>NC_091453.1:105494808-105810329 GCF_964237555.1 Oryctolagus cuniculus | reverse complement strand
ATTGTAATCTGGTCTTCTGGGAAACCACCAGACAAAACTAATAAAGACCTTTAATATTTGAAAATAGGATTTTGAGGGAACTCCAAACCAAATCCAACCTAAGTTTTACCAGGCTTCTGATTTTCTCTATGATTATAGCCTTTTGGTTTACAAGGGAACTGTGGATATAGGAGAGGGGAGAATAAGAACAGAGCGAGCTAAATGTGCCGGAACACACTTTTTTACTGAGATTCTGTCATTCTCTTTAATACCTTTCTCAATGTATATAAACTATTTTATGTTGGAGATGCTGGAAAGCCTAGTATCAGTCTTAGATGATGCTCTTTCTCTACTTGGGTAGATATTAACTTAGATTCTACCAAATCAAATAAAGATTTTTTATGGGACCCATCCTTTGGGGGAAGCATTATAATATTATTTTATCTGAAACTAAAAGCCTGCAATGAAGCATTTTAGAGTTCCCTTTTAATGGTGCAATATCTGAGTATCATAGCTGCATGTTTCTTCCATATTATCGAAAAAATGAAGTAAATTACTATCATGAGTCAATACTGTACTCTGAAAGTTTTATGAAATTACATGGAGATACTGTAGACAGCATGGTGAGTTCCTGATATCACGATACATTATTATATATTAAAATATTACTAGTTTTCATTATGAAAGTGAAAGAAAAATCTACTTTATTTGAACTGTGAGGTTTTATCTATCTGAAAGGATAAGGAGGCAATATTTTATAAACAAGGTATCTAGGTACCAGTAGGACAGTATAAAATTGCAGCATAAAATGTCTTAATATGTTTCTATACATGGATGGGCTTAAAGGAAGGGAATCCTTCAAAAGCTTGTAAAAATAAATGTGTGATCCAGCACAATAGGAAGCTAGATATGTTCATCCAGTGAATTTTTCTATGTTTGGTGGCCTACAGCTTTGATTATATATGCTGAGATAAGAGAAAACTAAGGGACACAAATGCAATGAGAATTCAAGTTGAATCCCATACATAAAACTGAGAACTCTGAAGCAAGAGATTCATACAGTGAATAAAATCGAGAAAAAGTGTCTATTGTGGATTATTAAACATGGCCCACATTTTGAAAACAAATTTTATATGTACATATTACTTATAAAATACAGACCCAAACTTTTAGTTTAATGCTCCAAATCTGCAGTATCAAACAAAAGCAAGTCCTGTCTACTGGAAGTCACTTTAAACACAGACCACAATGAATTTCTACAAATGAGTGATACCTCATTCTATTCAGATAGCCATACAAAATACCTTAGATTGAGTAATGTATAATTCATATATACTTTGTGTTTCTGTGTGGGTGCAAACTGTTGAAATCTTTACTTAATATATACTAAATTGATCTTCTGTATATAAAGATAATTGAAAATGAATCTTGATGTGAATGGGATGGGAGAGGGAGTGGGAGAAGGGAGGATTGCTTGTGGGTGGGAGGTTATGGGGGGAAAAGCTGCTATAATCCAAAAGTTGTATTTTGGAAATTTATATTTATTAAATAAAAGTTTAAAAATAATAGAAAATCATTCCTCATAGTTCTGAATACTGGTAAGTTCAAAATCAAAGCTGCAGGACATTCAATGGAGAAGATTTTCCCTCTGCTTCACAAAACCACTATTGCTGTGTCCTCCCATGGCAGAAGGGTGGAAGGGAAAAAGAAGCTAAGAGATCCCATCAAGTCCTTTTTATAAGGTAATAATCACATTCAAGAGGGCTCACGTAGTCACCTCCTATAGCCTCTAGCACCTGGCAATTACACTGGAGTCTAAGTAATTTGAAGGAATATAAAGATTTAAAACATAGCAAGAGGCTAAAACTTTATTTTATCAGAAAAATTTCACCAAAATCTTAAGAATATAATTTGTATTAGCTAGAGTCAGAAGGCAGAACAAATTCAAGAATTAAGTCTAAAAACACTACATACTTTACAATTTTATGTTACAGTATGTGAAATAACATTATAGTATTTTTAAGTAAAATAAATTAATGTGATATGAAAAAGAAACATGTGACCATTAAACATGATGAAGCAGATTTTGAAATAAATACCCCCATGTTTATTGCAGCTCAATTCACAATAGCTAAGGTATGGAATCAACCCAGATGCCCACCAACCAATGACTGCATAAATAAATTTTTGCACACATACCTTATGGACTTCTACTCAGCCATAAAGAAGAATGAAATCCTGTCATTAGTAACAAAATAGATGCAATTGGAAACTATTATGCTTAGTGAAATAATCCAATTCCAAATAGACAAATGTCATATATTTGCCCTGATTTGTGGTAACTAATAAAGTACCAAAATGTAATATATAGGAGTGAACTTGACATTTTGAGATTTTGATGATTGATCACAACTATTGTCTTGAATGTTGAGTAATAGTACTTTTTCTTACTATTTGTTGACCTTTCTCCAGGAATTGATTTTAGCTCCTTTGTCAAAGATTAATAGGTTGTAGATAAGTGGATTGATTTTTGGAGTTTCTGTTCTGTACCATTGGTCTACATGTCTATTTTTGTGTCTGTACCAGGCTGCTTTGATTATAACTGCCTGTAGTATGTCTTGAAATCTGATATTGTGATGCCTCTGGCTTTGTTTTGTTGTATAAGATTGCTGAAGTTATTTAGCATCTTTTGTATTTGACTCCCTTTGATTTCTTTTTCTTGTCTAATGGCTAGGACTAAAAATTACAGGCTATATTGTATAGGAATGTCAAGTGTGGGCATCCTTGTCTGGTTCTAGATCTCAGTGGGAATGCTTCCAACTTTTGCCCATTCAAGAGGATGCTGGCTGTAGGTTTGTCATAAATTGCCTTCATTGTGTTGATGAATGTTCCTTATATAACTAGTGTGCTTAGAGTTTTCATCATTAAATAATGTTGTACATTATCAAATGCTTTCTCTGTGTCTATTGAAATAATCATATGGATTTGGATCTTCAGTTTGTTAATGTGATGTATCACATTGAATGATTTGCAAATGTTGAACCATCCTTGCATATCAAGGATAAATCCCACTTGGTCTGGGTTAATGATCTTTTTTTAAAGATTTATTTATTTATTTATTTATTTGGAACTCAGAGTTACACGGGGGTGGGGGGGAGGAGAGATATATATTCTATCCGATTGCTTACTCCCCAATTGGCCGCAATGGCTGGAGCTGAGTTGATCTGAAGCCAGGAGCCAGGAGCTTCTTCCGGATCTCCCACGTGGGTGCAGGGGTCCAAGGACTTACATCATCTTCTACTGTTTTCCCAGGTCATAGCAGAGAGCTGGATTGGTAGTGGAGTAGCTAGGTCTCAAATTGGCACCCATATGGGATGCCAGCACTTCAGGCCAGGGCGTTAACACATTGCACCACAGCACAGGCGCCTAATGATCTTTCTAATGTGTCATTGGATTCAATTGGCCAGAATTTTCTTGGGGATTATTGAGTCGATTTTCATGAGGCAAATTGGTCTGTAGTTCTCGTTCTCAATTGCGTCTTTTCCAAGACTAGGAATTAAGGTGATGCTGGCTTCATAGAAAGAATTTGGGAAGGTTCTTTCTCATTCAATTGTTTTGAATAACTTGAGAAGAGGTGGAGTTAGTTCTTCATTAAATGTCTTGTAGAATTCAGCAGTGTAGACATCCAGTCCTGGGAATTTCTATGTTGGGAAGGCCTTTATTACTGATTCAATTTCCATCTTGGCAATGGGTATGTGTAAGTTTTCTATGTTTTCATGGCTCAATTTATGTAGGTTGTATGAGTCCAGGGATCTATCTATTTCTTCTAGGATTCCCTCTTTGTTGGCATACAGCTCTTTATAGTAATTTCTGGTGATTCTTTTATTTTCTGTAGTGTTTATTACACTTCTTTTTTCATCTCTAATTTTATAGAATTGGGTCTTCTCTCTCCTTTTTTTTTGGTTAGTTGGGCCAATGATGTGTCAATTTTGTTTATTTTTTCAGAAAACCAGCTCTCCATTTTGGTAATCTTTTGTATTTTTTTTTTGTGGTTTGAATTTTGTTGATTTCCTCTCTAATTTTAATAAACTAATTTCTCCTACGAGTTTTGCATTTAGTTTGCTGTTGTTTTTCTAGATCCTTGAGATGCATTGATAGCTCATTAATTTTGTGTCTTTCCAATTTCCTGATGTAGACACCAATTGCAATAAACTTTCCAATTAACATTGCTTTCACTGTATCCCATAAGTTTTGATATGTTGTATTGTAATCTTCATTTTTTCAGACTTTTTTTATTTCTCTTTTGATTTCTTCTATGACCCAATGTTCATTCAGGGGCATGTTGTTCAGTCTCCCTGTCTTTGCATATGTTCTAGAGATATCTGAGTTGCTGATTGCCAGCTTCATTGCATTGTGTTCTGAGAAGATGCATGGTATGATTTTGATTATTTGAATTTGCTGAGACTTGTTTTATGGCCTAGCATGTGATCAATCCCAGAGAAGGTATCAGGCACAGGTGAGAAGAATGTGAATTCTGCAATTCTAGGATGAGAAGTTCTATAGCTATCTGTTATATCCATTTGGTCTAGAGTGTCGATTAACTCTGCTGTTTCCTTGCTGATTTTCTGTCTGGTTGATCTGTCCATGCTGAAAGTTGGGTATTGAAATCCACCATTACTATTGTATTGGAGTCTAAGTCTCCCTTTATCCCTTAATAGTTCTTATAAATAACAATGTGCCATGTAATTAGATGCATATACATTTATAATAGTCAATCTTCCTGTTGAATTGATCCCTTAATCATTACATAGTGTTCTTCTTCATCTCTTTTAACAGTTTTTGTGTAAATTCTATTTTTTCAGATATTAGGATGGCTACACCAGCTTTTTTTTATTATCATGGAATAACTTTTTCTATCCTTTCACTTTCAGTCTGCAAGCATCTTTGTTGGTGAGATGCATTTCTTGTAGGCAACAAATAGAAGGGTTTTGTTTTTTAATCAATTCAGCCAGTCTGTGTCTTTCAACTTGAGAGTTATGGCCATTTATATTCAAGGTGACTATTCATAAATAATGACTTTGCCCTGCCATTTTCCATAAACATTCCTATTTTTTAGTTTGGATTTCCTTTGTAGTTTTACTGGTATCTTTCCTTCCATTAGCTTCTTCTGTAGTGATGACCATATTTCTGTGTTTCTATGTGCAGCACATCCTTAAGCATCTTCTGCAGGTCTGGAAAGGTGGTGACAAATTCTTATACTTTCTGTTTGTCATGGAAGGTCTTTATTTCACCTTCAATCATAAATGAGACTTTGAAGGGTCTAGTATTCTGGATTAACAGGGTTTTTTTTCTCTTAAGGCTTGGAATATATATCGCCATTCTCTCCTAGTCTGTAGGGTTTCTGATGAGAAGTCTGCTATGAGTCTAATTGGACATCCTCTGAACGTAATCAGGTATTTCTCTCATGCACATTTTAGAATCTTTTGTTTATGTTTTACTGTGGAGAGTTTGACTACAGTGTATTGTGGTGAAGATCTTTTCTATTCATGCCTGTTAGGAGTTCAATGTGCTTCCTGTACTTAGATGCCCATTTCTTCCTCTAAATTGGGGAAATTTTCTTTTATTATTGCATTAAAAAGGCCTTCTAATCCTTTCTCTCTTTCAACACCTTCAGGGACTCCTAGAACCCATATGTTGGGTCTTTTGATAGTATCCTGTAGATTCCCAACAGTGCTTTTTAGTTTTCTAACTTCTTCTTATGTTTGCTCTGACTGTATAATTTCCTGTGCTTTGTCTTCTAAGTGAGATATTCTTTCTTCTGTTTCACTGATCCTGTTGATAAGACTCTCAACTGTATTTTTTATTTGTTCTATTGAAGTATTCTTTTCCAAGATTTCATTTTGAATTCTCTTTAAGATCTGAATTTTGTGGGGGAAATTTTCCTTCATGTCATGTATGGATTTCATTACTTAGTGAATTTGCTTCTGATTACTATTGAGTAATCAGAAATGCCATTTTTGGCATTTCTTCAATATCATCATCTTAAAACATAGTATTGAGGTGTTGTGTTCTTTGAGGGGCATAATGTTGTCTTCCTTACTCTTGTTTCTTGAATTGGTGCATTTTTTGTTTGGCATTTGTGGAGATACTCCTTGCTTTCTTCTTTGATTTTTTACTGTGGCAGCTTTTATCTTTGGACTATGTCTGATTGTATTAGTGGAATGTCTACTTTCAGGGAATAGCTAGAGGCGTGTGGTGGGAGTGATCAGAGAGTTCTGTTCAGTGTTCCAGTGTGATGGATATGTCTGAGGTGACACACCCAAGTTTGTCATGGTAAATTTTTTTTTAATCAGAGGGAGATTTCTTGTCTTTTGGCGTAGAGTCAGTTATCTCCTTTCCTCAAAGGAGACCAGTGCCTGGGTGCTAGCCTCAGTGAATATATTATTCATCCACTCTGCCACAAGGACCACACAAAGGATCTCTGCTGTCCACGGTATAAGCTCAGATTCCCTAGCAGTATCCCTTGCCAAGTAACAAGGGAGCCCTGTTCGAGCAGAGCTCCTATAGTGGCTTCCCAATGTCCCAGCCATACACTGAATCTTCCCATGCAACCTCAGTGTTTTCACAGTCCTGGAACACAAGCTTCTCACAGTCACAAGCACCCAGCCCCCTTTCTGTTCTCTCCACCAGACCCAGAAATCTCCACTTGGCTTGTTGCTGAGCACAGACACAAGCTGGCACAGCTGTTACATATATCCAAAATAGTGTCTGCTCTCTGTCAGCTTGTTTCAAGGTGACTTTGCAGGATGATCAGGGAGAGATAAAATGTGCTCCCCTTTGTTTTTCTCTTCTAGTTTTTGGGGTACAATATCCCCTATGGGGCTCCAAGCTAGATTCCCCTAGGCTCTTGCAGCTTTTTCACTAGTGGTTTGGGCTGCTGCAGTGTGCTCTCACCTTGGTCTCCAACACTGGTGTGGGGACTCTCAGCTTGGGATCCTAAGTTGGGTGCATCTTTGCCCTCCACATAGGTCCACAGTGTTCCTCCAATTTACATAGAGGTTCCTCTGCTGTTTTCCCACTAACTCTTCATTGAGACTGTATTCTTTCCACTTTTTTAAACTATTTTCTCCTAGGCTTAAGTAGTAAGCTCCCTCCCTACTCCATGATTTTATACACATATGACTAACTTTACGTTAAGAATCCAACAAATAGTATGGGGAAAATAATAGTACCTCAACAATGGAGACAAGAGCTATTCAAAGTAATTGCCTCTCAGAGTATCAATATCACTTCTGTAGATTACTTTATAGGTGCTCTATTATCACAGGTCAGGCAGACCATATAGTATTTACTTTTGGGGACTGGCTTTTCTCACTAAGTATGATGTTTTCCAGTTTCAACCATTTTGTTGCAATGAAAAGAATTCATTTTTAACAGCTGTGTATTATTCCATGATGTATATATCCTATAATTTCTTTGTCCAGTCTTCAGTTGACAGGCATTTGTGCTGATTCCATATCTTAGCTATTGTGAATTGAGCTACAGTAAACATGGGCAGTATAGATAACTCTTTTATTTGCTGATTTCATTCCCCTTGGGTAAATTCCCAGGAGTGGGATAGGTGGATCATATGATAGGGCCATATTCAGATTTCCACAGTGTCTTCCATAGTGGATTTACCAGTTTACACTCCCACCAATAGTGGATTAGGGTACCTTTATCCCCACATCCTCCCCAGTGTTGGTTGACTGTTGATTTCGGTATGAAAGCTATTCTAACTGAGGTGAGGTGAAATTTCATTGTGGTTTTGATTTGCATTTCCCTAATTGCTAATGATCCTGAGCATTTTTTCATGTGTCTGTTGGTCATTTGTATTTCCTCTTTTGAAAAAATGCCTCTTTAAATCTTTTGACCATTTCTTAACTGGGTTGTTTGTTTTGTTGTTGTGGAGTTTCTTGGTTATTAATCCTTTATCAATTGCATGGTTTTCTAATATTTTCTCCCATTCTGTCCCATTCTGTCAGTTGCCTCTTCACTTTGCTGTCTCATTTGTAGTACATAAGCTTCTCAATTTGATGTAATCCCATTTGTTGATTTTGTCTTTGATTGCCTGTGCCTCTGGGTTCTTTTCCAAGAATTCTTTGCCTGTGCCAATGTCTTGAATGGTTTACCCAATATTCTCTAGTAATTTGATGGTATCAGGTCATAGATTTAAGTTTTAATCCATTTTGAATGGATTTTCATGTAAGGTGTAAGGGAGGGGTCCTGCTTCATACTTCTGCATGTGGAAATCCAGTTTTACCAGCACCATTTGTTCAAGACACTGTCCTTGCTCCAGGGATTGGTTTTAGCTTCTTGGTCAAATATAAGTTGTTTGTAGATGCATGAATTTATTTCTGGCATTTCTATTCTGTTCCATTGGTCTATCTGCATGTTTTTGTACTAGTACCAGGCTGTTTTGATTATAACTGCCTTGTAGTATATCTTGAAATCTGGTATTCTGATGCCTCCAATCTTGTTTTTGTTGTATAAGATAACTTTAGCTTTTCGGGGTCTCCTGTATTTCCATATGAATTTCAGCATCATTTTTTTCTAGATCCACAATGAATGTCATTGGTATTTTTATTGGTATCTCACTAAGTCAGTAAAATGCTTTCAGAAGAATGGACATTTTGATGATATTGATTCTTCCAATCCATGAACATGGAAGATTTTCCTTTTTTTTATATCTTCTTTTTCTTTCTGTAATGTGTCGTAATTTCATCATAGAGATCTTTGACATCCTTGGTCAAATTTATTTCAAGGCATTTTATTTTTATAGCTATTGTGAATGGTATTGATATTAGTAGTTCCTTCTCATCCATGGCATTGTCTGTGTATACAAAGGCTGTTGATTTTTGTGTATTGATTTTATATCATTAAATTCATGGGATAAATTTCCTCATTGTCACGTACATTGTCACGTCCTTCATTAGTTCATGGATTTGTTTCTCATTCCTTCTAAGCAATCCTACAATCAGTTTTTTTAATTCAATTTCTGACATTTCTTCCATCTTTTCATCTTCACATTCTAGTATTGAAGTTTTGTGTTCTTTTTGGAGAGTCATGCTGTCTTCCTTATTCTCATTTTTTGAATTTCTGTGTTTATTATTCAGCATTTATAGAGATACTTCTTGGTCTATTTTTGTTTTGTTTTGTTTTTTCTCTGTGATGGCTTTTATCTTTAGACTATGCCTCTGTGGCTTAGTAGAGTTTCCACTTTTTCTGTGAATACTCAGATTTGTGTGGTGAGTGTATCCAGAGTGCTCTTTTCAGTGCTCTGGGGTGATGGGAGTGTGGAAGGTGACACACTCCTGGGCATGATAGATCTCCTCTTTTTTTTTTTTTTATCAGATTGGAGGTTTGTTCTACTCTATTGGCATGGTCTCATGCTCTTCTCCTCTCCTTAAAGGAGTACAGTGCCTTGGCACTAGCCCCAGTGGGCACAATGCTCATTAGGGCTGCCCCAGCAACCAAACAAAGGATCTTTGTAGTCCTTGGTGTGAGCACAGATCTCACAGCAATGACTGTGAATTGGGAATCTCTGAGTGTATAGAACTGCCCACAGTGACTGCCCAAAGTCCCAACCACACCCTGTGCCCTCCCACACAGCTACAGTGTTTTACAAGTCCCAGCACACACACTACTCACAGTCATGAGCACCCAGCCCCTGTCAGTTCTCCCAGCCAGAATCAGGTATGTCCCGTTGGCTGGCTGGTTGTTGGGTGTGAGGACATGAGCTGGCCCAGCTGTTATGTATGTCCAAAATGATGCCCAGCCCAGCCTCTCTCAGCTTGTTACAGGATGCTGGTGCAGGGTGCTTGGGGAGAGAGAAACATATCCCCTAATTTTCTCCTCTAGTCAGGTACACTGTCCCCCACAGGGCTCCAAGCTGGACTCCCGCCAGGCTCTTCCTGCAGCTTTATCACCAGTGGCTTGGGCTGCTTCAGTCTAGTCTCACCTTCAAAGCTGGTGATGAGGCTCTTGGCTGCTGGGGTCCTTAGTTGTGCACATCCACATCCTCCATGTAAGTCCACAGTGTCCTTCTAGTTTGCATGAAGTTTCCTCTGCTATTTTTCTCCCTAACTCCTAAGACTGCACTTACTCCACTTGTTTTAAACTATCTTTCCTTAGACTAGAACAGTAAGCTCCCTCCATATTCCACTATCTTGGATCCCCTTTTATATATCCTTTTGCATCACTGGTCTTATTAATTTGTGTCTTCTCCCTCTTTTTTTATTAGTTGTGCCCATGGTATATTATTATTTTAGTTTTTTTTTTTCAAAAAATAACTGTTCCTTTCACTGATCCTTTGTATTTTTTGTTTAAGCTTTGTTTATTTCTGCTCTAATTTTAATTAATTCTTTCCTCCTACTAACTTCTGGTTTGGTTTGTTGTTTTTCTGGGTGCTTGAGATGTATTCACTCCTCAATTTTGATGCCTTTCTCATGTAGGCACCAATTGCTATAACCTTGCCTCTTAACACTGTTTTTGTTGTATCCCAAAAGTTTTGATATATTTTATTGTCATCTTTATTCACTCATAGAAATTTTTTTTTGCATTTTGATTTCTTCAATCCCACTGTTCATTCAAGAACAAGTTGTTCAGTCTCATTGTGCTTGCATATGATCTAGAGATTCTTGAGTTGTTGATTTCCAGCCTCATTATACTGTGGCCAGAAAAGATGCATGGTGTGATTTCAGTTTTTTTTTTTTTTCAATTTACTGAGACTTGTTTTATGGCCTAGCATATGGTCTATCCTATAGAAAGTTCCATGCACTAATGAGAATGTGTATTTCTGCAACTTTGGGGTGAAAAGCTCTGTAGATATCACTTAAGTACTTTTGGTCCATAGTGTAGATTACCTTTGTTGTTTCTTTTTGATTTTCTTCTAGTTGATTTGCCCATTGATAAAGTGGGATGTTGAAGTTACAATTTACTATTGTGTTAGATATTCTGTCTCCCTTTAAATCCATTAACAATTCAAATAGCTGGGCAACCTGGCATTGGGTGCATATACATTTATTATTGTCACATCTTCCTCTTGAATTGATCCTTCTTTTAAGAATTTTCTGTTGAATTCTATTTTGACGGATAGTATGATGGCTACATGTGCTCATTTCTGCTTTCTGTTAGCATGAAATATCTTTTTCCATCCTTTCACTTTCAGTCAACGTGTATCTTTTTTGGTCGGGTGTGTTCCTACTAGGCAGCAAATAGATGGGTCTTGGTTTTTTAATCCATTCAATCTCTATCATTTAGTTGGAGAATTTAGGCCATTTACATTCAAGGTTATTATTGATAAGTAAGGACTTGCCCCTGCCATTTTCCATAAATAATATTTTGTTTACTTTGGATTTTGTACTTCCAGCTGATTTTGTTTCCCTTCACATTTTTCATGATGATGACTATCTTTCTGAGTTTATTTGTGTAGCACATCCTTAAGCATCATTTGTAAATCTGGATGAGTGATGACAAATTCTTTCAATTTCTGTTTGTTATGGAAGGTCTTTATTTAAACTACATTCATAAAAGAGAGCTTTGCAGGGTACAGTATTCTGAGTTGGCAGTTATTTTCTTCTTTTAGGACTTGGACTTCATTTCTCCATTGTCTCCTTAGCCTGTAGGGTTTCTGATAAGTTAGTTGTGAGTCTAACTGGGGACCCTCCTGAAGTTAATCTGGAATTCCCCTTATGCAATATTTAGAGTCTTTATGTTTTACTGTTGAAAGTTTGACTACAATGTGTTGTGGTGAAGATCTTTGCTGGTCATGTCTACTAGGAGTTCGATGTGCCTAATGTACTTGAGCATGCCTTTCTTCCCCCAGATTGGTGAAGTTTTCTGTAATTCACTGAATAATTCTTCTAATCCATTCTCTCATTTCTGCAACTTCACGACCTGTTAAGACCCATCTGTTAGGCCATTTGATAGTATCTCATAAATGTGCAACACTGTTTTTAATTTTTCTAATTTCTTCTTCCTTTTTTCTGATCTTACTGAGATATTTCCAAAGATTGGTATTCTAGCTTGGATATTTTTCTGATGCCTCTCCAAGATTGTTGTTAAGGCTTTCCACCACATTCCTTATTTAATCTATTCGATTCTTCATTTCTAATATTTCAGTTTGATTTCTCTTCAAAATCAATTTCATGGGGAAGTTTTTCCTCCACATCATGTATGGATTTCTTTAACTCATAAATTTGCTTCTCATTGCTTCTGAGGAATCCTATGATTTTTCTTTTGATTCCTTTTCAGGCATTTTATCAATCTCTTCCTCTTCACATTCTGATATTGAAGTGTTTTGTGTTCCTTTAGAAGAGTTACGTTGTGTTCCTTATTCTTGTTTCTTGAATTCTTGTATTTATTTTTAGGCATTTTTGGAAATACTTAGTTTTCTCCTCTGAGGGCTTTTATCTTTGAACTGTGATTCTGTAGCTTAGTGGAGTGTCTGCTCTTTCAGTGAATAACCTGAGGCGTGTATTGAGTGTAGCCAGGGAGCTGTGGTCACTGCTCCAGGGTGGAGTGAGTATCCAGAGTGACACCCAAGTTGGATGTGGCATATCTCCTCTATTATCAGCAGGGGAGAGGGTATGATCACCTTTGTTGGCATAATCACACCCTTGCCTCTCTTCCAACGTGATCAGTTCTCAGGGTTAGCCCACAGTGGGTGCAACTCTCACCCATGCCACCACTTGAACTGTGCAAAGAATCTCTGCAATCCTATGTGTTTGCATAGATCCTGCTGCCATGACCCACCCCAGGCAATCAAGGAACTCTGAGCCTCTGGTGCAGCACACATTGATCGCCTAGAGACCCATTTACACCCTGCAATTTTTTGTGCAATAACAGAGTTCCCACAGCCTTGGTACACATGGCCCCCACAGTCACGTGTTACAAAGGGTCTATTCAACCCTGATAGCCTGTCCTATCCATGGAGAGAGTAGAAACATTCCCAGAGCCAGCTGCCTGTGGGTGCTACATCCTGGTACTTCTATAGAACAGTGCTTCTACAAACATGGTGGCAGAGGTACCTCTTTGATTTGTTGTGTTCAAGTCTTTTGGGTATGTACCCAGTAGTTGGATTTCTGGATCATATAGCAATTCTATTTCTACCTTTTTAAGAAATCTCCACATGGTTTCCCATGGCGGCCATACTAATTTATATTCCCACCAATAGTTTATAAATGTTCAATTTTCTTCATATCCTTGCCAGAATTTGCTACTTTGTGTTTTAGAGTTTAACCATTCTGACAGGAGTGAGGTGTTATCTCATTGTGGTTTTGATTTGCTTTTCTCTGATGGCTAGTGATATTGAACATTTTTTCATATGTTTGTTGGCCGTTTATATTTCTTCTTTTGAGAATTATTGAAATACTTCGTCCATTTCACAACTGGATTGGTTGTTTTATTATTGTTTAGTTTTTAATGTTGCTGATATATTAGTATATTAATCTTTTCCTGGGTAGGTGGTTTTCAAGTATGTTCTCCCATTCTATTGAATGTCTCTTCATTCTGTCAATTCCATTGCTATGCAAAAGCTTCTGAGTTTGACATAGTCCCTTTTGTTTAGTTTTGTTTTTGTTGCCTGTGCTTTGGGGTCATATCCAAAAAGTTTTACCCTACACAACATCTTGGAGTGTGAAACAATAGTGTTGAGGATAATGTGAAACAGGAACCATCCAACAATGGGAATGTAAATGCAAACAATCCAATCAATTGACTGATGGCATAAAATGTGTTACATCCAAATAGTTGCACTTTGAAGGAATATTTAGAGTGAATGTTGTCACACACAATGAACCACATGTTATATGATGTCATTTATATGAAAAGTGGCAGAAAAGATAGATATATAGAGGCAAATATTTTCTGTGGGAGCTCATGTGTATGGTTTAAAGAGGAGAGTGATAGATGAAGGGTACTGAGTTTCTTTTTGAGGTAGAAAAATATTCTAAACTATTCTACCATTTTCAGATATTAGAGAATATTAGATATATATATATATATATATAGATATAGAGCTATATAAAGATATTAGAGAATAGAGATATAAGAACATGGAATTATACATTTTAATGGATGAATCATAAGATACATATAATTTATCTCATATAAAGCTATTGGAAACAAGAAAGCAAATGTAAGGGAAAATTAAAAAAAAAAACACTGATCAGGAGGATTACAGGCGTTTCCTCTCCAACTTGATTCTGTGATGGGGGCTTAGTTCCTTCTGTTAGTAAAAGGAAGGGTAATTTTGACATTCCACATAGAGCAGCTCAGCCCAACACAGAAGGAATTTCTCTGGGACAAGTTCATGGCTTCACTTTATTCTAAATGTTGGCATCTGTATGGAGTTCATGTATTTATTAAAGATGTCTATAGATATGGTTTGCCTTACTCTACTAAATATTTCACAAATTAGGGAGCCCTAGTAATTGAGACCCAGCCCCTCCCCCACTGATGTTTATCCAGGGAAACTGTTGCTATGGTGAGATTGTTACATACTGGGCAGCCAGCCTTGAATTTACCTCCACAGGCCTTGAGCCACGAGAAAGTAGACAAGATTCATAGGTTAATGACAGGGTGTTCTGGTGGATTGGCAAGAGCCTGTCTGCTCCATCTGGGCGACAACCAGAGCACTTTGGAATCCCATCAGAGGTAACTGTTGTCTCTTGAAGAGGTCCAACTGATCTTTCTTCATTTTGGTGAAGTCTAGAAGACCAGGTAAAAGACATGTTTAATCCACATTTGTTAGATGTCCCTGCTGTAGTTTTTGACAATGGTTCAGGCCTCTGTAAAGTGGGATTATCTGGAGATATTGGACCCCGTCATGTTGTCAGCTCAGTCGTAGGACATCCTAAATTTAACTTACCTTCTGCAAGAAGCAATCGAATCAAGTACTTTGTGGGTGATGAAGCTCTAGACAAATATGGTTCCCTATATTTACACTGCCCCATAGAACGTGGGCAGGTTACAGGGTGGGATGATATGGAGAAACTTTGGAACCATCTTTTTGAAGTAGAGCTGAGAGTAAAACCAAATGAGCAGCCTGTAATCATGACTGAGCCCTCCTTGAACCCAAGAGAAACTCGAGAACGAATTGCAGAAACCATGTTTGAGAAATTCGATGTCCCAGCCTTTTACCTGGCCAACCATGCAGCAATAGCTCTCTATGCCTATGCCTGTGTCACCGGCCTTGTGATAGACAGTGGTGAAGGACTTACTTGCACTGTTCCCATCTTTGAGGGTTATGCTCTGCCTCATGCAGTCACCAAGCTCTGTGTGGCAGGAAGAGACATCACCAACCATCTCACCCGACTCCTCCTTGCAAGCAAGTGCATCTTCCCTTGTATATTCAACAAAGCCGTGGTGGATGAGATCAAGGAGAGTATGTGTTACATCACCTTGGGATCAAATAAAGAGCTATGCAAGACGGTGGAGGAATACACACCTCCGAGAGAATACATACTTCCAGATGGTCATGTCATCTCCATTGAGGACAGTATGACCAAGGTGCCAGAGGTTCTTTTTTCACCGGATCAGCTGGGCATCAACAGCCCGGGACTCTCAGAAATGGTTTCCATCAGCATCATGAAGTGTGACACCGACATCCAGAAGAACCTGTTTGCAGATATTGTGCTGTGTGGTGGCACCACTCTCTTCCAGGGACTGGAGGAAAGACTTATGAAGGAACTGGAACCACTAGCTTTTGAAGGGAACCCCATCAAGATCACAGCTTCTCCTGATAGATGTTTCTCTGCATGGATCGGTGCATCTGTTATGACGTCTCTGAGCACATTCAAGCAGATGTGGGTCACTGCTGCAGAATTCAAGGAGTTTGGGCGATCTGTGGTTCAGAGAAAATGCTTTTAATGAGCACTGAACCCATGGAACAGGTTGAAATACCAGATTACAGAAGTACTTGTGTGTGTGGGGGCGGGGATACATCACACCTACGAATTCAGCAAAATGTTCAATTAAACTGTCTTGCCATTTCAGATTTTGATTTGTTTTTTGTAGTACCAGAGTAATTTCTAACTTATGTCATACATATTTAAGTGGTTTAAGGCAATGTTTCTTTTCATGTGCACCTCCTCAGAAAGCCTTCTATTCTGCTTTGAGGGTGTGGTCACTCTTCAGTATTTGCAGTAAAAGGTTCGTGAGCCTCAAAGCTAAAAGCATGATTCAGTAATGTCCATGGAATCTTTATTATAAATTTATGTTAGATGTTTTTAATAGACCTCATGTCCAAGAGATAGAACCACCAGTGAAAGTATAGAAAGGGGAAGAGAATTAAGAGGCAGAAATACTATCTTATTCATAGTCTTACAAACCATCTCACTGGGTTGACTTTTAGTTAGTCCAATAGAATTCTGACTCTGCTGTTATGAGATCAGATAGCTAAAAAGATGGTGGGGGTGGTTTTGCATAAAAATCATCATTTGTTTAAGGTTCTCTAAACTCAGATTCTGATTCCAGTTGCAGCATTAAGAATCAATGCTTCAATAATTGTTGAGTGATTATGGTAGTTTTTTCAGTATTTTTTTTGTTTTATTTTATTTTCAGTGATGATTGTGGCGTCACTTTGTTAGGGGTAAAATACTGAAAACAGTTAATGGTAATTAGGGGCCGGCGCTGTGGTGCAGCAGGTTAAAGCCCTGGCCTGAAGTGCCGGCATCCCATATGGGTGCTGGTTCTAGTCCTGGCTGCTCTTCTTCTGATCCAGCTCTCTGCTATGACCTGGGAAAGCAGTAGAAGATGGCCCAAGTCCTTGGACCCCTGCACCCACGTGGGAGACTGGGAAGAAACTCCTGACTTCTGGCTTCAGATTGGTGCAGCTCTAGCCATTGCAGCCATCTGGGGAGTGAACCAGCGGAGGGAAGACCTCTCTCTCTGTCTCTGCCTCTCTCTGTAACTCTCTCTTCCAAATAAATAAAAATAAATCTTTAAAACAACAGTTAATGATAATTAATACTTGAATAAATTATGCATCAGGAAATATTTTTTATTATTTAATGTTATTATCCTGAACTATTGACAGAAAAGTGGAAAATGCAGGAAAATTTTTGCAACACATATTTCAGTAAAGAAATAATATACTTTCTCATGTAATTATATATCTATGCTCACTTTTATGTACATGTGCAAATGAATATATAATTATATATAATTATAAGCATTTGTGGGAGGAGTACAGAAGAATAAACAACACAGTTTTTATTCAAGTTGTTGAACAAAATGAACATATCTACCCAACATCATGTTCAGGAATGTCACATTGTTAGCTTAAATACAATCATAAAAATTATCAATCCCTATAAATCAAGTCTTTTTATTTTTACATTTATTTGAGAGAGTTGATTGAGCAACACATCTCTGTGTGCAGATAACTTATGAAAACCACAGTGTAACAAGAAGATGGTGAAATGATACCTTCAGAGGATAGCATTGTGGCACAGTGGGTTAAGCCACAACCAGGCTGCTCTGCTTTCAGTCCAGCTCTCCACAAATGCACCTGGGAAAGCTGCTGCAGGTAGCTCAAGTCCTTGGGTCCCTGCCACCCAGCTGGGAGACCCAGATGGAGTTCCTGGCTCCTGGCTTCAGCCCGGCCCAGTCCTGGCTGTCTTACTCATTTGGGGAATGAAACAGCATATGAAATATTGATCTCTCTCCCTCTCTCTTTCTCAACCCCTCCCTTCCTTTCTTTCTCTATCATTCTGCCTTTAAATAAATAAATATGCCTTAAAAACAAAACAAAATGAAATATTAAAAAAATGATACCTTCAGAGGGATCTAGGAAAACATTACCATCAAAGCATTCCAAGAAGGATGTTATAGGCATAGAAGGTTAAGCAGCTGTTTGCAGCAGTGGCATCCCTTGTGGTTTCCTTTTCGTTCCTGGCTGTTCCACTTCTGATCCAGCTCCCTGCTGAGGCACCTGGGAGGGCAGTGGGGGATTGCTTGGGCCCCCGTGCTCACGTGGGAGACCCAGAGTAGGCTCCTGGCTCCTAGCTTCGGCCTGGCCCAGCCCCTGCCATTGTGGCCATTTGGGGAGTGAGCCAGCAGACAGAAGAGCTCTCTCTCTCTCTCTCTCTCTCTCTCGATCTCTCTCTCTCTCTCCTTCTATTTCTGTGTCTCTGCCTTTCAAATAAATAGATAAATCATAAAAAAGAAAGGTGTTACATAAACAACTGCTATTTCTGATAACTGAATGTCGTTTTCTTACAATAGACCATCACTAGAGAAAATTTTATGCTATTAAGGCATGTTTAAATAACCTCAGAATAAATATATATGATGTAAAAGGAAATAATTAATATTAGAATATGTTCTAAATGAGGATCAAGGTTAAATATTGACTGAAAAATAAAGTAGACAAAGAGAAATAAGAATTATGTAATACTAAAGAATATAAATCATGGATTCTGGTTGGAATTTAAAATCTTTGAATAGTTTTGCACTAGTCAGAGAAATCTTAAATTTAGAACCTTAATGTTGAAATTGAATAAATTGTGATCTACAAACCTTTTAAAAATGTTTGTGTAATCTCTCCATTTAGAAATATTAATAGACTTGACATAATAAACTAATATGTCAAAGGAGTAATGGAAACTGAAATTAAAAGTGAATGATGCAATACTAGATATTAAAAGATGAGCTACAGCTAATGTTGGAATTAGTGAGCTGATGTTGGAATATAGTCTTAAATACTCATATAAGTAAAAAAGGCTAAAACAACTGAGTTAAGTATTCAATTGTTGCAATTAGGAAAAGGAAACAGAATAAATCCATAAAAATCAGTAGGAAGTTAAACTTAAATATCAGAAACTAATGAGATGTGATGCTGGCATTGTTGTGCAAGCAGACTAAGCCACCACCAGAGATGTCAACATACTGAATGAGCACCTGTTTGAGTCCAGCTATTCCACTCCCTATCCAGCTCCCTGCTAAAGCACCAGAAGATGGCCTGAGCGCTTGTGCTTCTGCCAGTCATGCAGGAGCTTCAGATGGAGTTCTAGGCTCCTGGCTTTGGCCTAGCCGAGCCCCAGCTGTTGTGGAAATTTGAGGAGTGAACCAACAAAGCAGGATCTCTCTCTCTCTCTCTCTCTGAAACTCTTTCTTTAAAATAAATAAATAAAGCTTAAAAAAAACCTAATGAAATGTAAAAGAAGAATGAATAAGGAGGATAAATAAAGACAAAAATTTGTTTTAAAAGACAAAATAAATATATAAATATATATAAAACAATTCAATCACTGACCAAAATTTATGATGAACAAAAACATAAATTTATGAAGACTAAAAGATAGTAGATGCAGAAGGAGAAGAAATTAAGCAATAGCTATATTACAAATAAATTTACACTCAATCCTAGCAGTATACATTTAACTCAAGTTTATGTTATAGATAGCTATACCTACTATAAAAATACAAAATTGTTTGAAGGCTTAACATGAATTAATTAATAGGAGTAGATGTTTTTATCAGTCTTTCAAAAATTCTATTTTATCATCACAACCATGCAGCCTTAGCAAGTTTCAGCAATATTAGCAATATTCAGACATCCTGAAGTCAAAACTGGCCTACAAAGCGATCTTATGTGTATCCCAAACAGGCCTGCCTTAGTATTCCACAATACTAAGTATTTTGACAGGTAGTAGTCTGGGAAGTGTAACCTTGGCACAAATATGATTATCCGTTCATGATGTAGCAGCTGAGTTCCTTGGTCACTTATGCCACCTGTAGTTTGAAATATGTTAAGCACCTTCTTTTCATCTCCACACCAACCAAGGTAATCAGTCAAATGGAATAGTACATCTGGTATGGAAAAATGAAAATGATTAGTGCTACATATAAAGGCTAAAAGGATACTGGGATAATAGTACACATTTAATTCAGTACTGCAACCCCTAAAGAAGCTGGACTGCTTCTATATGACAGTGGACTACTGTAAGCTCAAATTCCCCAAATGCACCTGCTATCCTAGATGTGATATTTTGCTATAGCAAATTAACATTGTCTCAAGCAATGGTTTGTAGTAACCAATCTGTTAAATGTGTTTTGTTTCATTTTATTCTTACCAAATAGGTACCTTAGAAGTTCTAATTCACTGGGATGGAAGAGGGTATAAATTTAAGTGAATTTATTCACCTTCTGTGATTAGTATAAAAGAAAGAGTCCTCTATATATCCTAGATAATAGAGCATTGGTTCAGTATATTAATGTCATTACTAATTGGACTATATGAAGAAGAGTTGGTATATATGTTGGAGGCCTGGGTATAGTAAATGATTTCAAAAGTATGACAGATAAACCCTAAAATAAATCAGAGTCTTATGTCATCTCTGGAATTATGGTAGACCCAGATATCTGTAACACGCTGGACACCCTCTCCAAATTAAAGGACACATTATAAACTCTTGTAACTCTCACCACTAAGAAAGATGCATAACAGGAAATAGGCCTTTTAAGGATCTAACAACTGTACATTTCAAACGTGGAGATGCATTTCCAGCCATTGTATTGCATAACACAGAAAGGTGATCAGCTTTCAAGTAGGTCTCTGCAGTACAACAATGCAATCTGAAGCACAGTAGTATACAGTATAAGCCATTTGAATGTGCTACATTTCCTCACAGGGACAAAGTGCCTCATCACGAGATTTCAAGTGGTTAGAGAGTATTTGGTTGCAATACAATATTAGTCTTTATTATATATTTTATACATTTTCCATGTATATGTCATTCTTTTATAAATTTAAAAATACAAACACAAACAGGGAAAATTTTTCAACAAGGTAATAATCTCCAGAGTAATTTTTACCTCAGTAAGAAAAATACAAATCACTGAACACAAGATAAGACAAAAGACAAAAGTAAGTACTTTACAGGTGAGAAAAATATTAATTTAAAATATCAAACTTTATTAATGTTCAAGGAAACTGTCATTAAATCAAGGATTAGATACAATTTCACATACACCAAATTGGCAAAATATTTAAATATGAGTCATGCAAGACTAAGTGCTACCAAATGTATGTTACAAAGGATTGTTCTCTTATGTTGCTAACAAGAGTTATTCATTCATTCAGTTTTGAAGAGAATTGAACATTACCTAAGCTAAAAATTTAATATTCTATGATGAAATGATCCCTCACATGGATATTTTCACTAGAGAATATCGTACCTCTTTGTACCCCAAAACAAATGCAAGAACTTTCATCTTAGCAATGTATTAATAGCCAAAATGGAAAAAAAATCATATTTTTATTAATATATATGTAAATATATGATATAAATACCAGATAGCTGTGAAATAAATCAAGCTACTTGCATCCATATGAATATCTTCAATACAAAGTCATAAACAAATATCTAGTCACAGGACAACAAATACACTGTAATTCCATTTGTAAATTTTTTAGAATAGGGCAAACTCAACAAAGTATTTTATTTATTTATTTATTTTTTATTTTTTGACAGGCAGAGTGGACAGTGAGAGAGAGAGAGAAAGGTCTTCCTTTGCCGTTGGTTCACCCTCCAATGGCCGCTGCAGCCGGCTCATCGCGCTGATCCGAAGGCAGGAGCCAGGTGCTTCTCCTGGTCTCCCATGGGGTGCAGGGCCCGAGTACTGGGGCCATCCTCCACTGCACTCCCTGGCCACAGCAGAGAGCTGGCCTGGAAGAGGGGCAAGCAGGACAGAATCCGGCGCCCCAACCAGGACTAGAACCCGTTGTGCCGGCGCCACAAGGCGGAGAATTAGCCTAGTGAGCCGCGGCGCCGGCCCAATAAAGTATTGTTTAATGTTAGATACATATGGGATAAAATTAGTAAGGAAAAGCTGAGAATATTGACATAATTTTATAGCTAGTGATTGTATGTAGGTTAGTGGAGTCAAGTGATATTTGAAAGTTGGATCTTAATAGTATCTGGATTTGGGTTCCTAAAAGCAGAATCCACACTAAGTACTCTTTCTCAAGTAATTTATTGGTAGGAGAAGGGGAGATAGGAAAGTAGGATAGTAGAGAGGAAAAATACTAAAAAGGAGCTCAGGTCTCAATTGGAAACTAAATTAAGTATAATGTGAAAAGGAAACTCTGAAGCAGAAATTTTGCCACATACAAGTATTTGACCCCACCTTGACACAAACGGCCATGTGCTTCCATGCCTATCAGTCATTGGCCAAATTCAACTTCTTATGGCGGTGTGAGGTACAGCCTCATGGACTGAAAAGCTCTTTAGATTGGGAAAAAAGGGAGCAAGTGTTAACTTTTTTCAACCAGTCTGCACAGAAGATGAAGAAAGGGTACACCACTCAATAAACAGATACTGGTGGGTGCCAATGGCATTCACTGATGTCCACCTTTGTACCACCCAGAATCACTTATTTAATTATTTCATCCAGAGATGTGTCATAATTTCTGAGAAAATTTCCAAAAAGAGAGTTATTGGGACAAACTGTACCACTCACTCAGAACCTCAAGGCTTTTGTCCAAGGGCCATAATTGATGCTTATGAACTTGCTCCTCCACCACTCATTTGGGATTGCCTTTCTCTTTTTTCTAGCATTTCTGCTGATCTGGGTTAATTGCTTGGTGATTTGACTGATAGATACTTTCAGTATTTATCACATCATGGTTGCTGTTTCTTGCCCATTTATAGAAACTTTACGTGGGAGTAGCGAAAGATAGATTACCCAGGTGTTGCAAAATGATTTTCTGCACCATTTTTATAGCAGCAATCTTACCTACTCATAATGATCAAGGATATTGACCTTTTCAAATATAGTACTCTTTCCTAGGTTTGCTGATTGCCTAGTACTGGATCTCAAAATAATCTGGTGGCAGCCATAGATTTAAATTTGATGGAATTCTTACTGTGTACTCTGGTATAGATGTCTTCATTATGTTCACCAAAATCTCTTATAAACCAGAATATAGGGATTAAACAAAGCACGAATTTCCCAAGTGAGTCATGGGAACATTTACTAGTAGGACCATTCCTACTGTTCCCTGGTCCTTGGATCAAAATGGTCTAACTATTGGGAATACAGCATCATATAATGGCTATTTGGGTTAAGATATATTTTGTGTCACAAATGATAATACCCTATCCTAACCAGGTGTTATCTTCAAACTGATAATTCATCTGTACCATTTAAATTTTTTTCTGATGCACCATTGAAATGGTAGCTTCTATATAGTGTGGTATCTGATATAATTAAAGGACCTCAAGGTTATGTGCTCATTATCATGCTTCTTTTACTGTAAAATGAGCTTCTCATTCCATGGAGATTTATATTATATTATATTATATTATATTATATTATTATATATTAGCTGAGCCACTCTTGGCAAGAAAAGCAAAAATATTTCCAGAGTACATGTTAATCTCAATAAAGGTAAATTGCTACATTTTCTAGAACAGAACCCTATTCTCCTATAATCAATTGATTATCAAGTATGTGATTGGTCTCCTTAAAAGGTAATACAATACTGGTAGCTCAACACTGGTTTCTGTAATTGTCAGACTCTGACTCTGAGTTCCTGGGAAAGACTACTTAGAGGAAGGTGCTTGAGAAAGTCTTAAGCCAAAATCCAGGACTCCTAATCAAGCTATACTTTGATGTTGTGTTTTGTAAGCTTAAGTTATTGACATTTTTCCATATGCAAGCCTCCAAAATATGAGTGTCTTCATCAATATAGATTTCAGGCAGTAGGCTAAGAATAGATTCTTGGTATAGAGGTGCTCAGTTTCATCTGTACTTAAAAAATTCCCTAATAAAAAAACACTAAGAGGCCATCCTCATGTAATATTAATATATTATATATATATGTAAATATATATATTCAAGAGCAGAAGTTCACAAACTATCAACACAATATGGCTGCCTGTTTTGGAAATGAAGTTTTATTGGAATATATCCATGCCCATTTTGTGTTGTCTATTGCTGCTTTTGCACTGAAACAGCAGGATCGAGCAGTTGTGAGACTGTAAGCTACACAGACCTAAAATATTTACTACGTGACCTTCAAGCAAGATTTTACTGACCATGATCTAGAGCTACACACTTGGTTGGCACTCAGGGTACTTTTAAGATATTACCATAAACTAATTTTATTGAATGCTTTGTCATAGTCTAACAAGTGTCACCAAATTTCCAGCTTGTGGTGTCTGTGCCCTCTCTATTCCAAAATACTACTAAATGTTTATATTTGGGGGCTTGTTTAAGAAGCTCTCATTTCTACATACCATACTAGTTATGTTTCAAGTTTGGGTGTTCTAACTTAAAGATTTTTAAAGGATGAAATAAATATATCAAAATTTATATTACTTAAAATTATTGTTGTTATTTAGGTTTATTACATAGATCAATCATGTACAGAACCCAGTCTGCTTTTATCTGGTTCTTCCAAAAATATAAAATTCAACTTGTATCTCATAGCACACAACAACTCATCAGCCCTCTATCATCATATTCAAGATAGTGGTAAATGAGAAAAGGGGAACTTGACAAAATGTGGCATGTTTTTTTGAAAGGTGTGTGGAATTTCACAACCCTCTTGTTCATATCCCATTTTTCAGGTTGGGTTACATAATCATATTAACCTTCAAAATCATGTGCCAGGTAATATTAGACTATTTTAAAGTAAGGAAGGGGAGGCAGTTGGCTATATATTTCACAAATGAAGTGGTTGCCAATACGAATGTTAGCCAAAAAATATTGTGGTAAGAATCTTTGACTAGGAGCTGGCACTGTGGTGAAGCAGGTTAAAGCCCTTCCCTGCAGCGCCAGCATCCCACATGGGTGCGATTTGATTCCGCTGCTCCACTTCTTTTTTTTTTTTAACTTTTATTTAATGAATATAGATTTCCAAAGTACAGCTTATGGATTACATTGGCTTCCCCCCGCCCATGACTTCCCTCCCACCCGCAACCCTCCCCTTTCCCACTCTCTCTCCCCTTCCATTCATATCAAGATTCATTTTCAATTTTCTATATATACAGAAGATCAGTTTAGTATACATTAAGTAAAGATTTCAACAGTTTGCACCCACATAGAAATACCATATGTTCTCCCTGATTGGTGACAACTGACTGAACACCAAAAAGGAAACCTGTTGAAGTGAAATCGACACTAAGAGAAACGGTGACTTGATCAGCATAGCCCTGACTGTTAATGAACAACTTAATCCATTATCCCTCTTAGTAGTTTTTTTGCCTGTTCTACTTAATATGACTGGTTTAATTCTGTAATTAATACACAGTTATTCTTAAGTGTTGAAATTTAACTGAAATATGATCCCTGTTAAATATAAGAGTGGGAATAAGAGAGGGAAGAGATGTATAATTTGGGACATGCTCAAGCTGACTTGCCCCAAATGGTAGAATTAGAAACATACCAGGGGACTCCAATTCAATCCCATCAAGGTGGCATGTACCAATGCCATCTCAGTAGTCCAAGTGATCAATTTCAGTTCACAATTGATCATAATGAAAGGACTAAGAGTCAAAGGGATCACATAAACAAGTCTAGTACCTGCTAATACTAACCGATAGAATAAATAAAGGGGAGAGTGATCCAACATGGGAAGCGAGATACTCAGCAGACTCATAGAATGGCGGATGTCCTAAACAGCACTCTGGCCTCAGAATCAGCCATAAAGGCATTCCGATCTGGCTGAAAAGCCCATGAGAGTATTTCAGGCATGGAAAGCCAAGACACTCTGGCAAAAACAAACAAACAAACAAACAAAAAAACAAAAAAAAAACAAACCCTAAATGAAAGATCTCTGTGAGTGAGATCCCAGTGGAAAGAACAGGTCTTCAAAGAAGGAGGTACCTTTCTCTGAAGGGAGGAGAGAACTTCCACTTTGACTATGACCTTGTCTAAACAAGATAAGAGTCAGAGAACTCAAGGGGCTCCCATAGCCTTGGAAACTCATGACTGGTGCATAGGGAGATTACTGATGCCATAAACAGGACTGTCAATTTGTAAAGTCAACAACAGGAGTCACTGTGCACTTACTCCTCATGTAGGATCTCTGTCCTTAATGTGCTGTACATTAGACTTAATGCTATAACGAGTACTCAAACAGTATATTTCACTTTGTGTTTCTATGGGGGTGCCAACTTTTGAAATCTTTACTTAATGTATACTAAATTGATCTTCTGTAAAAAAATAAGTAGAAAATATCAATTCTCAACTTGACTCTCACTGGGATTAAACATGACAATAGGTCTGATCTGATTTCATCATCATTTAAAAAATCATCTATTATTTTTCACTTTATGTTTCTGTGTGGGAGCAAACTGTTGAAATCTTTACTTAATGTATGTTAAACTGATCATCAGTATATAAAGAGAATCGAAAAAGAATCTTGATGTGAATGGAAGGGGAGAGGGAGTGGGAAAGGGGAGGGTTGCGGGTGGGAGGGAAGTTATGGGGGGAAAGGCATTGTAATCCATAAGCTGTACTTTGGAAATTTATATTCATTAAATAAACGTTAAAAAAAAAGATACACAAAGTGAAAAATACTGTTTGAGTACTCGTTATAGCATTAAATCTCAATGTATAGCACATTAAGGACAGAGATCCCACATGAGGAGTAAGTGCACAGTGACTCCTGCTCCACTTCTAATCCAGCTCCCTGATATTCTGCCTGAGAAAGCAGTAGTAGATGATTCAAGTCCTTGGGCCTCTGCACCCACGTGCAAGTCTGGAAGAAGCTCCTGGCTCCTGACTTTGGCCTGGCCCAGCCCCAGTCCTTGTGACCATTCGGGAGAGTGAACCAGTGAATGGAATACCTCTCTCCCTCTCTCTCTCTCTGTCACTGTCTCTCTCTCTCCCTCTCCCTCTCTCTGCCTCTCTCTGTAACTCTACCCTTCAAATAAAATAAATATTAAAAAAACTTGGACTAGTTATTTAGCCTAGTTTATTACTATTTAATCATTTTACTCTTTAGGATTAATGTCATACTAGAAATTTCTCCTGTACTATTTTTTACGTTTGTGTAGTTTCTTTTTGCTTTATTTTGCAATTTTTACTTTTTTAGTTTTCAATGTAAATTAGTTTGTATTTTTAAATGAACATAAAATTATAAGTTTAAATTACATAGCATAATTCCTGTCATATAATGAATGTTAAACAAATGTTAGCCACATATGTTTGATTCTATAGAATAAAAATGGCAGAACAAAAAGTGAGTTAAACATGCAAAGTTATAGAAAATCCAAGGAACAAGATAAAATGTGGCATTGCTAAGTGGCTTATTCAAGAATATGCTGTGTAATACACCATGATTCGAGATTGAGAAAGGAAATATTTCATTCCATGGTTAGAGGCTTGGAAAAGTAAAATTTATTGAATTTTCCACTCTTATGTACTTCAGAACTATTTCACCATATGCCTTTATTACTTATAAAATAAAATTGAATTATATGTGATTTAAATACACTGAAATGATAAAGGCACATATAGTAAATCTATTCAGTGAATTTTGAGAAATCTGTACATCCATATAGTCACTAACAGAATCAACATAAGTAATATTTTCATCACTCCTCCTCAAATTTGTCCATGATTGTTGTAGTTATTTTCCTATATCCCTAGTTCTAGGCAAATACTGATGCTTATCTATCACTAAAGAATAGATCTGCCCATTTTATTGATTGATTGATTTGAGAGGCAGAGAGAGACAGCGATAGAGAGACAAAAAAAGCAGCTAGAGAGCTCCAATCCACTGGTTCACTCCCCAAATGCCCACAGTGGCTGAGGCTGGGGCAGGTCAAAGCCACGAGTCATGAAGTCAGTCTGAGCTTTCCATAATAGTCTTCAAATGTCTTGAGCCAACACCTGCTGCTTCCCATGGTCTGCATTAGCACGAAGCTGGAATTGGGACCCAGAGTTGATAATCAAACCAGGTTCTTCAATATAAGATGCAGGTGTCTTAACTGGAGTCTTAGTTACTAAACCAAATGCCCACCCTTGTCTATTTTAGAATTTCCAAAAAGATGAATAATTATTATATTAATTTAGCCATTTTCTGATTAATATTTGCTTAACGCATCTTTTCCATACTTTCATTCGTAACTGTTACCAAACACATGTAGATACATGTGTTTATTCATTCAATCTAGCCATCTCTACTTTTTGTTTGACATTTTATACCAATTGTATTTAATAATTAATATTGTTGTGTTTAAATATACATCTTATTTGTTTCTATTTGTCCAATCTTTTATTTGTATTTCTTTTGTCTTTCTCATTTTAAGTATTTTTCCTGTAGTACAGCACTTTATTTTTATTAACAGACCATTGACTCTTTTGTTTTGCCTTCAATAATTGCACTAGAATTGACTATATATAGTTTCAAATTTCACATTGTACATTTAAGTGAAATTATAATACTTCAATTATAATGAAGAAAATATGATATATATATGTGCTGTGGAATACTACTCAGAGGTAAAAAAAATGAAATCCTGTCTTTTGCATCGAAATGGATGCAACTGGAAACCATTATACTTAGTGAAATAAGCCAGTCCCAAAAAGACAAATACGTATGTTTTCCCTGATCTATGGTAACCTAGAGAGTACAAAAAAATGTATAGGAGCAAAATTGATATTTTGAGATTTGATTATTGTTTATAGCCCTGTCTCTACTGTTGAGGAACAGTGTTTTTTTCTTAATGTTTGTTCAATTCTTTACTTAGTCGAGCGTTAAGCTTATGATTATAAAATAAACTGAAAGTATGTCACTGTAAAATTAAAAGAATGAATATGAAAGGAAGGAGGAGGGAAGGTGGGAAAGTGGGAAGGAGGAAGGTTAGGGTGGGAAGTATAACTATGCTTCTAGATCTGTATAGATGAAATACATGAAATTGTTAACCTTATATACATTGTATTTTTTAAGATTTATTTATTTATTTGAAATTCAGAGTTACACAGAGAGGAGAGGCAGAGAGAGAGCGAGGTCTTCCATCTGACAGTTCGCTCCCCAATTGGTCCAAGCTTATATATATATTTTTAAAAAAAAATTGAAAAAAAGAACCTTACTGAAGCATAATTCTATTTATTTTTCCTGTTTTTTTTCAGTATTTCAATTTATTTTTAACTTTTTATTTCATAATTGTCTCACATTTACAAAGCTAAAATTGAGGAGTTGTACAAGATTCCCCATATACTCCACACCCAAGTTCCCTTATTATTAACAATATTAGCATACTTGTCAGATCTTTAGAGCACACCCAACTTCCCCTATTTTTGAAATACATTCTCCCTCTATCCTTCCCACTGTTATCAGCCTCAAGAAATCAACATTCCACTGGGATTATTCTGCCTGCCCCAAATTTTGAAAAGTACCTCAAAGTAGAAAACGAAGGTGATTTTTTGATAACTTATTTAATTCCCTTTCCCTCATTGATGATAATCTAAAATTGCCTATTTACAGTGTCTGAAATTTTTTTCTATGTTTTCTCTAGTTTCCTGAATTTCATAGTATGCATTTTTGTGGTATAAGTTAGTCTGATATGGTACAACTCTGTATGCCCCTGTATTATTTTAAATAAACATTTATAAAATCATACAACAAAATAACAAATAAAATATTTTGACATAACCCAGGCTAAAGAATATCAAAAATTCTGCATAAAGTATTGAGATTTTATATACATACATGTATCTATATACATGTCCACATATTTCATACATAAATTTGTTGAATTGATAAAAATTCTCATAGATAACAAATTAAATGGGAACAGTAACATGGACAGAAAGAAGTAAGAGTACAACACAGAGATTTCCCTAAAGACATCTGGAAATCTTCATGCATGAGAGAACTTCTAAAATATCATAGAAAATGAAATTAAAAGATAATTTTAGTGGAAAAATTTCAGAAATCCATGCATAGTATTTTTTGTGGTATGTATTTTCCATATTTAATGACTTTTTGATGACTCCTCTTGGGTATTACTTGTTTTGGTGAACTCTCTAATACCAGAGGGTGATGTCCACTACTCACAGATATGGGAAAGAAAACTTGCAACCTTTGTATTGTAAGCCACAGACCCTTAAATGATATACCCACCATGAAAATATTAAAAGAGGAACAAAGCAGTCCTACAGAGCACAAAGAAAGTCATCTGATTCAACCATATATAAATGGAGAGGTAAAAAGGCCTCTTTTGAAACCACAAGCAATTTTTTATGTCTTCTATACTCAGCACATATCATCTTCATTGTCCAAGGAGCTCAAGACAGAAATTTCATGTATTTATGATTTAACATCTGGCAGAAGCAATTACGAATCATCATTCTCTCTGAATAAATTCATGCTCATTTCAAAGCTCAAATATTTCCTCAGATAAAATTCCAAAGTGTCTGGTATTACCTACCTCTTACATACATATACATAAATCATAAAAATGTTTATGCTGGTAAACAAGGCATTATGAAGGAGAGAACCTAAAAAAATCTGTGTGAGATCCACAAAGATTACTAATGTTGGAATTTTTAGATCCAGACTTTTTATGATGAAACTGAGAAAGTCAGATGGAAGACATCATAGAAATATGCATATAATATATCATTACAATTAAAGAGAAGATTAAAGATAACCAACATTTTATAATTGATGACAGAGTAATTAAAGTATAATGTAGGATTTGTTAAACACACTAATCAATTACTGGAGATTGTAAACCTCATGGTGAAAGTTAGAAAATACATGTAAATGAATAATAATGTAGATATAGCATATTAGACCTTATGTATTGTAGCTACAATTGGTCACATTCAAATGTGCAGCCTTCAGAGATTATTGTAAAATGAAAAGCAATGACAAGAATGTTCTGCATGAGAGATGACACACAGCTGTTGTTACAGAAGAATCTCCACTGAAGTTTCACCTTGAACACCATGTGCATAGCAGGAACACAGCATTTGAGCCACCACCACTGCCTACCAGGTTCTGCAGAGCAGGACGCTAGAGTCAGGAACCAGATCTTGTTGTCAAACCCAGCTATGCTAATGTGGGACATCATTATTTTAATCGTTATCCTAAATGCCAGGCTAAATGCCCATTACAATCAATGGAATTTTTTAAAATTCTGTTTTTTTAAATTCATAGGCAAAATTTTGTACAATTACTGAGAATATCACAATGTTTTGATATACATATACCTGGTGAAATAGCTAATCAGACTAAGTAACATATGCATTACCTGAGATAATTTTCATTTTTGTGGTGGAAACACTAATCTACTCTCTCTGCAATATTGCTGGAATTTTTAATTAGCACATATTTATTTTATAAAAGCTTTAGCTACAATACCACTAAACATTAAAATAATAGTTCATTAGAGATAGACAAATTGCTTAAAATTACATTTCAAAAAATAAAGATACCAATGGATATAAAAACTATTTGTTAACTAAAGGTAGTAATTAAAATAATGATTTTAATTATTTTTCCTGTCAGATTCATAAAGATAAATAGTGGTTGATATTTTAATGGCAAAGTTGGAAGAAAATGGATACAAACATCAATTACAATACAAATCATTTTTTCTATGCACCAAAGCTTTAAAAATTTACCTTGCCAAAAAATTGAAATTGTGTGGATGTTTCTAAAAAAAACGATACAAGTTTGCAAATGAAGTGCATGAAGATTTTCTTTCCTAGATTTCATAATTTAAAGTAACTGGTTAATTAAAAGTAAATGTCAATTAATAAGCAATTAGATAATACATTAGAACATCAAAATTACTTCCTGGTGCTACATGTACTTACCAAATAACTGAACTGGAGCCCTGGAAAAGGGACCATGCAGTGCATGATCCATTTTTGAAAATTAAAAGAAAAGAGGTATCTATTTTCATAGATGAATGTCTGATAGAGTATACATGAAGACTTGCATAGTGGCTTACACTGTTATGACATGAATGGTGACTATCCATATATTGCTTTTAGTATCAGATAAATAAGTATCATTTTATTTTATAAGAAACACAACCTTAATGTTTAATTATCACATTTACTTCATGGTAATTTTCCTTGTTAATTAATGGATTAACCCTTTGATTTTGTAAGTTATTTTCACTTCTACAAACAGAAATGGAAATAGTCAAGAACAGAGTGTCATAAACCTATTACTTCTGTAACTGTGTTTTCAGGTATAAATGGCTAAATTGTCGATAGTAATTTCCCTGCTGATTCCACTGGCAATTTCGTTTCTTTTCTTAAAATTCATGATGATTACTTTGTACTCAAATTCATTCAGATTTGTAGCCACCAATATTTAAGGTATCTATTTACTTCAAATATATCTATTAGAAAAACTATGCTTTAATCTGAAAATTTAAAATACTGTAAATATTGAATTTATACAATTTCTTATGGAAAACCTGTGGGTTGTATTGTTTTAAGCTGTTTTACTTTATCATTCTTTGAATCCTTTTTCTGGCTTAAAGAAGAACAGTACCTACTATCATTTCCCTCATTCTATTGAGGTAGAGGAGCTAAATTACTTGCACAAACTTAGACAACCAGAAAGGAGTGGGGACGGTATTCAAAAAGTCTGCATTTAATGTCAAAGAAGTTAAAGAAGTGAAATACTGTAGCTAATCATCTCAGGAAAAAATAGGAAGCAGAGTTGCAAAGTGGTTGAAAGTCATGAGCCAGTATGTGACTTAGTTGAGTGACTCTGGCTCATTGTCACTCATTAAGTTGTAGTCAAGTTGTTGACTTGGACGACAGTGTCTGAAGGCTTAATTTGGGTGTGGAGGGTCCCTTTATAGGTTTACTCATTTTGCTATTAGAAAAAGATTCCAGTCATTCTTTAATATTACAGTCATTCCTCTATTCAAATTAGGCAGGTAGTATTAATAAAAAAAATTATACAAGCAAATTAATTCTGGTAAAATTTCTGAATTCTGAGGAAAAGGAAATAATCATCCAGATTCCAAGCAAAAATTGTGAGCTAATTATGAATAGAATATTATCAGAGAAGTGTACAACTTCTCATCTACTACACTGTCATCTAGATATGGTAGAAGAGTATGAGTATCTATATAATGTTTATTTAACAATCATTTATTGAATGTGTACTCTAAATCACCACTCTAGATGCTAGAGATGTAATAAGGAATATCAATAAAGTCACTATTATTACAAAGATTGGATTTAACAGAAGAGAACAAATGATACAGTACAAATAGATAAATTTAATATAAATTCTTGTATATAGGTTTGCTTTGTACAAAAATATTTGTCAGATTGTAAAAAGGTAGCCAATGGTAGGATTTCATTCTACTCATAATTTAACTACTTAACTGCACTTTTTCACAGCAGAATACTAGTTAATTCTATGGCCTAGTCATATTAAGTATTGCCATCTGAAAATTAGAACACTAAGTGAATATGAATCACGAGACCCCCTATCTCTTACTATCACCTCTGATAAGCCTCCATGGTATGTATATCATTTAGGAAACCTATGAAGCAAAATGTCTTCTAAAAGAGAAAAATACCCTGTAGTTTGTGACAAATGTGGGATTTCCAATGAAACACAACCGTACCTTGAGTGGATTTTATCTTTGAAAATACCACTCATTCACATAGATCTTTCATTCAGGTTCTTACTGCTTTAGTCATAAAATTTAATGGAAATCATCAATCAGCAGACATTAGATGAAAATCTCTGACATAATAAAAAATGGACAAAGTTATAAGAGAATCCCTCAGTGGAAAAAGGGATAGAATAAAAACAGATAAAAACTTCAAAAATAAATAATTAGTATTCTGGTAGAGTTAAGAGAAGATAATGTATTGATAAAAGAATAGTATTATTTAGTCTCTATACAGGATAGTCAAAGAAAAAATGTGATTGCAAGAGGAATCAGTAAAAGATTTATTTCCAGTGTTGTAGCACAGTGGGTTAAGCCACTGCCTGGGAAGCTGGCATCTCACAGGAACACTGATTCCTGTCCCAGCTGCTGCTTTTTCCATCTAGTTCCCTACTAATGTGCCTGGGAAGGCAGTGGATAATGGCCGAAGTTTTTGGGCCCCTGAACCCTTGGTGGGAGATCTGGATGTAGCTCCTGGCTCCTGGCTTCAGGCTATACCAGCTCTGGCTGTTGTGGCCATTCTGTGAACAAACAGCTGCAAGATTTCTCTCTCTCTCTCTCTCTCTCTCTCTCTCTCTGCATGTGTGTGTGTATGTGTGTGTGTGTGTGTCTCCCACCCTGTCTGTAAATCTGACTTTCAAATAAATAAAACTAAAAAAAAAGGACATCAGTCTTTCCTTGCCTTCACAATTGAACTGAGAAATAAACTTTTCAGGAGTCTTGAGCCTATCAACTTCCAGTCTGAAACTGACATTAAGTCTCCTGGTTCTCAGGACTTTGGACCTGAATGGACTGAAACTATACCATTACAACAACAACAAAAAAGAAGCACATGGCCTAGTGCCTCTTTGAATTTTAGAGACAGCATATTCTTCATTTTGGTATGCTACTCCAACTCATTTATCCAGTGACCTGAAAATCTGGTAGTTTTCAGTGGGACCCAGAACAGAAGAAGGCTTGAAACAGACCCAAGCTGGTCAACAATCTGCTCTTCCCTTTGGGCCATCTGATCCATCAGATCCAATCATGTGCAAAGTGGCAGAACACTAGATGTGAATTATGACATAAATTCCTAGGATACTGAAGAAAAGCTTTGCCATCCATTTCAGATAACCCCACACCTTTGAAAAGTAGTTGTTATCCAGTTGCTGGGCCATAGTGTACACTGAATGTTTGCCCATGGACAATAGAGTAATGCCAACTTAGTTGCCTGTCATGAACTGGCCCAACAAGTCATAAAGTTAAGTGTGCACTGCAGCGCTCTATCATCAAATAGAAGTATAAGCAAAGGATCTTCAAAACGGTCATGGAAAATACATATTGTAAAAGAAAACTCTTCAATGAATTTTTTTGCTTCAAATAAGCTTATCCTTTAATTATATTTTCCATGAACTTTTTGAAGTGCTTTCATACCAAGATGAAGCCCAAGGAGACCGTAAAAGCACAAGAACAGTTGCATGGAGTAGCCCAAATGTCTGGTTTCCTGCTCTGATTACAGTACAATCTGTTTCCAAGCTTCCACCTATATCTCTTTGGGAGTTCTCTACCATCAGTTGAAGAAGACGACTAACATCTGGTTTATAAATGGTCTGCATAATATGTATGAACCACCAAAATATGGATAGCTGAAGCACTACAGCCCCTGTGTGGAATATCTCTTATGGGCAGTGGTGAATGGAAATCCCCCCAGTATGCAGAATTTAGAGAATTCTACTTAGTTTTTCCACTTTGGTTGGAAAGAGAAATGGTCAAATGTATGATTTTGTTCTGATTCAAAAACTGTGGCCAATGTTTTGTCTGGATGATCAGGAACTTGAACAGAATTAGAAAAATGATGACAAGAAAATTTGTGTGATAAGTATATGGATAGATATCTTGCAATGAGCAAGAGACATATTTGTGTCTCATGTGTCTCACTGAAAACAGGATCTCCATGATTAAGTAGATACATGACACTTTCTGTGGATAATAGTCACTCACTTTTTCCCAATTCATCTGTCATCACCTGGTGGGCTCATGAGCAAAGTAACCTTGTGACAGTGAGGTTATATATGAGATTGACAACATGGACTTCTACTCACACCAATGAGTACCTGATTTGCTAGGAGCAGGGATAAATACTGAGGCCCTGATATGGCAACATTTTACAGGGTAATCTTACAGCTACCTGCTTAGCAAATTCACTGAATTGGACCACCTCTTTCATTACAGAAGGAACAGCATTCTGTCCTAACTGGACTAGACATTAACTCTGGATACAGATTCACCTCTTCTATACAAAATACTTGTGCCATAACTACCATCCATGTTCTTTTTTTATTTATTTGAAAGATAGAGTTAGACAGTGAGAGAGAGACACAGAGAGAAAGGTCTTCCTTCCGTTGGCTCACTCCCCAAATGGCCGCCACGGCCAGCGCTGTGCCAATCCAAAGCCAGGAGCCAGGTGCTTCCTCCTAGTCTCCCATGTAGGTGCAGGGGCCCAAGAATTTGGGCCATCCTCCACTGCCCTCCTGGGCCACAGCAGAGAGCTGGACTGGAAGAGGAGCAGCCGGGACTAGAAACCAGCACCCATATGGGATGCCAGCGCCACAGGTGGAGAATTAACCAAGTGAGCCATGGCGCTGGCCCCCGTCCATGTTCTTAAAGAATGCCTTCCTCATTCACCATCGTGGTATTCTACACAATATTGCTTCTGATAAGAGAAAAAAAATAATGAGCAGTGATGAGACTATGCTCATTTAATTAATTAATCTTAACACATTACCTGTTATCCCAAGCAGCTGACTTGATAGAATGACAGAATGGCCATGTGGAGACTGAGTTACAGTGCCAGCTGAGCTGATCTGAAGCCAGGAGCCAGGAGCTTCTTCCAGGTCTCTAACGTAGGTTCGGGGGACCAAGGACTTGGGCCATATTCTACTGCTTTCCCAGGCCATAGCAGAGAGCTGGAATGGAAGTGGAGCAGCTGGGACTTGAACTGGCACCCATATGGGATGCCAGCACTGCAGGCGGCAGCTTAACCTACTATGCCACAGTTCTGGCCCCTGAAAAAATTCTTTATTAAACTACAATATCGCCCCTGAATTTTCTTTTATTGTTTTCTTATGAGTTGTCACTTTCTTTTCAAGTTATATGTGAGATTATATTTTGGCTTAGAATAGACCATAGTTCTTGCAACTATAGATTTTGATTTAATTGTAAATGATATTTTAAAATTTTAAATTCTCATTTCTAATTCTTCACTGATAATACATTCAGATGAACCTATTTTATATATTAATACTGTAATCTTATACCTTGCAAAACTTAGTTGCTAGTTCTAAGATTTTTGTTATATAGCTGATTTCATCGGAATTTCTACATATACAGCTGTGTCATCTGAAAATACAGTTTCGTTCTTCCTTTCTAGTCTCTTGCTTTTTTGCACTAGTTAGGATCTCCAACGTCATGCCAAATAGGAGTAGTAACGGCAAACACCATGATCTTCTTCTTTGATTTAGGTATAACATCCAGTGTTTTGCCATTAAATATCATGCTAACTGTATTTTTTGAAGATGCATCATCAGTTTAAGTAGATCTTTTCCTATTACTAGATTGCTGAGAGTTTATATCATGCATGCATGTTAATACTTTCAATGCTTTTCTGCATCATTTCAAATAACATAGGCGGATTTACTTTTATTGAATTTATTGAATTTTTAAAATTAGTCTGCAATCTGGGAATAAGCCCAACTTTGTTATGATATATTATTCTTTTTGTGTTTTGGTGAATTCAAATTGGGATGATGCTTATGATTAACCCACAGTTTATCTTTCTGTTCCTGTTATAATGATCTTATGGAGTGACTTGGGAAGTGCCACCTCTCCTATATTGTGGTTGACTTTATATAAAATATGTAATTTATCTTCTTAAAGTACAGAACATGTATTTTATAAGTCAAGTTATCTATAAGTTGTTTCTTTTTTTGAGAAAAATTTACTGCAAATTCTAAATTTTAAATACATGTGTGACTATTTTATCTATTCTTAGTGAGCATTGGCATTTTTTATCTTTGTAGGAATAATCCATTTCATCTCTGTTGACAAATTTGTTGGTATAACATTTCTTTCATTTTTAATGTCTTTAATAACCATGTTGATGTTTACTTTTTCTTTCCTGACCTTTCCTAATTTGACTCTATTCTTCCCAGGCAACTCTGTATAGTGCTTTATTGATTTTAATGATTGTCTCAAAGAATGTGTTGTAGCTTTCATTGATTTACCTAATGCTGTTTCCCATGCTGTTGATTCCTGATTTGTTTCTTACCATTTCCTTCTGTAAACCTTCGGTTTCAGTTGTTTTTCTTTTGCTAGTTTCTTGCAGATGGAAACTTAGATAACTAATTTATACCATTTATTTGAACACATCATTTGATACTAGTTTTCTTCTACAAACTTTTGCTCCATCTCACATATTTTCAGATGTTCACTTTTGATTTTTAATCAATTTCCTCTGTGATTGCATCTGTCCATGGATTATTCAAAGGTGTTTAAATTTGTAAATACCTGCATTTTCACAGTACATTGTTGTTAATTTGTCTGCTATATATTTGCTGATTTTCTGCCTAATATGTATTTCAATTAGTGAGAGGGATATTATGACCTCCAAATATTTCTTAAAATGTTTTCCACTTTTCTATTCCTATTAATGATCATTTTACGGGCCAGTGCCACAGCTCACTAGGCTAATCCTCTGCCTGCGGCACTGGCACTCCGGGTTCTAGTCCCACTTGGGGTGCTGGATTCTGTCCCGGTTGCCCCTCTTCCAGTCCAGTTCTCTGCTGTGTCCAGGGAAGGCAGTGGAGGATGGCCCAAGTGCTTGGGCCCTGCACCCGCATGGGAGACCAGGAGGAAGCACTTGGTTCTTGGCTTCGGATCAGCACAGTGTGCCAGCCGTAGTGGCCATTTGGGGAGTGAAACAACGGAAGGAAGACCTTTCTTTCTCTCTGTCTCTCTTTCTCACTGTCTAACTCTGCCTGTCAAAAAAAAAAAAAAAAGGAAAAATGATCATTTTATGAGCACTGACTACAAGGCACATAGACTTTTTTTAGATTGATTTATTTATTTGGAAGTCAGAGTTATACAGAGAGAGGAGAGGCAGAGAGAGAGAGAGAGAGAGAGAGAGAGAGAGAGAGAAAGGTCTTCCTTCCGATGGTTCACTCCCCAGTTGGCCGCAATTGAAGGAGCTGAGCTGATTTGAAGCCAGGAGCCAGGATCTTCTTCCAGGTCTCCCACGTGGGTGCAGGGGCCCAAGGACTTGGGCCATCTTCTACTGCTTTCCCAGGCCATAGCAGAGAGCTGGAATGGAAGTGGAGCAGCCAGGTCTCAAACCGGTACCCATATGGGATGCCGGCACCTCGGGCCAGGACATCAACCCACCGAACCACAGCACCTGCCCCAAGGCACATAGACTTTTAACATTTTATATATTCTTGAGGAATTTACCACTTTATCTTTATGAAATTGTTTTCTCTATCTCCTGTAAAACAACCTGTTCTGAAATCTATTTGACTCCTTTTTTTAAAGAAAGATTTAATTTGTTTGAAAGGCACAATGACAGAGAGAGACAGAGCAAGACGAGAGTGTGGGGAGAGAGAGATAGAGAGCTCTCCCACCTATTTGTTCACCTGCCCAAATGCCAGTGATAGCTAGGTCTGGGCCAAGCTAAAGCTAGGAGCCAGTAACTCCATTGGGATCTTCCACATGGGTGGCACAGACTCAAGAAATTTCGCTGCTTCCCAGGTATATTGTCAGGGAACTGGATTGGAAATGGAATACCTGGGACTCAAATTGGCATACTGATCTTGGATGGGAGTGTTTCTAACAATAGCTTAACCTGCCGTGCCGCAATACTGACCCATAAGTCACCTACTTTAAATATATAACTATTCCAACTTTCTTTTCAGTCGTGTTAGCATAGTGTGTTTTTCTTTTTGCATTGTACCTATCTGTATCTTTCTATTTAAAATGTATTTATTATAACTAACATATAAGTGAATTTCAATTTTATGTCCAAGCTGGCATTAACTACATTTTAATTGGTCATACTTAAATTTAGTTATCAGTATTACTTAATTTCAATAAATCATTTTGCTGAATGTTCTCTACATACTACTAATATTTTATTCTGCCTTTTTTGGGTTTAATTAATTTGATATTATTTTTATCTATTATTAACTTTACATATAACTACTTCATCTTAAAATGCCTTTTCTGGGGTCTAAAATTGCACTCCTTGGGTATTAAGTCATAGTTAAACAGCAGTAAGAAGTGTTGGTGTTCTATTGCTCACTAGGGTGATTATGGATAATTATAATGTACTGTATATTTTTATTTTTAAAAAGGTAGAGGAAAGAATTTTGAATGTTTTCATCACAAACAAATGATAAATGTTTGAGAAGTTAAGTGTATTTAACCTGATTTGAGCATTGGGCTTTACACACACACACAGACACTCAAACGTATATCAAAACATCATATTCCCCAATAAATGTATCCATTTTTGTGTCTCCTAAAAATAAAATAGCAGTGCAAATTTAGCCTAGTGATTTAGGTACTTGCACCCATAAAAGAGTGCCTGAGTTCAATTCTCAGTTCCAGTTCTGATAGCAGTTTCCTATACATGCACTCAGTGAGGTAGAGGTGATGGCTGAATTACTCGGATTCCTGCCATCCATATGGGATATCTGGATTGACTGGTCATTACAGGCATGTAGGGAGTGGACCTACATGAAGATGCAAACTCACTTCATCTCTCTCTCTCTCTCTCTCAAATTTAAAAGTTAAGAAAATCGAATAAACAAAAATAGGAGATCATGCAGATCTGGCTGAAAAGCCCATGAGAGTATTACAGGCATGGAAAGCCAAAACACTCTGACAAAAAAAAAAAAAAAAAAAAAAAAAAAAAAAACTAAATGAAAGACCTTTGCAAGTGAGATCCCAGTGGAAAGAACAGGTCATCAAAGAAGGAGGTACCTTTCTCTGAAGGGAGGAGAGAACTTCCACTTTGACTATGACCTTGTCTAAACAAGATAAGAGTCGGTGAACTCAAAAGGCTTCCATAGCCTTGGAAACTCAGGACTGGTGCATAGGGAGATTACTGATGGCATAAACAAGAGTGTCAATTTGTTATGTCAACAGGAGTCACTGTGCACTTACTCCTCATGTAGGATCTCTGTCCTTAATGTGCTGTACATTGTGATTTAATGCTATAACTAGTACTCAAACAGTATTTTTCACTTTGTGTTACTATGTGGGTACAAACTGTTGAAATCTTTACTTAATGCATGCTAAACTGATCTTCTGTATATGAAGAGAATTGAAAATGAATCTTAATGTGAATGGAAGGGGGGAGGAATAGGGAAAGGGGAGGGTTGAGGGTGGGAGGGAAGTTATGCAGGGGAAAGGCATTGTAATCCATAAGCTGTACTTTGGAAATTTATATTCATTAAATAAAAGTTAAAAAAAAGTTAATGGAAAATGTGTATCATAAAAAAATTACATAGATTTCAAAATATTTTTGTACAAAAATCCCTAGTTATTTTAATTCCATTTATCAGAAATTTGGAATGTACCCTCATATGCTTTTAAATTATCAACAATCTATCTTGAATTACTATTAAGTCATTTCATGTTTAATGTATAAATGCATTACTTCTGTATATTTCCATTTCCTTCTTCCATCTGTGATTTTTTTCTATAACTGCTATTGTGCAATGTATACATACTTAACTCCAAACTGTAATATATCTACTTAAAATAGCATGCTATCTTTTAGATAAACTTAAAAGACAAAAAGAATATTTTTGTGTTTCTTCATATATTGCAATTTCCGATATCCTTTGTTTCTTTTTGTCGATTGAAATTTCTGGTTATTTTATTTCTACCTGAGAAAATGCCATTAACATGTCCTGTACTTTGGGGTTGCTAGTCTGAAATTCTCTCAAGTGAGGTGTGAATAAGTTAGCCTTCATTTTGGAAACATATTTTCTTTTTTAAAATATTTATATGAAAGGCAGAGCTACAGAGAGAGAAAGAGAGAGAGAGGGAGAGAGAGAGCTTCCATTGTTGCTTTACTCTCCAAATGACTGCTATAGCCATGGCTAGGCCAGACTGAAGCCAGTAGCCAGGAGCTTCATCCAGGTCTCCTAAGTGGGTACAGGACCCCAAGCACTTGGGCCATCCTCTGCGGCCCTCCAAGGTACATTAACAGGAAGCTGGGCCAGAAGTGGAGCAGCACCTATATTGGATGTTGGAATTACTGGCAACAGCTTTACCTGCCACACCACAACACTGGCTCTGAAACATATTACATGTATGGAATTGTGTGCTGATAAATAGTTTATTCCATCACTTTAAATTCATTAAACAATTTTTTAAATTTTATTTGTTATACAAGTTTCATGTATTTCATATATACAGATTTAAGAAAATAGTGATACTAACGTCCTCCCACCCACACTCCAACCCTCTTTCTAATCCCTCACTCAATCCTACCCTTAATTTTTACAGAGATCAGTTTACTAAATGATCATAAGGTTAACATTATTCTCTGTAAAAGAATTCAACAAATAGTATTCAGAAAAAAAAACGTTCCTCAACAGAAGAAACAAGTGCTTTCAACAATCATTGAATCTCAAAATGTCCATTTCACTCAAATACATTACATTTTAGATACTCTATTAGTTACCCCTGATCAGGGAAAACATATGATTTTTGGGCTGCCTTATTTCACTACGTATAATGGTTTCCAGTTGAATCGAACTTTGTTGCAAAAAGACAGAATTTCAATTTTTACAGGTGAGTAGTACTTCATAGTATATATAAATCACAATTTCCTTATCCAGTATTCAATTGATGGGCATCTGGGTTGATTCCATACCTTAGCTATTGTGAATTGAGCTTCAATGATCATGGGGCTACAGATAATTCTTTTATATGCTGATTACTTTTGATTTGGGTAAATTCCCAGGAGTGGGACGGCTGGATCATATGGTAGGTCTATATCAGATTTCTGAGGTATCTCCATACTGTCTTCCACAGTGGCTGCACCAGTTTATATTCCTACCAACAATGGATTAGAGTACCTTTTCCCCCATATCCTCATCAGCATTTGTTATTTATTGATTTCTCTATGAAAGCCAATCTAACGGGGTGAGATGAAACCTCATTGTGGTTTTTATTTGCGTTTCCCTGATGGCTAGTGATCATAAATATTTCTTCAGGTGTCTTTTGGCCACTTGAATTTCCTCTCTTGAAAAATGCTTGTTCAAGTTCTTTGTGCATTTCTTAACTGTATTGTTTGTTTTGTTGTTATTGAATTACTTTAGCTATTTATAGATTCTGTATATTAACCCTTTATCAGTTGTGTAGCTTGCAAATATTTTCTCCCATTCTGTCTGTTGTCTCTTCACTTTGCTGCATATTTATTTTGCAGTGCAGAAACTCCTCAGCTTGATGTAATCCCATTTGTCCATTTTGGCTTTGATTGCCTGTGCCTCTGGGGTCTTTTCCAAGAAGTCTTTGCCTATGCCAGTGTCTAACAAGGTTTCCCCAATGTTCTCAAGTAATTTGATGGTATCAGGGTATAGATTTATATCTTTGATCCAATTTGAGTAGATTTTTATGTAAGGTATGATATACAGGTCTAGTTTCATCCTTTGCATGTGGAAATCCAGTTTTTCCAACACCATTTGTTGAATAGACTGTCCTTGCTCCTGGGATCGATTTTAGCACCTTTGTCAAAAATAAGTTGGTTGTAGATACATGGATTGATTTTGGGAATTTCTATGCTATTCTATTGGTCTTCACATCTATTTTTGTGCTAGTACCAGACTGTTTTGATTATAACTGCCCTGTAGTATGTCTTGAAATCTGGTATTGTGATGCTTCTGGCTTTGTTTTTGTTCTATAAGATTACTTAAGCTATTTGGGGTCTCTTGTGTTTCCATATGAATTTTAACATCATTTTTTTTAGATCTGCAAAGAATGTTGGTATTTTGATTGGAATCACATTGAATCTGTAAGTCGCTTTTTGTAGTATGGACATTTTGATAATATTGATTCTTCCTATCCATGAACATGGAAGATCTTTCCATTTTTACTATCTTCTATTTCTTTCTTTAATATTTTGTAATTCTCATCACAGAAAATTTTGACATCCTTGGTTTAATTTAATTTTTGTAGCTATTGTGAATGGGATTGATCTTAAGAGTTCTTTTTTTTTTTTTTTTTACAGGCAGAGTGGACAGAGAGAGACAGAGAGAGAGAGAGACAGAGAGAAAGATCTTCCTTTGCCGTTTGTTCACCCTCCAATGGCCGCCGCGGCCGGTGCATTGCACTGATCCGAAGGCAGGAGCCAGGTACTTCTCCTGGTCTCCCATGGGGTGCAGGGCCCAAGGATTTGGGCCATCCTCCACTGCACTCCCAGACCACAGCAGAGAGTTGGCCTGGAAGAGGGGCAACCAGGACAGAATCTGGTGCCCCGACCGGGACTAGAACCTGGTGTGCCAGCGCCACAAGTTGGAGGATTAGCCTAGTGAGCGGCGGCACTGGCCCAACAGTTCTTTCTTAGCCATGGCCTTGTCTGTGTATACAAAGGCTATTGTTTTTTTTGTGTGTTAATGTTATATCCTGGTACTTTACCAAACTCTTCTATGAGTATAAATAGTCTCTCAGTGGAGTCTTTCAGATCTCCTGTATATAGACTCATGTAATTCATGCTGGATTGTCTTTTAGGCTTACAAGAAGTCAAATAACATTTTTGTATTTATTCTTCTATATGTAATGTGACTTTGTCCTCAGGCTGCTTTTGAGATTTTCTTTTTATTGAGGATCATCAACAATTTGACTATTGTTTGTTTTAGTGTGGTTTTCTTTGCTTCTTATACTTGCATTTTGTTTAGTTCTTGCCTCTGTCCATTTTATTTTTGATTAAATTTAAAATGTTTTGGCTCATTCTTTCCAAGTCTTTTTTTATATCATCTGCTAATGATTCCTTTGACAGGACTCCTGTTACAAATAGGTTATGTTCTGTGAAATTACTTCACAGTTCATTGATTATGTATTTATTTATAACCATGTACCACTGAGATGATATATATATACACACACACATATATATGGTACATATATATATATATATATATATAGCAGTCCCATAAGGTTATATTATCTAGTAACATCCTAGCTGTCTTTTTTTATTTAAGTACATACTATGATGTTCACACAGTCATCAAATCACGGAATGACACATCCTCAGAACTTGTCCCCATTATTAAATGATATGTTATTATATTTATTTGTGTCTTTTTTCTCTCCAAGTTTCATTTTGTATAGCTTAAACTGCTTTGTCTTCAAGTTCAAAAAATATTTAGCTATACAATGTCTGAACTGTTATTAATCCAATCCTAGTATTCTTTTTCTTCTCAGGTATTATGTTTTTTTTTAATTCCTAGAGGATGACTGTAAATATTCTTATACAATATTGAATTCTGAATTTTATTGCACCATATTAATATAGCTATACCCCACTGGATGGAATGAAGTTGCTTATAATCATTTTTATACTTTTGTGGCTTCCTTTTACCATTTTTCAGGGAAATCCAGGAAAGTACTTAGTCTAGGGTTAATATAACCACACTAATGATGCAATACCATTTTGAGGATTCTACTTGATAGCGTATAAATTAGAAGAACTGTCCACCATAAATAACACAAATTCTTGTCCCTTTTAGAGGTCTGCTCATTTTTCTCCTGCTCTTTTTCAGTGATTCTTTCCCTGACTTAGTATAGTTTACTCACATGCATTTACTGATGAGTACTAAGATCTCAGAGAAACCTTCTTCAGATTTTCCAAGCTTTACATATAAACATCTCTTTACTCTCAGGCACTGTGACCCAAAATGTGAACCAGTTTGGCCTTCCTGGACTCAGAATTGTCTTTTCAATACAGTAAAGATTGGTGAGACCTTTTGTGTTTTCCCTACTTACACTGTGGTATTGAAACTTTCCTCAAGTAATAAGCTATGTTAATGGGTAGCATTTATCTTGCTTCATTCCATTCATTTAGAAATCAATTATTATGAGCTTCCCGTTCTTCAATATCTGAAAATAATTGTGCCCATATTTTGCCTTTGTTTTTAGCTGTTTAATGCAGGAGAGAGAAATCTGGTCTCTGTTGTTCTCGGTTCATTAATATGTAATACTTCATCTTTTGTCTCCTCAGTTGCTTTTTTTTTTTTTGGATAAGTAGAGTTATAGACAGTGAGAAAGAGAGACAGAGAGAAAGGTCTTCCTTCTGTTGGTTCACTCCCCAAATGGCCACCATGACCGGAGTTACACCAATCCGAAGCCAGGAGCCAGGAGCTTCTTCCTGGTCTCTCACGTGGGTGCAGGGCCCAAGCACTTGGGCCATCCTCCACTGCCCTCCTGGGCCACAGCAGAGAGCTGGACTGGAAGAGGAGCAACCAGAAGTAGAACCCGGCATCCATATGGGATGCTGGCATCACAGGCAGAGGATTAACCAAGTGAGCCACAGCGCCGGCCCCTCCTCAGTTGCTTCTTAATATTCACTTCTTCATTATATTTGTACTGACAGCTGCATGCTTTATAATATGCATCTTTAACTCATTAACATACTACAATTGTGGCAGACATGTGATACGGTGGTTGAGTCACTGCCTGGGACACTTGAATCCCTTATCAATAAGTGCTTGGTTCAAGTCCTTGTTACCCTTCTTCTGAGACAGCTTGCTGTTGATGTGCACCCTTGGAGTCAGCAGATGATGGGTCAAGTACTTGGATTCCTGCCACCCACCTGAGAAACTCATATGAAGTTCCAGGCTCCTAGCTTTAGCCTGACCCAGCCCCAGTATTTGTGGCCATTTGGGGCATGAATCAATAGATGGAAGATCTCTGGTCATCTATCTCTGTTTCTTTCTCTGTCTGCCTTCCTTTCAAATATAATGAAAATAAATGAAAATTTAAAAAAATACAGAGGTACTTTAAAAAAAGTTTGTAGAAAATGTATTTAAAATATAACTTTATTTTGGTGTAAAAATTTTTGAAATTCCTGAATAGATTTTCCATGCTATACTTTTTTTATGGACTTTCAGAAAAATTAAAAATAGTATTTGGTGAATTTTTTTCAGCAAAATATGTTTTAATTGTATTTTCCATAAATTTTTGAAATACCCTTGCATATTGTTCAATTTTATGTTCAAAATAAGAACTTTAGTATTCTTATTCTATATTTTATCCTTAGGAAATATTTGCCATTTTGTATAATATTTATATCCAAATACTATTTTTATTTACCTATATAAATAGCATTCTCAGTTCTCTTCATTAATTGTTCTAGATATAAGTTGACATATGGATCATTCATTTTCTTTCAAACAAAAGATTTCCTTTTTCGATAATTTAACTTTTGAAAAACTTTTTTAAATTGAGGCCAACTAAGTATGAATCCTCTGTTTTAACTTGAATATGTTTTTTTCTCCATAATTTTTGAAAGATAATTTTACTAGATAATGTATTCTCTAACGACATATCCCCCATTCTGCCAACATTTTAAACATTTATTTCACTTTCTATTGGCTTTTGTTGTTTCTTAAGAAAAGTTAATATTGCTTATTATTACCTCCCTGAATGCACTATTGTTTTATCTGCCTTTAAGATTTCCTCTTAGGAGCCCACGCTGTGGCACAGCAGGTTATTCCTCTGCCTGCCTGCAGCGCCAGCATCCCATATGGGCACTGCTGGTTGGAGTCCCTGCTCCTCCGCTTACAATCCAGCTCTCTGCTGTGGCCTGGGAAAGCAGTGGAGGATGGCCCAAGTGCTTGGGCCCCTGCACCCACATGGGAGACTGGGAAGAAGCACCTGCCTCCTGGCTTCAGATCGGCTCAGCTCCGGCCATTGTGGCCATTTGGGGAGTGAACCAATGGAAGGAAGACAAACTTGTCTACTTCTAGCATCCACTTTTTGGGACTTTTAATACAATTTCTCAGTTAAATAAAGTAGTGTATCTTGGTGTGGGGGAAATTTTAGTCCAGATCTAGTGCAGGGACGTTCCAAGATTTTCTGTAGACATCTGGGCAAATAAGGGAAGCAAGAAAATTGTCAGGATCTTGAGTCCACTTTAAGAGGTCGCAGGTTCACAGGATTGCACCTGAAGAAGCTATGCTGCACAATATTGGTACAATGGCTCAAACGATTGATGCCCATAAAACAAGTTATATAAAAATAGCTGCTAAAGTTACTGCTGAGAGATTTTTCTGAAAACTGGCAAAGGGAAAATATCTCACACTTCTCCCTATAGCTGTGCATACTGTATTTCACTAAGTAATCCCTGTATAGGCATACAAAATTGTTCTACTTTGTATGTGGAAGTCATATAAAACATTTTCTATTATAGGTAAAGAAAAGATGCAAAATAAAGTAAGACAATCAATCAACAACATTTTATAGGAGACTTTCTTGTGACAACAATTCCTTATTCAAGATGCAAGGATGTTTCTGTATTAGATAATGAATTAGGAGGATGTTTTCAAATTGGGAAGGAACAAAATCCCCATGGTATATAGTACCTCATTTAGTCATGGTCTTCCAGCTAAGGTGTTTTCAGCAGAGCTGCTGAAAATGTGAAAGGTATTTTGATTTCCATGATTCAGAACTGAGATACACTTGAGAAACACTCAAATGGAATTCGTAATTGGGACAATAGATGTGAAAATTAAGCATCTGTACCTCAGATAAAGATTTGGGACTCTGTTATCTCATCTCCTTGCTAGGAAATAGTTATCCTTTTACCTCAGTAAGATCCATTATCACATCTATAGTCTTGGGAATCTGGGCCAAGAGAGTAAGGCCACTGTGGTGGGGCCTTGGGCACATTGGGCACATAGCTTCACTGTGTTCTTCTTAAATTTGTTTTTCTCTAGCCTTTGACTCCCACCGAACCCCACCCACCCCTGCTCTTGCCCTGAGTCCTTTAAAATTTCTGTAGATGATTACAGCCACTCACATTTATATTTTGTATTTAGCAGCTATCCTTAGTGAATCAAAATCCAAACTAACAACTCATGGTGAAAATACTTTTCTGCCTTGTTAGCTTTTGGATGCCTTCAAATGAATGCATATATTTATATAAGAGGAACATTTTTTCCATTGTCTACTCCAAACTTAATGGAAGGGAGAACTTCATACTGATGTCATTAGGGGAAATGTGACAGGTGTCTTCTGATCTAACTGGAGCTCTGCCTTATTCAGATGGAAAAAAATGCATTATAGCAATTTGTAAATGTTGGCTTTGAGTTGTTTCAGCTTTTATTTCTTTCTAACTTTCAATGGTTGTAGTTTTATGACTTCTCAAACTGAGATTCTCAATTTTGCATAATGTGACATTGACAGACTGCTTCCTGCAATGTTGATGAATGTGTATGTGTTTTCTCATTAATTTCTAATACCCATTACAATTAGCATCTAAAGAAACTCTTGCAAATAATATCTGCTATACTTTTAAAATAACACTCATAAAAGACAGGAAATAAACATTTTATTGCTTTGATTTGTTACTGTATCAGCTTTTGCTATAGTTCCATGCTACCAAAAATGCTATTTGCACAATTAAATTTAAAAGCCACATAAGGCCTTGTTTCTTATTTTTTAAAGAAACATCAACTGACTATATAGTCAGATAATTTTAAAAATAAACAATAAATATCACTTCTCACTTGATGTACTTCTCAAATTAATGGTAAGGGATTAAACAACAGTCAAAAGCCTTTTTTTTCCTTCCCTGGAAGCAAAATCTAATGAATTTCCATTATTCTAAAGATTTCAGATCTAGTGGCAATCAAAATACATATTTCTTGCATTGAAGAGTCATTGCAGTCTTTAAAACATCTGCTTATGAATATATTTGTGAAAATAGTGACCATTTACAACATTTTATGCATAAGTGTGGAGTTTAAAATAAAGAATTTTGAAACAAAAATATGGAACCTTCTAGTAGTTTTGAGGAAAAGATCATAAACGTGAAGGGGTAATATTGTAAGGAAAAGGGGAGCAGAACAGAAAGGAGACAGGATATGAACTAAGAGTCAAAATGAATTTATTCAAGAGGAAAAATAAATTTGAAGAGGTAGCCAACTGCTGGTGTTCACACAGACTAAACAAATGGCAGAGAGCACAGTCGTCCAGTGGGCTTGGCCTTATATATCTTGTGGTAGGTGAAGTGGTCAAAAAGGGGAGTGGAGGGCAATAGTCAGAGATGTGTTTCTTCATACAGGTTTTTCAGATTTTTCATGGACTTTCAAACTTGAAAAAGAGTGCAGAGGGTAAGGTGGAGAAAAATACAAGGCTTGGGGCTGAGCTGGTCTCTTGAAAGGAGACAGGATAAGGGATAAAAGAAAATTTTATCTACTTTCAGGCAAGGAGCTAAAATGGCTAAGGCTCATGTCCTGGTTCCATCAGATGCAAGTCTCATAAATTTAACTTCTTTCATTTTAGTATGTATGCTTTCTCAAATCATTGTGTAAAACATATAAACCACATTATTCCTCTTGTGAGAAGTCAGATGGGTTAATAGGTAGTCAGGGTGGTCCCAATAGAATTTGGGGTGTAAAATATTTGCTACCTTCTGCAAAATGTTATCTTTAGCAAGAACAAATAGGCAGCCCTGCTTCCTTCAGAATCTCCAAATTTACCATGAGAATAGCAAGGGAGCTCTTCTGGAGCACACAGCTTGTAGTGAAAACAAGCTACCTATCCCACCCTTCTGGATGGTCTTTTGTTTTATTCTGAGCAGGACAGATAGGATGGAGAACTGTAAATCAGATCTTCTGATGGGTTTTATCCCTGTTTGATAACTGAATGCCAATCTGATCCTCAAGTTTTTTTCCTTCAAAATTTTACTTTAGGCCGGTGCCGTGTCTCAATAGGCTAATCCTCCGCCATCAGCGCCGGCACACCGGGTTCTAGTCCTGGTCGGGGCGCCGGATTCTGTCCCGGTTGCCCCTCTTCCAGGCCAGCTCTCTGCTGTGGCCAGGGAGTGCAGTGAAGGATGGCCCAGATCCTTGGGCCCTGCACCCGCATGGGAGACTGGGAGAGGTGCCTGGTTCCTGGCTTTGGATCAGCACAGTGTGCCAGCCGCAGCACACCAGCTGCAGCGGCCACTGTGGGGTGAACCAACAGAAAAAGGAAGACCTTTCTCTCTGTCTCTCTCTCTCACTGTCCACTCTGCCTGTCAAAATAAATAAATAAATAAAAATAAAAATAAAAATTTTACTTTAAAACCCCTGCTACCACCAACCCCTTTAGGTTTTTTTCCTCTCTTGGAAGCCCCCCTCCATGCAGCGCTGGTTGGAGGTCTTTGACTCTAATAAATCTTTTTAAATCTCTCTGCTTGTCTGCTTGGAAATTCTTCTTCCATGTGAGACAAAGAACCGAGATAATAATTTCTCTACCATCATTTTCCGGTAACACTCGAAAATGTTATTGGTGCTAAAAGTTGGAATGAAGGAGATTTCCCTATAATGAAAATTGTAATAGTGATTCTCGCCATTCTATCTGTGACCTCAGAATTTGTAGCAGCAGTATGCCTTGTGACTTACTTTATTTTATAGATCAAAGTAGAGTTGCTGATTTTCAGCTTAGTCAGTTCTATTCTTGTGAATAAAATGGATGTAATGACAACCAATGTCCCTATAGGCCAAAAATGAAATTCAGTTTATGACTTTTGCCTAAATATTATGTATGTTTTGCCAATTATTAGTTAATTGTATATACTTATGGATTACATTGATTGTAGGATACATATATTCAATATCCAATAGTCAAATCAGGTTGGTTAGCATTTTCACCTCTGTAAACAACTTTTACAAAGATTTTGATTAAGATTTAATAATTGTACACAATTATAGGGCACCAATGTGTTATTTCAATACATACATACAACATTTACTGATTAAATCAGGATAATTTTTATCATTGCTTTATATTCATAGCTTTTGATCTCTTTTATATTCGCTCATTAAACATAAAATTGGCTATTGCAAACTATACTTACCCCACTGTGCCATAGAACACTGGAATTTTTCCTTCTATCTATTTTGGTACCTATTATCCAACTTCCCTCTATCACTTCCCCTGCAACCATTCCTAGTATTAGTAATCATTATTTTATGTTTAGTATGATATTTTATATATTTGACATCAGAAGGAGTACATGCAGCAATAAAAATGGAATTCTGGGATGTAATGATAATGTGGAGAGAAATTTCTGGTGGATAACAATCTTTCTACTGTAAAATATATTTCCTTTAGTATTAGACATTCTAATGCTGGTGAAATTACTAGAATTTATGAAAGATATATTTTTAAAAAACTATATAATATTTATGTCTCAATTACCTTGATTTTGAGATGTTTTGAATTATAGACTGCAATGTGACTGGCGAGATATTAATCTATAAAAATAGGCATCCTTGAATTAAAAGCATAAGATATTGTCAAAGCTTAATTTATAATTTAGAACTATTTTGATCCATCAAAATTTAGCCATTTATTGAGCAGATTTATTATTTTGATGATTTATTTCATTACAGTATGATTTATTTCATTACAGTATGTTGGTTGGCACTGTTAATGAGTATCTAATGGAAGAATAACAATGTATTATACTATTAAATCATGGCTTCTTTAATGAATCACAAAATATAAAATGTTTCACAAAATGATTATTTTAAATGAGATTGAATAAGATTAATATAAGAGTCACTTCTCTGAAAACAAGAGTTGGAGCTATTGCATTTCCTAGACAACTAATATTATTTATCTGATATTGTGATAATTTCCATGTTATTCTATCTGGAAAATTAAACTGAAAGGGTAAAATATAAAAAAGGTATTAAATTTTTTTGTAATTATAAATTTTTACTAGCTTTTATATATCAATATTTCTATTTTCCTTCTTTCCTAGAGTTGTTTCCATACACATTTCAATCAGATAAATATTGAATAACAATACTCTAATAATTAATATGTATTACCCCATTGCTTTATTTTTTTGCATATACAGCATTTTAATTTTATAGAATAATAGAGAAGAATATCATGAATATCTGGAATCTACTTCAATCATTATCAAATATTTATATTATAGCAAGTTTGCTTTAGTTATTTTAATTCAGTAAACCTAGTATTTGCAGTACAAAATACAAATCCCATAGTGAAAATTTCCTTATCCCATTTTTAGGAGATGTTTTTGGGTTTTAGTTTTGTTAGTACATAGGAGTTTTTTATATATTATGATTATTAATCCACTATAATCATGTTTTTATAATCTATAGTTCTTTTTTTAAATTTAATTTATTTTATTTAATTAGTTTTTAATATCTTGGAGCGTTTCCCCTATGTTTTCTTCCAGCAACTTCATAGTCTCAAGTCTTAAATTTAGGTCTTTAATCCATCTTGAGTTGATTTTATTGTACGGTGAGAGGTATGGATCTAATTTCATTTTTGCATAAATAAATTCAGTTTTGCTAGCAGCAGTTTTTGAAGAGACTATCCTTACTTCACCGTATGGTTTTGAGCACTTTTGTCAAAAATCAGTTGGCTGGGGGCCAGCATTTTGGTGTATCAAGTAAAGTCACCACCTGAAATGCCAGAATCACATGTAGACCCCAGTTCACATCCTGGATGCTCCACTTCCAATCTAACTCCCTTCTAGTGTCCTGGAAAAAGCAGCAGAAGATGGGCCAAGTGCTTGGTTCCCTGCTAAATACATGGGAGACCTGGAGGAAGCTCCTGGCTCCTGGCTTCTGCCTGGCTCAGTCATGGCCCTGTGGCCACCTGCCACATGAACCAACGGATGGAAGATCTCTCTCTGTCTCTCCCTCTCTCTCTCTCTCTCCTTCCTTCCCTCCCTCCCTCCCCACAGCTTTTCAAATAAATCAATCAATCTTTTAAAAAGCAGTTGGATATATGTTTATGGATTAATTTCTGGACTTTCTATTCTGTTCCATTGATCTATATATCATTTTTGATGCTAGTACCATGCTGTTTTGATTACTATAGCTTTGTACTATGCTTTGAAGTCAGATATTGTGATGCTTCCAGCTTGATTATTCCAGGTTCCCTTTGGCTATTCTGGGTCTTTTGTGATTCCATATGAGTTTTAGAGTTGCTTTTTCTAATTCTATAAAAAATGCCATTGGTATTTTGATGGGGATTGCATTGAATCTGTAGATTGCTTTAGGTAGTATAGACATTTTAATGATACTGATTCTTCCAATGCTGAGCGAGGAATAATTTTCCATTTTTTTTTTTTTGGTCTTTGATGATTTATTTCATCAACTTTTGATAATTTTCATTGTAAAGATCTTTCATTTCTTTGGTTAAGTTTTTATTTTTTTATTTTTATTTTTTATTTTTGACAGGCAGAGTGGACAGTGAGAGAGAGAGAGAGAGACAAAGGTCTTCCTTTTACCGTTGGTTCACCCCCCAGTGGCCGCTACAGCTGGTGCGCTGCACCTGGCGCACCGCGCTGATCCAAAGCCAGGAACCAGGTGCTTCCCCCTGGTCTCCCATGCGGGTGCAGGGCCCAAGCACTTGGGCCATCCTCCACTGCACTCCCGGGCCACAGCAGAGAGCTGGCCTGGAAGAGGGGCAACCGGGACAGAATCTGGCACCCCGACAGGGACTAGAACACGGTGTGCCGGTGCCGCAAGGTGGAGGATTAGCCTATTGAGTCGCGGTACCTGCCTGGTTGAGTTTCTTTTCTAAACATTTGGATTTGTGTGTGTGTGAGCTATTGTGAATAGGATTTCCTTTTTTGTGAGATCATCATTAGCATGCAAGAAACTACTGCTTTTTGAATGTTTATTTTGTAACTTGCAACTTTACTGAGTTGGTTTATCAATTCTAACAGATTTTTGGTGGAGTGTTTAGGTTTTTCCATGTACAGCATAATGTCTAATCCATAATTCTTAATTAATTTACCTAATAAACATATTACTTTGTACAGACTTGAAACCTAAAATTTTGAGAACTTCTTTTTGAGAAACTAGAGAAATACCAGGAGCTATGCCATTGTATGTGATATATAATGCAATGTTTCTATTGCTTGGCTGGTGATTTATGATAAAGCAAAGGATAATTATTCTACCTTAGCTTGGAGTTGTCATTGCCAGTCCTCAAATATGTACCAGCCTGTCTTCTCTAGTTCTTGTTTGTCCTCTTTCATTTTTTTCATCCTGCCCACTTCCTGAATCCTTGACTCTGTAGAACTCTGGCTTTCATTTTATTTAGCTGTAGGAGTCAATGGGTCACTGTATTTTTTTTCCGTTATTACAAAGTTTATAACACTTCATTCTAACTATGGGTAGCAAAAGATGCTATGGCAGGGAATCCAGGTATTTAAATAGGAATAGCATCAGGAGTCAGCATCACTTCATTGCAAAGGACAGCTCATTTTTGCCAGATTTCTCAATTCCACCTTCAACCAAATGGCCCTTCCCCATGACCTTTGCTTTTAGCTCCTTGAGTTTCTTCTGTTACTTTTTTGTTTTCGATTGAAAGCCTAGTCTTCCTCATCCCTCTCCTTGGCTTGCTTCATGGACTGTTTCAAGGGGCTTCTTCTTGCCACATTCCTGGCTGGAGATGGCACTGGCTGCCTCTTACCTACACCTTGCCTGGGACAACACTTTTAAACTATTGAAAGAAAAAGTCAAATTCCAAACCAGAATTTTCTACACAGTGAAAGTATCTTTCAAAATGAAATGGGAAGTCAACATTTAGCCCAGAAGCTAGGAGTACTTGCGTTCAGTTCCCAGCTCTGGCTCTACATCACAGCTTCCCACCAATGCAGACCTTGGGAGGCATTGGTGATGCCTCAAATAATTAGTTTCCAGCCATTCATTTGGGAGACCTGAATTGTCTTCCCAGCACCTGACTCTGGTTCTAGCCTAATTCTGGCTTGTGCAGGCATTTGGGGAGCGAAGCATTTGATGGGGACTCCCCGTTTCTGTCTGTCTCTGTGTCCCTGCCTCTCAAAAAATACAGTAAAATTAAAAAAAATGAATATGAAATAAAGGCCCTTTCAGATATAAAAAAGCATAAATAATTATTTTTTATAAAAGATTCATTTTCGTCAGAGGTAGTGTGAGGGAAGGGAGGAGAGAAGAAGGAAAAGGAGAGAGAGAGAGATCTTTAATCTGCTAGTTCACTCCCCAAATGCCTGCAAGGCCAGGACTGAGCCAGGCTGAAGCTTGAAACCTAGAATTCCATCTGGGTTTCCCACATGGTTGGCAAAAACTCAAATATTTGGGCCACCTTCTGCTGCCTTTCTAGGCCTATTAGCAGGAAGCTGTACCAGAAGTGGAGCAGGGACTGGCGCTGTGGTGTAGGGAGTAAAGCTGCCACCTGCAGCCCTGGCATCCAATATGGGTGCTGGTTGGGGTTTTGTCTGATCCACTTCCAATTCAGCTTCATGCTAATGCACCTGAGAAAATAACAAAAGATAGCCCAAGCACTTAGGCCCCTGCACCCATGTGGTAAACCTACAGGGGGCTCCTGGCTTCAGATTTGTCCAGCTCCAGCCTTTCTGGTCATAGCGAAGTGAACCAGCAGATGGAAGCTCTCTCTGTCTCTGCTTCCCTCTATTTCTCTCTCTCTCTTTCTCTCTCTCTCAACTCAGCCCTTCCAAATATATATATATATATATCCTAAAAAAAAAGTGGAGCAGTTGAGACTAGAACCGGCACTCCTATATGGATTGCAGGGATCACAATCAATGACTAAACCTGCTGTACCATACTGACACCTCTAGTATGTCTTAGCTAGTAAATGAACACTTCAAGACACATTTCACTCTTCAGGCAGAATTAAAATTATTCCATATGAAAATTTGATTCTAGCAAAAAGCAGTGGAAATTGTAACAGTATGAGCAAAATATATTATTTTTTCTAAATATTTATATCTCTTAGATAATTGACTGGTAATACAAAAATAATATCAATATAATGCAGATTTATAACAAAAATAAAAAGAAATGTTTGATAATAACACAAAGATCAGTGGAGGAAGAAGGTAATTTTATGATTGTATGATTCTTAAACAAGTTAGAGTTACTAAGTCAACAAAAGAGAAAAAATGTTTAATTAATGTTTAATTAATCCAAAGGAAAACCAAAAATTCAGGAAAAAGAGATAAAACACAGTGGGTGATATCTAATCAGCATTATTACATTAACAGGCCAATAATATAAATTTTTTTCTGGTTGTATTGGAATCAGAACTCAATGATAGTTTGCTATAGAATACTCAGTTTAAGTATGAAAATATTTATGATTTTGGGGCCGAAAATATTTATGATTTTATAAATATAAAAACAAATAGGTTAAAGGAGAAGGTAATAGAAGATAGCTCAAGTCCTTGGGCCCCTGCACCCATGTGGGAGACCTGGAAGAAGCTCCTGGCCCCTGGCTTTGGATGGGTGCAGCTCCAGCCATCACGGCCAACTGGGGAGTGAACCACCAGATAGAAGACCTCTCTCTCTCTCTGTCCTCTCTCTCCGTAACTTTGACTTTCAAAAATAAATAAGTCTTTAATAATAATAATAATAATAATAAATATATAGCCTTGTAACTTTGCACTGCACCAGTTAAGCTAAGATGGAACTGGAATCTCTTTCCCTTTTATTTTCACGTTTGCCATAGGATCATCATCTTTCATGCGATTTAGAAGGCAGATGCTAAGTAGTGGTCATTTTTACACTCTAAAAGTTGCTATACTGCAGGCACAAGATTAACTCACTTATGTCTTTGCTAAACTTCTGGATCATCTTGAATCTGGACACTAGGTGGGCCTACATTTCCTTCAGTTTTCACTGGGCTTTCCTCTTTCAGCACCTGTGAAGGTAGAACCTTCTCTGAATGCATCCTTGTGTGGTACATGGAACCATCACGTTCTGCTGCTTATCTGCATCGTGATTGATGGCAGTGAGAGACCAACTTGGTTCCAGTTTGTCTTTATAGGCTCTCATTTCTCCTGTTCTCCTTAACTTCACATTTATCTTCTCCCTTCCCTCCCCCCAAATAGAAAGCCCTTCTGAACTCAGTTTCAACCCAAGGTCTAGGAACTATAGACTTATGTAACTTGAATTTGTGAAATATATCCTATAATACATTATTTATTTTTTATAGCATGTGGATTTTTTTTTGCTTCTCTTATAGAGCCTTATTTGAAACACGTGGATATTCCAACTTTTGTGCAATCATTTGGTGACTGATATTTAGGTAATCTCTATTGTTTTCTACTACACACAGTACTGCAACAACAGTATCCCTTTGAGTTTTGATGTTTTATTTGTGTTAAGTTCTCAAAAGTGAAATCACTAGGTAAAAGTTATGTGTGATTTTAATTTTCAGAGATATTTGCCAAATTATATCTTTATGTTTAAAGACAATATTCTTTAATTTTTTAATTATTTGAGAGGCAGAGACAGAGAGACAGAGAAAGACAGACATATAAACAGATAGAGCTCTCATCTGTTGGCTCACTCCTCTCCTCAAATGCCCACAATGGCCAGAGCTGGGATAGGGCCAAAGCTATGATTGAAAAACACAATCTGGTTGTCCCATGTAGATGACAGAAACCCAGTTACTTGAGTCATTTTCTCTGCTGCCAAGAAGTTTGCGTTAGTAGGAAGCTGGAATCAGGAGCCAGAATCATGTTTCAAACTCAGGCACTCTGATATGGGACATAGGCATAGTAACTACTAGGCTAAATGCCAGCACCTAAGGTCTTTATTTTTAGAGCAACTTTAGGTTTACAGTTAAATTTATTAGAGGATACAGATATGTTCCATATTTTTCCACTCATACACATGAATGAACTTTCCCATAGTTAACATCTCCAATCGGTCTGGTAAGTTTGTTACCACTGTGAAACAACATTGATATATCATTATCAATCATACTACTTTTTAAAATATGGTATTTTACATTTTTGGCAAAATTTTAAAGATGTTTTCATGAAAGTTTTCCCCTCTGGTTATTGTGTCAAGTACTAATCCCAGGACAGTGAAGGACAACACTATTGCAGTAGGGGAGAGAGCTTGAACTCAATTCCAAATACAGTGAAGACAGCTGCTAATTTATAGGACAAAAATATTTTATATATATATATAAACTATATTTTATATATTTAATATATATTTAAAATATATAAACTATACTTAATATATATTTATGTTATATATATATGGGGAAGAGAGAAAGAAATAAGCAGATAGATAAGTGGAGAGAGACTCCCATCCGCTGGTTTACTCCTCCAAATACCTGTACTGGCTGTTACTGAGCCAAGCAAAAGCTGGGAGCCAGGAAGCCAATACAGTCCTTCCACATGGATGTCAGGGACCCAACTACTTGACCCATCACTATTACTTTCAATGGTCTGAATTAGCAGGAATCTGGAAATAGGAGCCAAAGTCAGATACTCCAATACAGGATGTGAGAGATACGGCAGGAAGCAAGGAATCAGAGAGATAAAACTGAAAGGAGAGTCAGTGATATTCTACAAGTGAGAAGGACTCTATATCTTTTTGCTGGCTTTGAAGATGGGATAAGGGGACTATGAGCCAAGGAAGTGGAGATAAACTTCCAGTAAGGAAATAGGGACCTCAGTCCTACAATGGCAAATAAATTGAAGCCTGTCTACAACCTGAATGAGTTGTGAGGGGATTCAGATCCTGAATCCTGAGACCCTTGAGAACCGTGAAGACCTGAGACCTGAGACCCCTAGGAAGAACAAAGTGCTGCCAACACCTTGATTTTGGACACATGGACTTGGGACAGAGAATCAGCCTAGGCCTACTAGGCTTCTAAAATACACAATTGGGAGGAAATAAATTTGTAGTGTTTTAAACATCTGAATTTGTGGTAATGTTACTGTGATGATAGAAAATTGATGCAACATTCCTATCAAAAATAAAAACAATAGGGGCCTATGTTGTGGTACAATGGGTTAAGCTGCTGTCTGCCACACCAGCATCCCATATCGTATTGGAGTGCCAATGGCGCCCAGCTGTTCCTCTTCCAATCCAGCTCCCTGCTAATGTGCCTGGAAAAGCATTGAATGAGGGCTCGAGTAGTTGGGCCCCTGATGCCCTTGTGGGAGACAGATAAAAGTTCATGTTACAGGCTTCAGCCTGGTCCAGCCCTGACTGTTGCTGCCATTTGGGGAGTAAAGTGGCAGATGGAAGATCTCTCTCTCTCTCTCTCTCTCTCTCTCTCTCCCTCTCTCCCTCCCTCCCTCCCTCTGTCATTTTGTCTTTCAAATAAATAAATCTTTAGAAAACAAAATAAAAAAACAAATAAAATAAATTAGGGACAGGCATTTGTGGTGGTTAAGGCACAACTAGGGATGTGGCATTCCATATTACGGTGCCTGGGTTCAATTCCTGGCTTTGCTTCCAATTCCAGGTTCCTCATAATGTACACCCTAGTAGGCAACAAATAATGGTTCAATGTGATGAGTCCCTGCTACTCATGTGGGAGATTTGCCTTGAATCCCCAGCATTACGCTTCAACCTGACTCAGCCCCAGGATTTCTGGGCCATTTGAGGAATGAATCCATGAATGAGAGATCACTATCTCTGTCTCACTTTAAAATAAGTAAAAGTAAATAAATATTTTTATTAAAAATAAAAAAACAAATTGTATATCTTAATTGGGTAAATGTTGTGGTATGTTATTTACATCTCCATAATGCTATCAGAAATCCCCTCATTCCACATTTTGCCAACATTGGATGGTGTAAATGTAGTTTTAGCAAATTTTGCAAATCTGATCAGTGGAAACTGAATTTTCCCTAATTTCATGACTTCTTGTTGGACTGAATACCTTCTCTTTTGTTACTATAAGTAGAATTTTCTCTTCTGTGAACTTGCTAATTCTTAGTACATTTTTCTACTGTGTGAATTTTTCTCATCTTTCCCAATTGAACTATCACTGTATTTAAGATTATGACAACACTATGACTCTAATATATTACAAATATTTCTCTATATGTTAAAATTATTTATTCAGTCCATATGCATAAATTACTTTTGTAAAATTGTATGTATTTATTTCTATTTAAAATTCAGGGAGAAAGAATTTTATCTCAATGATTAATTTTGATGATTTGTGTGAATCCAGAAATAGCTCACATCAGATTATAGCTCTACCACTTTCAGTGGGGGGATTTTGATCAAATTATGTAACTTCTCTAAGCTTCAATTTACTTATTTATAAGACATAAATAATATAAGATTACTATGTTAACAATGATACGTATATGTAAAATTGTTGCATACGTCCTGTCAGGTACATCCTAAATTTTTCAACTTATATTTAATTTATTATTTTTGAAAAAACATTTTTAGTTTACTTTAAGTTGAAAGCTTAATGCTCCATTAAGTAAAGAATTCATCAAATAAAAAAGTAAAAATACCAAGTTCAGCAGGAAAATTGCCAAGGCTATAAGCAATTAGTAATAATAGAGAAAATAATAGAGACAACAAGTGGCCAATGATCTCTGGAAGGAATAGTTATCCATTAAATCAGATAATATACAGCATGAAACTCTGCCCTGTGGAAAAATTCAATTTGCCTAACATTGTCACATTTAATAACCAGTATTCTGGAAGATTATTGTGAACTCCATTCAGATTTGCTGACATTTCTGATCCTCCTCTCCATCCAAGTACATAGTAGGACTACATTCACCATCTTTTCTCATTTGAAGTTAGACCTGAATATGTATTTTGATTGGTACAGTTAATGTGAAAATGTATGATGTATATTATCTATTTTGTGGAAAAATTGACGCTTAAACATTCTACTTCCTGTTATCTTTCCCATGCCTTTCCAGTGTAAGAGGTTGTATATTTCAATTTCTCATAGTGCAACTATATAGAATGTAAAAATTTCCTATATCCTGGATTACAGAATTTTTAGATAGGGGTCAGGTGCCTGATATAAGTGAGAAATAAGCCCTCATCGTGTTAACTCATGAGATGCTGAGATGTTGAAGTCCATACTGACTCTCAAACAAAATCCAGTAATGGCTCAAATTCAAGAATATTTACCATTGTAAATATCCAACATAAATGTAATTTCAGAGACAAAAATAATATTCCCCTCTGCTTCCCACCAAAGATATGAATAGGTGATGAATCTATTTAGTACAATATTGATATTGCAACCTTTTTTTTTTCCCCACTGGAAACATCCTCTGAATTTAGTGAAGCTTTTCAAAGCTTTCATTTTTCAATTACTCTTTATCTTTCCTAAAAGGCAATATTTTAAGTAAAGTAGGCTAAATTAGTCCTTCTTACTTTTCTCTTCCATCCTCGCCAGGGCAATAAAATACATAGTTGAAATTCATTCTCATGCATGTGTAAGGCTTAGAAAGATTAGCGGATAATAGAGTCCAAATAAGGCGCTTTTGAGCATTAATCCACCAAGAGTTGAAGTTAGAAAATGTATCATCTTGTGAGCTATTGGACATAATATTTAGTCGGTTAGGTTTGGAAGGATGTATAATACTTGGAAAGACATGTGGGCTGAGGTGGATTAAGAACTCATTTTCTTCTACCATCTGGTGCATTCACTTTTACTGTGCAAAACAGTCCATGTTATTGTGCTGCTCAGTACCCTATTCTGAAACTTTTTCATTTCATATATGCCTGTGTAATTCTAACCTACCTGGTGTAGGTTAGACATGTATAACAGGAATATTATGATAATCATAGTAATATAATATCCATATTTATCCATTGAGAAATGTGGTCAGGGGAAACATAAAGGTGCATCACTTGGCCAAAAATACAGAGGTGTTTTTTTGTACTTTTTTTTTTTTGACAGGTAGAGTGGACAATGAGAGAGAGAGAGACAGAGAGAAAAGTCTTCCTTTTGCCGTTGGTTCACCCTCCAATGGCCGCCGCGGCCGGCGCGCTGCGGCCGGCGCATCGCGCTGGTCCGAAGCCAGGAGCCAGGTGCTTCTCCTGGTCTCCCATGGGGTGCAGGGCCCAAGGACCTGGGCCATCCTCCACTGCACTCCCGGGCCACAGAAGAGAGCTGGCCTGGAAGAGGGGCAACCGGGACAGAATCTGGCTCCCCGACCGGGACTAGAACCCGGTGTGCCGGCGCCGCAAGGCAGAGGATTAGCCTAGTGAGCCATGGCGCCGGCCTTTTATGTAAATTTGAAGAATATATAGCCAGAGAAGTTGGTACTGAGGATATCATTTTTTATTGTTAAAAATCCTGGGATTGGCATTTCAAAATGGCTATATAACAGGAAGGAGAAAAAAAGTCATGGACTGGAGAATGGAAGCAGGTTTAAGGAGCTGAGCAGAAAGGCACAGGGAGAGAGAAAGGTTTTGATGCTAGGGAAAGTAGGTGGCTCATCAAAAAAAGTTTCAGTACCATATTGGTGTGTTGCAGTTGCTTTCTCAACAATGTTGCAGTGGATTCATTTCTGAGAGGAGGAGCTTGGTGGGGGCAAGAGGCGCGGAGTCACCACACAGACCCCGGGAGTCAGGTGAAAGCAGGCCTGAGGCGAGCAGCCCGCAGACTCGTTTATTTGAGTTAGTACAACAGCTTATATAGCCAAAACCAGCCAATCCGGTCAAGGGATGGTCTATGCCCCAACCAATCACAGCCTGTTGCCGGGCAGTTTCCAAAGCCATCCAATCACAGCCTGTTACCAGTCAGGCTCTTGTTGCCAGGCAGTTTCTGAAACCATCCAATCACAGCCTGCCATCAGTCAGGCTCTGTTGTCACGTGGTTTCCTCTGTTGTCATGTGGTTTCCGAAGCCATCCAATCACGGCCTGTTGCCAGGCAGTTTCTGTTGTCAGCAGCCATCTTGGCATGACCTTTTCACCTCAGCAGCCATCTTGATATGACCTTTTCACCTCATTCTACCACATTGGTGGAGACTTGCATGTTAGTTTCTATCTCTTGATAGTTTAAAATCTGATTGCTATAATATATTTGCATTATTGCTCTTAAACTGTACATTTCTTAGGTTTTAATTTTTTTCAGATATCTAGTTTATTCCTAGCACAATACTTTTTACACTTAATGTGAAGCTGAATATTGATAGATAAAATTATATTATTGTACCAAATAAATTCACTTTAAATTTAGAATCAAAAGGTACCAATGGACATAGCCTATTACCAGACAATTTTTCCATAGCTCCCTTATGTATTCATCCTCTACAATTTTCACTACTAGTGGTGAATATGTCTACATTACAGGCTTGTCTTCTCAGATTTTCAGCCATTCCTTATTTGTTACCTCAGTGCACACTTCGTGAGTGGAAAAGCAGTTGGATGGCTAATATTTTGATGCCGTAAATCCCACAAACTACCGGTTTCAATAGGTGTTTTCTCCTTCCTCTGTTTTTATCATGGAAGAAGTATGTTCTCCCATAAAAGGACAAAACCTTCATTTGATGCCCTACTTTTGGACATATCCGAGGCCTTCATCATTGCGTGCATGTCTAGTGTGTGCCTCCATATGTATGTGTGATTGACATTTCAAACTTAACATCCATCTAATTGAAGTCTAGGAGGCTGGACTTTTATCTGTTGCTCATTTGTACTAACCTATTTCTGGCTTAAGGAGTTCACTGTTGCTATTACTTCTGGTTGTAGCTCCATTTCTGAAGATCACTTCACAAATTGCTCTCCTCAAAAATCCCAATTCAGTTCATAGCTTGACATTCCCAGAAAATCCTTACCAAAACACTCCAACTAGAATCATGCCCCCACCTATTGTGGTTGTATTATTTGCTATAAAATCTATCAGTTCTTGATCTTATCATATTTTTGTATGGATTATAGTGTTAATTAGAATGTTTGGCACTTTGGTGTAGAGGTTATGCCTTTCTAGAATCTAGCATATAATTGGTCCATATAATGATTATTATAATTATTATATCCATTTTATTGGTTATTAATGTGATGTTTTTAATAACTACTATAATTTCAAAAAAGAATGGACGGACTTCTTTCAATTAAAAGAAATAAAAATTGCATTTTGCAAAGGAATGAATTTAAATTGCTACTGAATTTTTTTACAACTAACTATAGGTTATTTTATCCTTGAAGATTAATTGGCATATAATAAATAAATAATGTTTAAAGAAAGTTTAAAACCTTAAATTTGGTAGGATATGTGGCTTTACATATCTTTCTTTCCCTCTCCTTTTTTTTGTAAGGAACTTAATTCCTGGTCATTCAATTAATCATACTCAATAGTGCACATATGCTCATATCCATCTGGTGTAAGTTGTCATGAAGTGGCATTGTCTTGTAACTGGTTTCAGAATAATTTGGCATGCCTGCAACATAACTCACCTTCTGTTGCAGCTTATAAAAGAGATGCTGCAGTTTTAGCTTTCCTTTTTTGTATAACAATTTATATTGCTAATATATCAGACAATTTTCATTTCAATGTTCAACTTTTTGACTACACAGTGTTTACTGGGATTAAAACTTTCACAGAGGACACAGAGGTCACCTTGCTGATTTTCCACCATCATGACAACAACAGAATGAAAATTTATGTTCTTTCCTCAACTTTCAGCCTTTGTGATTACATAGTCTATGGAAATTTGTCTTGTTTATCTTATGTGCCACTGTTATTCCTAAAGTGGGCATGGCCTGTATAATGCATTACAAAGTAGTATTTACACAAATGAGAGAGTTGTAAACCATTATGCTAAGGACACCAATTATACCAAATACTGACAAAAATAGATTCTTTGGGGCTAGTGTTGTGGCCTAGCAGGATAAGCTGTTGCTTGAAAAGCTGGCATCCCATTTTAGAGTGCCTATCTTGGCTGCTCTGCTTCCAATTCAACTTTTTGCTAGTGCATCTGCAAAGGCAGTGGATGATGGCTCAAGTACTCTGACCCCTGCTACTCATGTAGGAGACCTGGATGGAGTTCCTGGATATGGCCTGGCCCAGCCCTGGCTGTTGTGGTCACACAAATACATTCCCTCCCTCCCTCTCTTGCTCTGCCATTCAAATAAATAAATAAATCTTATAAAGCAGATGTTTCATATGATTATGCAGAATGATTGGCTTCCTTTCATAGATTCTATCGCAATGTGCAATTTTAACCTATTTTTAAATTTACTTGATTAATGCCTTCCTCCAACTCTCAACAGTAATTTTTATGAAGGAAAAAATTGTCACTCAGAGTTCTATCTGTAAACCCAGCATCATGCGAACTGTAATGTCAATGCTGAATACAGTCTTATTACTTTTTGGAACATTTATTTGTTCACTTGTTTATTTGAAAGGGAGAGGGAGAGAGAAATAAAGAGAGAGAGAGAGAGATCTTCCGTTTACTAGATCAATCTCCAACTGGCCACAACAGCCAGGACTGGGCCAGGCCTATGCCAGGAGCCAAGAACTCCAGCTAGGTCACCCCAGGAAGTCAAGCATTTGAGACATCTTCTGCTGCTTCCCAGGTGCATTCGCAGGAAGTCGGATCAGAAGTGTTGTAACCACTGATATGGGGTATGGGTATCCTAAGTGATGGCTTATTCTGTTTGCCACAACACCTGTCCTGCAAGTTTGTTATTTGAAGAAACCTGAAATGATTCACCAAGAAATCTTAGTATCCTCTTGTGAATTTCCTATAGACAGTAATATACTTTATAGCACTTTTTCTATCTTCTTTCCATTCTGGTAGTACCCTAGTAATCACCACAATGTAGATATCAAGTAACACTTTTTTTTTTCATTTTCGATTCTCTTTATATACAGAAGATCAGTTTAGCATATATTAAGTAAAGATTTCAACAGTTTGCTCCCACACAAACATAAAGTGAAAAATAATAGATGATTTTTTAAATGATGATGAAATCAGATCAGACCTATTGTCATGTTTAATCCCAGTGAGAGTCAAGTTGGGAATTGATAATTTCTTCCTTTTTTTTTTTTTTTTTTTTACAGAAGATCAGTTTAGTATACATTAAGTAAAGATTTCAACAGTTTGCACCCCCATAGAAACACAAAGCGAAATATATTGTTTGAGTACTCATTATAGCATTAAGTCTCAATGTACAGCACATTAAGGACAGAGATCCTACATGAGGAGTAAGTGCACAGTGACTCCTGTTGTTGACTTTACAAATTGACACTCCTGTTTATGGCATCAGTAATCTCCCTATGCACCAGTCATGAGTTTCCAAGGCTATGGAAGCCTTTTGAGTTCACCGACCCTTATCTTGTTTAGACAAGGTCATATTCAAAGTAACACTTTTTTATATAATTACTTTTTAATTGAAATTTTTTTTACTTGAAGAGAAAGAGAACAAGAGGAAGAGTGAGAGAGAGAGAAAGAGAGAGGGAGAAGGAAAGGGAGAGAAAGAGATAAAGAGAAAGAGAGAGAGATGCTATCCATTGGTTCACTTCCCAATTGCCCAAAATGTTTGGAGCTGGACTGAGACCACAGCTGAGAGCTGGCAATGCTATCCAGGTCTCTCACATGTGTGGTACGAACTTAGTTGCTTCAGCTGTCACCTCTGCCTCTCAGTGTCCACATTAGCAGAAAGCTGGAATCGAGAGCCCGAGACAGGTATTCAACACAGGCACTCAGATATGGGATAAGGGTGTTTAAACTGGCATCTTAATTGCTAGGTGAAATGCTTGGAATTCTATATCGTTATTTAATTCACTTTCAGGATAATGATGCCCATAATCCCTATTTTACCAAATGGAAACCAAGCCATTGAAATTGAACAAATGTCTTACTATCACTAACATACAATGTCACTTACATATATTGCTTGCCCACTGCAAGAATCTCTTCTGCTTGCTCACATTCTTAGTCTATTACAGCTGATATAACAAAATATCTAAGACTAGATAAGTTATAAGCAATATAAATATATTCCTCATAGTCCCAGAAGCTGAAAAATCCAAGATCAAGGTACCAGCAAATTTGGGGTCTGGTAATTACTGCTTGATAGAGGGTTCGTTGTTGGTGTCTCCTCACATAGCAAAAGAGGGAATGCTATAATCATTTATAAGTGCATTTACAGGGCACTTATAAGTTTATAAGTCATTTATAAGTCATTTATAATTTCATTAATGAGAGAAGAGTTCTTGCGAAGTTCCCATTTCTTAATCCTATTACACTGGGGATTTAGGTTTCAATGTATGAATTTTGAAGGGCCACGCACTATCAGACCACAGAACTCACCAAATTTTACTTCCTGTTTGCTATCTTAAAAACATGAAAAAAGACACATAACATGATTGATGAGCAACATAATTCTACTAGGGATATAGCTATTCCAAGGAAAATATAAGAGGTATTTTTGTCAGTAAGACAAAATTAAGTAACTAGTACATACAAAAATAATAAGGAAACAGAAGATCACTGTTTAAAGCACATTTAGTAGGGGCTTAACAATAGAGAAAATTCACTCACCTCTTAGCTTGCATCCATTTTTTTCTACTCAGTAAGATCTTCCATCCCACCCACGCTCCCACCATTCTTCCTCCTCCCTCTCCTATTCTCACTCTTATCTTTTATAAAGATCTCTTTTCATTTAACTTTATATTTAAGATTAACCCTACACTAAGGAAACAGTTCAACAAATATCATATAAAAAAAGAAAAATCACTGTTCCTCAACACTCCAGACAAGGGTTGTTCAAAATCATTGCATCCCACTGTTTGTGATCATTCTAGACTGAAGTATTATAAGCATATAATTTTGTATGAAAATATTGGTCATTAGGACCCCTAATGATTACTTGGAGTACTCAGTGGAAGATGAAGCAATATTTCATTTATACAAACAATAATGATTAATATATTGTTTTAAGTTGATAAAGAAGTGATTGTTGAGACAAATGGCTATTTTATTGATGATTAAAATCCAGTTATATAACATGCTAATATAATTTGGAGATAACACACATCTATAAATTTCATTAACAGTTGTATTAACAGATTCTCTATATTTTGAAGCAGAGACTTTAAAATATCATCACTTGAACTTAATGAATTTCCTCGGCATTGTTATTTAACTAGTCTGTGCTTGAGTATTTTAATGACAGGGAACTCACTGTATCCTGAAGCACCCTATTGTAATAATGGTCTTAATATTATTTCTGTAAAGAAAATATTCTTTGGTTTCCTATAACTGTTTAGCTAATTCTTACTAAGTATTTATACAATGGCATAAAAGGACTTGTGTATATTTTAGGAAAATCTGAAAAGTTTCTGAAGGTTTGAAAGTAACAGTTAAGGGAAAATTTCGAACTTGCAGTTTTAAATCAATTACTTAAACTACATTTCACAGATATTGTGGTTAATTAAAATATGATACCCAAAATAAAGTGATTTTTATGGAATAATTGGGTTTTCATTATGAATCATCCTAGATTATCTCTTAGAAGAGAGTCACAATTTTATTACTACTGTAAGAAAACTAATTGTGTTATTGTTGCATTGAAAACTAATATATTTTATATTCAGTTAATAATAACATTTTAAATTTTTTATTTATATGAAGGAAACAAATTCCATGTATTTCATATATAGAATTTTAAGAGCATAATGATACTTCCCATCCTTCCTTCCCTCTTGCCTTCATTCCTACTCCCTCATTTTCTTATTTTTCTTTTAATTTTTTATAATGATATACTTTCATTTTCTTTATAATCACAAACTTAACCCTACTGTAAATACAAAGTACCACAAGTAGGAAGTAGAGAAATCACTGTTATTGAAGATAAAATCAATACAAAATAAAATTTTAAAATGGTGAAAACTGATTCTATTTATATATTTCAGTTGGTTTTATTGAGGATTATATTTTACATGCAACAAAATCCACTGATTATAAGTGTACAGCATATAACCAATATAATGATCAATACATTCAAATTGTAATATATATCGATCACTCCTGTAAGATCTCTTTTGACTAGTTCCTCCACTAGAATTTCTGTAAAACTCTCAAGCATGTGTGAAAAAAACCTGTAAATAGAATTTCTGTAAATGAATGCACACATATTCGTGTGTATGTATGGATATACACACATATGTATATATCTGTGTGTATGTATGTGTACACATAAAATATCTTCATGTAATGAGTGAATAAAATAACATTGTAGAAGAAATAATTAATGGGCTGAATGGTAAATATGAAGGTATTTGCTAAAACATAAAAAATACAAGAGAAAACTAAATGAGAGATAAGGATGTTGTTTAGGTGATTTCTAAGAGACTATATGGCATAGATATCTATCTCCATATTAACATCAAAAATAAAAATCAAGACTTTTTTTTTTTGACAGGCAGAGTGGACAGTGAGAGAGAGAGACAGAGAGAAAGGTCTTCCTTTGCTGTTGGTTCACCCTCCAATGGCTGCCGCGGCTGGCGTGCTGCGGCCGGCGCACCGTGCTGATCCGATGGCAGGACCCAGGTACTTATCCTGGTCTCCCATGGGGTGCAGGGCCCAAGCACTTGGGCCATCCTCCACTGCACTCCCGGGCCACAGCAGAGAGCTGGCCTGGAAGAGGGGCAACCGGGACAGAATCTGGTGCCCCAACCGGGACTAGAACCTGGTGTGCCGGTGCCACAAGGCGGAGGATTAGCCTAGTGAGCCGTGGCGCCGGCAAAATCAAGACTTTTTAAATGTGCTATGAAAATTAGGAAGAATGTGAGTTATCCTTAAAGTTTAGAAACAGAACAGCATGTTTTGTGGAGGATTTCTTACTATTGAACTATCTAAAGGGATCTTCTTCAGCTATGGCACTAGCTTTCTGGACAGAATGTTTTCCTTGTTACAAACAGCTGGCATTTCAGAACAGAAAATCTTATTTAAGATGCATGAAACATACCTGCTATATACATATAGTAATGTATAATTTCATTTTATTTTTATTCTCTTAATGCAGTATTGTAATAGCTATATTTTTAAATTAAAAATGTAAAAAATGTTCTTTATGTGATGCTTTGTACAAATGTTTCCTTACTTTAGCAATTACCTTGTGTTGTATAACAAACACATAAATAGCATAATTTACCTACTTCTTCTATTAGTTAATATATAAATAAAGAATTAGAATAAAAGAATCAGAATAAAGAATTAGAAGAGGGAGAAACTATGTTTTTTAAAACTCTGAAAGTGAAATCTCCCATGCTAGGGTTTTATTTAAATTTTTGAATAAATATCAAGACAAAAATAGAAGTTATCATAAGTTAGCTTAAAATTGATATTAAAATATTGCTTATTTCAAGGTATTTGAATAGAAATTTAGTATTCTATACTGAATAAAGGCTTTCCTTCACTGTATAAGAATTGTTCTTCTACTCTGATCAATTTAATTTTCCTTCAATTGGATTCAATTATGATTTTATCTAACTCATCCTTCTAAGTTTTTAAAATAAGTTCACAGAATCCTTTATTTTATTTTATCTCCAATTCATTTTGAGATTCTGGAATACATAAGGCACTTAGAATAGAACTAATCCTAAAATTTCGAGTTCACAAAATATATTAAAACCCTGATTAAAAGGAATGCCTAATAAATAGGTGGAAAACGTTTAATGTTCTGCTTAATCACAATTAAGAAAAAACACTTTTTTTTCACATTTTGTCATTTAATACCTTTCTAAACTGCCTGTCTACTTTGTGTGTCTATAGTAAAATGTGCTTAATATAACTCCTCTTTGAAAACCCTTTCAGTCTGTCAGGGTCATCCATCAGTGCAGTTCATAGTGTATGTGAGTTGAAATATTAAAAATACATAGGATACTAGCCGGCGCCGCGGCTCACTAGGCTAATCCTCCACCTAGCGGCGCTAGCACACCAGGTTCTAGTCCCGGTCGGGGCGCCAGATTCTGTCCCGGTTGCCCCTCTTCCAGGCCAGCTCTCTGCTGTGGCCAGGGAGTGCAGTGGAGGATGGCCCAAGTGCTTGGGCCCTGCACCCCATGGGAGACCAGGATAAGTACCTGGGTCCTGCCATTGGATCAGCATGGTGCACTGGCCGTAGCACGCCGGCCACGGCAGCCATTGGAGGGTGAACCAACGGCAAAGGAAGACCTTTCTCTCTGTCTCTCTCTCTCACTGTCCACTCTGCCTGTCAAAAAAAAAAAAAAAAGTGAAAAAAAAATATATAGGATACTTATCTACTTGAAGAGTAAATCTGGAGTATCTCTTAAAAGTTATCTTTGGGCTGTGTTTTTAAATTAATGTCTTATTTTTCTTTAATCCTCTTTTAAATAGAATGAAATGTCACAAACACTGGTTACTCAAGAGTTAAGGTGGATTGAAATCTAGTTAACACTTTACATCTAAACAAACCAAACAGGTCTTGGATGTAGCACTAACCATGGTGTCAAAATGTTAATCCATTAATTGTTCTTGTTTGTGTTACATAGGATAATGCATTACATCTGGCTCTGCACATACAAAGCTGGCTTTCAACAATGCCTCCAATTCCTGTAAGTACATGCATCTCCTCTCGAGAAAAGTTGGTCTATTTTCCTTCCACATACATCCGGGATGGTATTGTGACTTACTGTGACTAACAGAGTATGGCAAAATTAGTGTCATATTGTCTCTGGTCTTAGGTCTTAAGAGTGGATGCACTTTTGCCTTCATTCTTCTAGAAACTAGGCACCAGGAACCAACACTGTGGCACAGTGGGCTGAGCCTCTGCCTGCAGCATGGCATCCTATGTGGGTGTTAGTTCTAGTCCCATTTGCTCCTCTTTGATCCAGCTCTCTGCTATGGTCTAGGAAGGGAGTGGAGGATGGCCCAGGTGCTTGGGCCTCTGTACCCATGAGGGATACCTGGAGGAGGCTACTGGCTTTGGATTGGCGCAGCTCCAGCCATTGTGACCATTTGGACAGCAAGCCAGAAGATGGAAGACCTCTCTCTGTCTATAACTCTACCTCTCAAATAAATAAATAAAATTTAAAAAAAAAGAAACTAGTCACCTCAGAAACAAGTCGGGATATCCTAAGGGAGGCATCATAGGAGAAAAAGGACTGCTGTACTGTTAGCTACACCAGTCACCAAGGTAATGTGCCAAAACTTTGAGCAAAAGTATCTTCCATATTTTAGCCCTAACCAAGCTTGTTCATCAGTGCAGCTACAGGAGTGACACCAATATACATATTGTTGAGGAAGTGCACAGAGAAGCTAACTCAAAAAAGTAGAAATCATATTCATTGTATTTTTGTTTTTTAAATTTAATTTTTATGTGATAGGCAGATAGAATGGACAAAGAGAGACAGATGCCGAGACAGACAAAGATGGAGATAGGCACACATGGAGAGAGAACTTCCATCTGCTAGCTTACTCCCCAGATGTCTGCAACAGCTGGAGTAGGCCAGGCCAAGGCTGGGAGCCAGAAATTCCATGCGGTCTCTGACATGAGAGGCAAAGACCCAAGTACTTGATCTATCACCTGCTGCCTTTCACGACACACATTACTAATAAGTTGTATTGGAAGTAGAGCTGGCACTCGAACCAGACACCCTAATATGGGATGAAGGCATCCCAAGTGACGTCCCAACCACAGTGCCAAAATCCCACCCTTCACTGTATCTTTAAGCCATCATGTATTAGGAGTTTTGTTATGATGCAATAAATATATTATACATAAATTAATGAAAGTAGAATGCTGCCCTAAGAAAGGACTAAATCATGTATGCTGATTTTGAGACCAAATGTTGGTTAGAGGTTGAAAAATCAATGAAGAAACAGTGGAGCCAAAAAGGACAGAGGAAGTTGTTATAATTTGAAACAGGAAAAAAGTAACCCATATTATACTAAAATTGACAAAAAGTTATTTGACACTGTCACCCAGGGTAATATGAAACAGAAAAAAAATATCTAATAAATTTATGAATCTGGCTGAGCAAATATCTGGCTACAATTTTAGAAGTGTCAACTAGCTTACTTTAGTAGAGTATGATAAATTATTGCAAAGAAAGGTAAAATAAATAGGAAAAGTTTTATTTTCAAGCAGAGTTTGGACTGAGAAAAGTCTATACACTGGGCAAAATGTTTTAAAAGAAATACCAAGAACAAAGTTTATAGTGAGGCCTAAAGATCAAGATAAAATCAAAATTACAACTATAAAAACCTTTAATGTTTGTTCCTAGGAATCCCTTCCATTAAATAAAATGACTATTAAAAATTTTAAAAGGCTCTGGTTGTTCCTCTTCCAGCCCAGCTCTCTGCAGTGGAGGATGGCCCAAGTGCTTGGGCCCTGCACCCGCATGGGAGACCAGGAGGAAGCACCTGGCTCCTGGCTTCGGATTGGCGCAGCGCGCAAGCCATAGCAGCCATTTGGGGGGTGAACCAATGGAAAAGGAAGACCTTTTTCTCTGTCTCTCTCTCTCTCACTGTCTAACTCTGCCTGTCTAAAAATTTTTTTTAAATGCTAAAAACAGTAGCCTGAAATTCCCAACCTTACAAATTATGAATGTAGCTTGAAATAATTCCAAATACATCACACACACACACACACACACACACAAACCTGCAAGCACTTAAACTTTTAATTATAGTTGCAAAAGCAATTTTTACTAAAAGCTAGAGAACGTTCAAAACCAAAAGAAGCACCTGGTTATCTATTTTATATTGAAAGTTAGAAGGCTAAGGCATTTATTCAATTGCAAACATAGGCCATAGTTTATAGAACAGTATGAAAGACTTATAGGTTAGAACCAAAAGCCACTGAGAACAGCAGATCAGAAAAGCAGGCACTAAGGAACATCTTTTGTTTCCTAAGAAGGGACAACACATTAACATCTCCTTGGTGCAGTTTTTTAATGAACTAGTGTATCAGTGTGCCTTTCTTTTTCTACTTTTTGAATAATACTATGATGATTGTTTTAGCACTGTGTTACAATGGTATATCAAGTGTCTTGGGACAGATGTTATCATTTTAGTTCAAAGCTTTCTAATAAGACTGTCTATGCTTGAGGAGCCCCATCCACTTATGAACCTAATGCTAACAATGGGATCCTTGATTTTGAGTTATGCCATATAGGGATAAGATTTTGGGGAAAGTAGCTTATTTTGCATCTGGAAGGTATGAGGATTATTGTGGCCAGGGTGTAATGAGATATTCTTTTTTAAAAAATGCCACCAGCAACTCTTATTGTACTTCTACATGCCTGCTCCCCACCCCTACCCCCACCCCTGCCAGGAAGTGGTTATTCTCTACTTTGCCTTAAAGTCTTTGCTGGTCTTATGATTTGCTTCAACCAACAAAAAGTGCTGAAAATTTGTGGTCTGAGAGTTCCAGACAGACATTATGAAAGGTATTATAACTTGCATTCTCTGCCCCTAGATATTCAGACACCATTAAAATAAGAAAGACCACTTGGAGATATATAGGACTAGCTCTCTGCAAGCCATTCCAATAATCCTTATTTAGGGACCAGATATGTGAGTGAAACAATATTGGGCATTTCAAAGTCAACTCACCACCAAGATAATGCAGTTCCAACTGAGAACATGTAGTATAGGAATGCCTACAAGAATGCAAAAACTTGAGAGAAAAAATATCTTTTGTGTTAATCCACCAAATTTAGAGAGACTTGGTTATGTAGCAGTAGATACCTTAGATATTCCTAATCCAAAAATAGTCTTGAGCAAGACTGAGAAATATGCTTATAAGGAGAATAATTATGATGGACTTATTTATAGGGGAAGTTTTGTTTTCAAAATTTATTTTCTCTTCCTTTGTAGAAATATTATGCTCTGTCTGAGGTATTCAGTAGAGCAAATGAAGGTCTTCTAACATTTCATAATAAGTGATAGAAAAATATTTGAATCATTAAAAAGTGCTGAAACTTAACTGAAAAGTGATCACTGTTAAATATAAGAGTGGGAATAAGAGAGTGAAGAGATGTGCAATTCGGGACATGCTCAAGCTGACTTACCTCAAACGGTAGAGTTAGAAACATACCAGGGGATTCCAATTCAATCCCATCAAGGTGGCATGTACCAATGCCATCTCACTAATCTCAGTGATCAATTTCTGTTCACAATTGAACATAATGATAGGACTAAGAATCAAAGGGATCACATAAACAAGAATAGTGTCTGCAAATACTAGCTGATAGAATCAAAAAGGGAGAGAACGATCCAACATGGGAAGTGAGGTACACAGCAGACCCATAGAATGGCAGATGTCCTAAACAGCACTCTGGCCTCAGAATCAGCCCTTAAGGCACGCGGATCTGGCTGAAATGCCCATGAGAGTATATCAGGCATGGAAAGCCAAGACACTCTGGAAAAAAAAAAAAAAACTAATGAAAGATCTCCGCAAGTGAGATCCCAGTGGAAAGAATGGGTCATCAAAGAAGGAGGTACCTTTCTCTGAAGCAAGGAGAGAACTTCCACTTTGACCATGGCCTTGTCTAAAAATTATCAGAGTCAGTGAACTCAGGGGGCTTTCATAGCCTTGGCAGCTCATGACAAGAGCCTAGGGTGATTACTGATGCCATAAACAAGAGTGTCAATTTGTTAAGTCAACAACAGGAGTCACTGTGCACTTACTCCTCATGTAGGATCTCTGTCCTTAGTGTGCTGTACATTGAGATTTAATGCTATAACTAGTACTCAAACAGTATTTTTCACTTTATGTTTCTGTGTGGGAGCAAACTGTTGAAATCTTTACTTAATGTATGCTAAACTGATCTTCTGTATATAAAGAGAAACGAAAATGAATCTTGATGTGAATGGAAGGGGAGAGGGAGTGGGAAAGGGGAGGGTTGCGGGTGGGAGGGACGTTATGGGGGGGAAGCCATTGTAATCCATAAGCTGTACTTTGGAAATTTATATTCATGAAATAGAAGTTAAAAAAAAAGCCAAAATTTGAAGTTAAAAACAAATGTATAATATCTAACAAGCCACTCAGATTGCATTTTATACAGGTTTTCAACATGACAAGACAATAACAACCAAACCATTCATTTCATTGTGTGATTTCTATCACTTTCAATTAGAAAATGGATGTGTAATAAGAATACAAGGTATAAAATATAATAAGACTATTAAATCTTATAAATTTCATACACATTTCTCTCCATTTGTAATATAAATGCTAAGTTTATGATGTACTGCTACATTTCATTATTCAGCCAGGGATTAGTATTATGTGCAGGAATTAGACTGGGTTGGGCAATGTAGGTGATTTGCAATAGAGAATTAACATAGAAGTATCAAATAGAGCTTCCAAAATGAGACTAAACTGTTACATCGGAGTGGTTTCAGAAAACGTTTGGCTTTTAAATTTTTTGTTGGATGATGGTTATGGTAATGATTACAACTTACTTTGAAAAACACCAATGCCAAAATGAGTAAATATGGCAGGTATATTTAGACATGATTGGTGTTAGAGATGAAGCAAAGTTCTACCTCCAGGAAGAACTTGAAGAGATAAATGGACACTAGTCTCGGCTGCTCCTCTTCCAATCTAGCTCTCTGCTATGGCCTGGGAAAGCAGTAGAAGATGGCCCAAGTCCTTGGGCCCCTGCACGCATGTAGGAGACCTGGAAGAAGCTCCTGGCTCCTGGCTTCGGATTGGCGCAGCTCCAGCCATTGCAGCCAATTGGGGAGTGAACCAGCGGATAGAAGACCTTTCTCTCTGTCTCTACCTCTCTCTGTATCTCTTTCAAATAAATAAACTAAATCTTTAAAAAATGCAGAAGATAAAGTTCCATATTGAGAAAAGGTTTTTCCTGTAAAATTAAAAAAATACTTATATTATTGGGCCTTAAAAATAACTAGTCATTCAAAAGGGAAAGGCAAGGATGGGAAAACAGGGCCAGCAATGATGTGAAAAAAATAGTGAGAGATTCAATGTGGTTTGAAACAATTATACGTATGGACATATACAAGAAAATGAGGCCATAATTTAAAGGAATGTGGAATTGAAAAAAAGAATATAAAATAATTTGGCATGGAATATGGAATTGAATTTGGAAAAAAATAAGGAACTGTATGCCATGCTAAGAAATTTGTCATGAAAATAATTTTGAATTTATCTTTATAAGTAAAATAGGCTATTTTTTCAAATTTAATCAAGATTTCAAGAGAAAATCAAGTTGACAAATGTTTATTCAGTATCAAATTTATTATCCAGTGTGCTTCATGGTACTTTTTGCTATTGGAAATAATTAAATAGAAACCCTCCTAGATTTTAATTCATTTTGAAATTGCTAGTGAAAAACATAAAATATACCCTTGTGAATTACCCTTTTTACTGCATTCAAACCTGAGCATCTCACCTCCAGCCTCATCCCCTCTGGCTGTTGTACAGAAGCCTTTGTTTCCTTATTCAAAGTCTTACCCCCCATGTAGGGTTGCTTCCCGAAACGTATAATTTTCTTATCCTGTGTGGCATCTAACATGTCATAAAAGAGTAGTCTCATCACGTTGACATCTTCTTCATACTTCTTAGTTTCTGAATTGCTATGTCAGACCACACATTAATACCTCTAGAACCTACTAAGTGTCTGACACTTTATTCCAAGTTCCTTCTCTGAATGAAATTCCTCATCAGTGTACTCAGGCTCTGATATCGGTTAGTATTTGCTGTGACGCCTGGATGTCCTCTGGTCTCTGTTCAGATTCTTGATCTCTATAACAGGTTCATCCCCAACCTCACTAACACATGGATACTTTCCTTGCCTTGATCAAGCTGTAGTTTTCTGCTCTACCATATCCACTGCAACTGCAATGGATGGACTTCATGAAGAAGTATATTTTGAATTTCAATTTTAATTTGCATTTTTATAGCTACTTAACATAATTTCATATGTTATTCCGCTATACCGGTTTCCTCTCATATGAATTTCTTGTTCTTATATTGGCTATATTTCTATTGAGTAGTTTTTGCTATACATATTGATTTTAGACCTATTCTACTTATCAAGAATAATAATCCAAAAGCATAGCAAAAGTCAGTGAATCCATTTTGGTTCTTTGAAAATAAAGCAATAAATTTGACAATACTTTAGATGACTTAACTAAGCAAAAAAGAGAGAATACTAAAATAAATAATCAGAAAAACATGGAACGTTTCAATCAATACTATAGAAATAAAAAGGGTTATCAGAGAGCATTATGAATAATTATACATAAAATTTGATGAACTAGATGAAATAGACAAGTTCCTAGAAAACAACAGCCTCAAAGAATGAATAAGAAAGAAATTGAAAATCTAAATAGAGATTTAATCACCAATCAAAAATATCCCCAAAGGAAAATCACAGAGTCAGATGTATTCACTGGTGAATTCTGTTACAGGTTTAAAAAATAAATTAATATTCTTCAAACTTACAAAAGCTGGAAAAAGTTGAAATAAATTCACACCAATTCAAGGATACAAGCATTGTCCTAACAGCAAAGTCAAAGACATAACATAAAAATAAAATCACAGACCAATATTAATGAGGAATATTGATGCAAAAACATACACAATGCCAAGAAAGAAGGTCCAGCAGCTCCTTAAAAGAATTGTACAGCATAACCAAAGGAAACTTATCTTGAGATACAAGGATAGTTCAATATACAAAAATTAACAACTGTACTCATATTATACCATACTAACAGAAGGAGGGGAAAACACAATCATCTCAATTGTTATAATGAAATCATTTGATAAAACTCAATGTTTTTAAATATTTATTTATTTATATGAAAGTCAGAGTTACAAAGGGAGAGGGAGAGACACGCAGAGAGAGTTGTCCCATCCTCTGGTTCACTCTCCAGATAGCTACAATGGACAGGGTTGGACCAGGTCAAAGCCAGGAGCCAGGGTCTTTATCTAGGTCTCCCATGTGGGTGACAGGGGCCTACATACTGCTCTTCTCGGGCCATTGGTAGGCAGCTGGGTCAGAAGTGGAGCATAAGAAACTTGAACCAGCACCCATGAGATGCTGGTGTCACAGGCTGTGGATTTACCCTTTTCATCACAATGGTAGCCAAAAAACTCAGTATCTTTATTTAACAAAATAATAATAATTCAACAAACTAGTAATTTAGAAGAAACTACCTCAACAATATAAATCCATATATGAATGCCCTTAGATGATGCCACAGTCAGTGGTGAAAGACCAAAATCTTTCTGTTAAAATAAAAAACAAGATAAAGGTGTTATTCATGTCATTTAGATCAGTGTAATACTTTAAATCCTAGTCAGAACCATCAAACAAGAAAATAAGTGAATTACATGCAAATTGGAAATCAAGAAGTAAAAATATTTCTGTTTGTAGATGACATTATCCTATGTGTTTGAAAGCCTAAAGGCTCCATTAAAAAGCTGTTAAAATTAAAACATATTTAGCAACATTGGAGGATACAATTCAACATGCAAAATTAGTTGCATTCCTTTGATGAACAAAATCTGACTAAAATCAAGTAAACACAAACAAATCAAAAGACATCCTTTGTGGATTAGAAGAGTTTAGATACAAATATCACTAAAATAATCAATAGATTTAATGCAATCCATAGCAGCATCCTAATGAATTTTTTTACAGAAGCAGAAAAATCTGTCCTGAAATACATATCCAGTCTCAAGGGATCCTAAATAGAAAAAAAAAAATCTTGAAAAGGAGCAAAGATGAAAGTCTCACACTTCCTGATTGCACAACTTATTGCAAAACCACAGTAATTAAGAGTATGGTATTGGCATAAAGGCAAATATAGAGCAGTGGAATAGACTGTAAATCATAGACATTATAGACATAAACTCTTTAATACATGGGCAGATGATTATTGACAAAGCCAAGATCATTCAATAGTGAATGGACAGATTTTTTTGTTTTGTTTTGTTTTGTTTTTAACAAATGGAGTCAGGAAAACTGAATATCCACATGCAATAGAATGAGGTTGAATCCGTAGCTAGTATCATATAAAGTTATCTCAAAATTTATCAAAGAATTAAATATAGGACCTAAAACAACAATACACTTAGAAGAGAACAAAATGGGGGAATATCATAACATTGGATTTGGTAATGATTTGTTGGAAACAACACCAAAAGCTCAGGGACTAAAATGGAAAATAGACTATGTAAATGTAAAAACTTAAAGGATACAGTCAGCAAAATTACAACCTATGACATAAGAGAAAATATTTGAAAATCGTGTATCTCATAATGGGTTAATATCTAGAATATATAAAGAACTCCAGCAACTCAACAAGAAAAACAATCCAGTTTTAGAAAAGGGCAAAATATTTGAACAGACATTTCTTCAGATTAGATATACAAATAGCCAAAAATGCATGTTAAAAATATTCTTCAGAAAAATCAAAAGCACAAGGTATTAAATTGAATACAATAACAACAAAACAAAGCAAAACAGTAAATAAAAAGTATCAATGTAGATTTGAAGAAGTTGTAACTCATGCAATTTTTGTGGGAATGTAAGCAGGTGCAATTGTTATGGAAAACAGTATGGAGTTTTCATAAATAATTAAAATTGAGATTACTATATTAACTAACAGTTACCCTTCTAAGTACTTATGCAAAAAAATGAACACAGAATGTCAGAAAGATATGTATAGACTCATATTCATGGTAGAGTTATTCATAACGAGCAAAAGATGGAAGTTATCAAGTATCCAGTGACAGATGAACTGATAAAAAGAATGTGGGATATCTATAGATTGGAATGTTATCCAGTCTTAAAAAGGAAAATTTTGACTCATTCTACAACATTAGTTAACCCTGAGAGCATCATGCTGATTGAAATAAGACAGTCATGAAAATACTGTTTGATTCCAATTATATGAGCTGTCTACAGTAGTCTAATTCACAAGAACAGAAGATAGAAACTATATATGTATTATAGAAACAGGAATATGGGGATTTGCTGTTTAATAGGTATAGAGATTTGGTTTTGAAAGATGAAAAATTCCTTAATGTTGATTTACTGCAGAATAAATATAATAATGAACTGTATTCTAAAGCAGTTAAGATGATTAATTTCATGTTATTAATCTTATCACAATTACAAAAATATCTATAAATGTGCTATTTTCAATGAGAATATTACATATATTCTGAAACTAATATAAGCAAGGTAAAATACTTTTACAATTTCAAAACACAAATAAATGTATATTATTATCACAGACACCATTTTAAAACAGAATAAAAATCCTCTTACTGTGGTATAAACATCTTCTCCCATTCTGTTACCCTCCCCTCCAACTTTTAAGAGTGTATCTTGATTAGCTGATGATGTTATTTGTAATATAATAAAATAGATTATTTTTCCTTTGATGATTATGCTCTAAAATAACTAATAATGTTGAACATCTCCTCAGATACCTGCTAGCCATTTGTATCTTATTTTTGGAGAAATGCCTATTCAAGCTCTTTTCCCATTTCAACATTATCATTTGTTCTTTTACTATTAAATTCTAGGAGTTACTTGTATTTGTGAATTAACCCCTGATTTATATACAGTTTTCAACTATATTTCCCCATCTGTAGTTTATATCTTCATTCCATGGATTATTTTCTTCACTTGTAGAGAAAGCTTTCTAGTTCAATGTTGTCTCAAATGACTATTTTTGCTTTTGTTACCTGTAATTTTGATATCATAGCCAAGATATCATTGTTGAGAGAAGCATCTAAGTATTTTTCCCAAAGTTTTCTTCTAGGTGTTTTACAGTTTCAGATCTTCAACTTACATTTAGTAGACTTTTGTATGTGGCCGAAGGTCCAATTTCAATATTCTGCATGTATATGTCCATTTTTCCCAATGCCACTTGTTGAAGAGATTATCCTTTGTCTTATTTATCACCCTTGCCAAAGATTAAATTTATCCCTAAGTATTTTTGGAATGTTTGTTTCTGTAGTTTATTTTTGAGATGATTTATTGGTTTATGGAAAAATAACTGACTATTGTGCATTGATTTTGTATCCAGAAGGTTTTCTGATTCAATCTATATTAGTTCTCACAGTATTTTTAGTGTCCTTAGGATTTATCCTTTAGGATACTGTCATCTGCAAACTGATATTTCTGGATTGAATCCCTATTTCTTTTTCTTTCTCAAGTACTCTAGCTAGAATTTCCAATACTGTGTTGAAAATAAGTAGTGAAAATGGGCATCCTTTACCTTCTTCCTGTGCTTAGAGGAAAACTTTTCAAGTTTTCATCTTTGGGTATGATATTTACTATGCAGTTGTTATATATTGACTTTTTAGAGATTTATTCCTCCTAAAACTAGTTTGCTGATCATCATTATCACAAAAGAGTGCTTAATTTTTTCAAATTCTTTTTCTGCATCTATTAATCATATGATATTTTTTCTGTTAATGAGATCTACTGGGAAATGTTTGCCAACTTCTCTGTTTTCGGTTAGTTATTTTTATGGTTTTTATTTTTAATTGTATTTCAAATGCAGGGTTTTAATATAGAGAATTATTATTCAGGTGTTAGAAGTCAATAAGTGGATGCTAAAATAACCCCCAAATCAAGAACCATCAGAGAAATATAAATGGCCAAGGATAACCAAGACACTTTTTAATAAGAAAAAAGTATGTCTTTATCTTTTATCATATGTCAATTCATATTATAATCACAATTAAGGTATGTTAGTATTCAGAGAGATAAGAATATGTAGAGTACTCTTTAGGGGAAAATGAGCTTGGAAAGCCATATATTCATAAATGGAAAATTGATATGAGATAGAGGCAGTCTTTCTCATCTGTGCTTACTGTAACAGTAGCAAAATGAGCCAATTTAAACATATCAGAAGTAATTAATTCTACTCTGCATACTATATCCAAAAATAAATTTTACATTAATTAAATCCTAAACTTGAAGTACACAGTGTGTCCATAGTGACTCTAAGTCAAGGCTATAGAGGTAAACCAAGAACCATGACCACCTCTCCAAATTGTTACGGCAGTAGCAACAGATGAACAGTCCAATTTCTTTTTTTTTAAAGATTTATTTTATTTGTTTGAAAGACAGAGTTACAAAGAGAGAAGTAGAGACAGAGAGAGGTCTTCCATCTGCTGGTTCACTCTCCAGATGGTGGCAACGGCCAGAACTGCGCCTATCTGAAGCCAGGAGCCAGGAGATTCTTCCAGATCTCCTACGCGGGTACAGGGGCCCAAGGACTTGGGCTATCTTTTACTGCTTTCCCAGGCCATAGCATAGAGCTGGATTGGAAGTGGAGCAGCCTTTCTTGAACCGGCACCGATATGGAATGCCGGCGCTTCAGGCCAGGGATTTAACCCGCTGCACAGCGCTGACCCCATGAACAGTCCAATTTCCATTCCATCATCTTGACCTACTGTGATCAGAAGAAAATTCACTCAGTGAGATCCATTATTAAACAGTTTCACACAACTGCATATTTTCTATAGGTCATTTTGTTTGAAAAAACCCCATGGAAAATGTTTGTAATGAATGAAAAATGCATCTAAGAACACTAAATAAGTAATTTGTTTCTACTGGTCTCTCAGATCACTAAGTATATTCATTGTAAAAATGAAAGCAAAACATATCATTAGAACACTGCAAGCAAATAGGTATATAGGTCATGCAGTCAATTTGCTAACTGGAAGTTTTGTTAGACTAGAAGAAATTACAGCAAATAAAAATTGAGATTTGAAAGAATCAATAAATATCACCTATATTGAAACCAACCAAATGAAGTAATTACAGCAGTTACAAATATGACTAACTTGAAACTTCAGGAATCTGATGGTAAGATTACCAGTTTTTATCAGAAAATAGAGGTTATACCATTGATTTCTTATTATGTGGCAAAGATGTATTCACTGAAAGAGCAAGTAATTATTAAGAATATAATAATGTCAAGGAATTAGACTCATGCAACTGTAAAACAACTAGACAATGTGAATTGCCTTCAAGAATTTGTAGAGATTTTCAGTCAAATTAGAAATGACTGATGGTGCTTGCATCTCTAATTGGAGATCAATAGAATTATTTGAAAGATGTAAATGCAAAGGCAAACATGGAAATAGCTAGGGATTTCTAGAAAAATAATGTTACTTACTGACTCAGAAACATACTTCAGACATCACATGTTAACTGTGTATCAACCCTTGAAAATGAAGAAAAACCTTTGACCAAAATGAGTCACATTAGAACAGAAAAAGCACATTGCAACTGACTATAGAATTTCAATTATATGTTTTGTTAGTATAAAGTAATGCATGACGAATATTCAAATTTATAAAATAATACTTTATTATCCAAAGGCAATCTTTCAGTGAAGGTGAAATACTCTTGTGTGTAAACAGATATATGCTTGTTGCATTGGTCTGAATCATTAGGAAAGACATGAATGGAATTGATAAATTGGATGTAAACTCAAAAAAAGACTTTTTAAGATTAACTATGGCATTAATGACTTGGGAACAGGAGCTTCCAGGTAGAAATTCTACAAGATGCCATGCTAGGTGTGTATTTGTGTGTGTGTGTATGCATGTGCATGTGTGTGGGGGTTTGTGTGATCATTTTGTATTTTAGTTACTAATAGCAATATGTTTAATATAGTAAAAAGATTTAAAAGAACTGGAAAAGAATGAGATACCTAACACAAATTATAGTGATCATTATAATGTAGTCTACAGATTACATTTTTGGAGTTCAACAAACTGGATTTGAATCCTAATTCTGATGTTTATTGGATAGATTTCCTTAAGAATTAATATCTTTAAGAATTTATTAAATCACCTGTAAAATGGGTAGAATGACATTAGCTTTATAACTTTCTTGTGAAAATTAAGAGAAAGTGCAAATATTTTTAATCATTTTAGGATGACCTCTATATAATCCAGAAGCCATAAAAGATTGCTATTTGACAACACAAAATGTTAACATTTTTACCTGGCCAAATAATGCCATAACCCAAATCAAAAAGAATAAATTGGGAAAAATATTGGGAATATTTATTAAAGACAAAGAAACTATGCATTCACATCAGTGAAAGAAAAGACCCATCCAAAAAGCAAAATGACAAAGGACATGAAAATACTCCACAGGAGAAAAATACAAGTGGTGTGTAAATGAATGAAAACCTTACCTTGAAGAAAATAAGCTCAGTAATATTCTGTTTTTCACTTTACTGTGAATTGATGAAGAAAGTAAGGTGAATGTAAATGTAAATTGATAAGACTTCTTTTGAAAAGTAGCATACAACAGCAATAAAATGTTTTAAAATTTTCTTTTTTGATGCCTTTTTACTTCTATTTTAAAATATTTCAAATAATAAAGTATAAATGTGAGTTCAATGAGTACACATAGATTTAATAATTTTGCATGTTTTTCCACATACATTTTGTGTACAAATATATATACACACATACTATTTTTTCCTGAAAGTAGGGATATCAATATTATGTAATATGGGATTTGTATCAAGGATCACAGAGTGAGGAAAGAAGGGTATACTATTATGTAAGGGATAAAATTTAATGAAGACAACACTTACAAATAGCTATATATCAAATAATATGGTATCTATGCATTTTTATACTGTTTATATAAACTTCCATATGAAATAAAACATGTACAATTTGTTTTATTTTACTGAGCATAGTGATGTCCAGCTTCATCCATTTTGCTGCAAATGTCAAGATTTCATTCTTTCTAATGGCTGAATAATACTGCATTGTTTATAAATACCACAATTTCCTTATTCAGTTGTTGTTGGACATCTACGTTCATTTATTACCTTTGCTATTTTATATTAGACTGCACCGATCATGAGAAAATAGGTATTTCTTTTTTATTTTTTAAAGTTTTTATTTTATTTATTTGAAATACAGAGTTACAGAGAGAGGTAGAGACAGAAAGAGGTCTTCCATCCTTTGTTCACTCCCCAGATGGCCACAACGGTCCGAAGCCAGGAGCCAGGAGCTTCTTCTGGGTCTCCCACACAGGTGCAGGGGCCACAGGACTTGGGACATCTTCCACCGCCATCTCAGGCCATAGCAGAGAGCTGGATTGGAAGAGAAGCAGCTGGAACTAGAACCGGTGCCCATATGGGATGCCGGTGCTTCAGGCCATGGCTTTAACCTACTGTGCCACAGCACTGGCCCCGGGAAAATAGGTATTTTTTTCATATGTAATTTAATTTCCTTTGGATATATACCTAGAAATGTCATAGCTGGGTCATATGTTAGAACCACTTTTAAGTTGTTTTTTTTTTTTTGAGGAATCCCCATACTGTTTTACATAATGGTTGTACTAATTTGCATTCCCACTAACAGTATATTAAGGTTCACATTTCCCATATCCTTACCAGAATTTGTTATTTATTGACTTTTGGATAAAAGACATTCCAACTGGATTTAAATAATCTCTCGTTGTGGTTTTTACTTTTATTTCCCTGGTGGTTAGTGAAACAGCATTTTAAAATGTGTTTATTGGCCATTTGTATTTATCATTATTATTATTACAAACTCTGAATTTATATAAGGGGACTAAATTTCATCTATTTCATACATACAATCTTTAAGAACATAATGATACTTCCAACTCTACCCTCACTCCCTCCTCCCTCCTTTCTTATTTTTCTTTTAATTTTTATGACATACTTTTAGTTTAAATCATAAGCTTGATCCTCCACTAAATAAAGAATGCAACGAGTAGCAATCAGAAAAATCACAGTTTCTCAAGGGTGTAGACAAGGAAAACAAACAATAATCAAATAGCAAAACATCAACTTCACATGTACACATTACTTTTTTTTTAAGATTATTGATTTGAGAGGCAGTGTTACAGACAGAGAGAGGGAGAGAACAGAGAGAGATCTTCCATCTACTGGTTCACTCTCCAAATAGCTACAATAGATGCAGCTAGGCCAATCCAAAGCCAGGAGCCAGGAGCTTCCTCCAGGTCTCCCATGTAGGTACAGGGGCAAAAGTACTTGAGTCATCTTCCACTGCTTTCTCAGGCCATTGGCAGGGATCTGGATCAGAAATGGAGCAGCTGGGACTCGAACAAGTGCCCATATGGGATACTGGCACTGCAGGCAGAGACTTAACCTACTATGCTACAGTGCTGGCCACTACATTGCAGTTTTTATACTCTTGATATTTGTTGCCACAAAACACGGGAAAGATAGGATATTTGTCTTTTTGTGACTGGCTTGTTCATTAAGCATAATGTTCTCTGATTGCATCCATTTTGTTGAGAAAGACAGGGTTTCATTCTTTTTCATGTCTGGGTAGTATTCCCTTATGTAAATATACTGCAATTTCTTTATCCAGCCATCAATTGATGGACATCTGGGTAGATTCTATATCTTAGCTATTGTATGTCAAGCTGCTATAAATGTGGGGGTACAGATGACTCTTTCCTACATGGATTTAATTTCCATTGGGTAAATCCCAGGAGTGGATTGGGTGGGTCATATGGGAGATCTATTTTCATATTTCTGAGGAATCTCCATTCAGTATTCCATAATGATTGTACTGGTTTACATACCCAGTAGCAGTGTACTAGGGTGTCTTTTTCCCCACATCCTTACCAGAATTTGTTATTATAATTATTTTTTAAATTTTTAGATGATAGCCATTTTAACTGGGGTAAGGTGAAACCTCATTGTGTTTTTTTTTTTTTTTTTTTTTTTACATTTCCATGATGGTTAGTGATGCTGGACATTTTTAATGTGTCTGTGGGTCATTTGTATTTCATCCATTGAAAAATGCCTGTTCACATTTCTAGCCCATTTCTTAACGGGATTGCTTATTTTGATATTGTTGAGTTTTGTTCCCTTAAATATCCTGGGTATTAATCATTTATCATATATATACATATATATATACACACACATATATATTGCAAATATTTTCTCCCATTCTGTTGGTTGCCTGTTTTAGTTTGTTGAGTGTTTTCTTTGCTGTACAGAAGCTTTTTAGTTTCATGCAATCCCATTTGTCTATTTTTTACTTTATTGCCTGAGTTTCTGGGGTCTTATCCAAGAAATCTTTGCTTATGCCAAAGTTTTGCAATGTTTTCCTCTAGTAATTTGATGGCTTCAGACATTAGGTTTAAATCCCTGATATTTGACTTTTGTATAGGGTGTAAGGTAGAGATCTTGTTTCAGAAATATACATGTAGATATCCAATTTCCAAACATCATATGTTGAAGAGATTGTCCTTTCTCCAGAGGGTGATTTTAGCTTGCTTTTCAAAGATTAGTTTGCTGTAGATGCATGGATTGATTTCTGGGGTTTCTAATATGCTTTATTGCTACAAATGTCTATTCTTGAGCCAGTACACGGCAGATTTGATCTGTGATATAATATGTCTTGAAATCTGGTATTGTGATGCCTCCAGCTTAATTTTAAAATTGATTTGGCTATTGTGGGTCTCTTGTAATTCCATATAAATTTTATAGTCTTTATTTTCCAGATCTGAGAATGTCTTTGGTATTTTGACTGGGATTGTATTAAATCTGTAAATTGCTTTATGTAGTATGGACATTTTGATTATATTAATTCTTCCAATCCATGAACATGGTAGACATTTCCATTTTTTGAGGAATTTTACATGTATGTTCATCAGGGAAATTGGTCTATGGATCTTTTTTTGTTGTATCTTTTTATTATTTTTGAATTAACATGGTGCTGGTCATATAAAAGGAGTTTGGGAGGAGTCCCTCCCTTTAAATTTTTTTCTTTAAAAATTTGGTAGAATTCAGCAGTGAAGCCTTCCAGTCCTGGGATTTTCTTTGTTGGGAGAATCTTTATTAGTGGTTCAATCACCATCTTGGTTATTGGTCTATTTAGGTTTTGCATGTCTTCATGAGTCAATTTTGGTAGATTGTATGTGTCTAGAAACCTATCCATTTCTTCTAGATTTTCGAATTTGTTGGCATATAACTGTTGAAATTCCTGATGATTCCTTGTATTTGCATTTTATCCAATATAACATCTGTTTTCTTCTCTGATTTCATTAATTTGGATCTTCTCCCCCTTCTTTCCTTTTGCTTTTTTCAACCAATGGGTGTATCAGTTTTTTTAAGATTTAATTATTTATTTGAAAGGCAGAGTTACAGAGAGGCAGAGGCAGAGGCAGAGAGAGAGAGACAGAGAGAGAGATCTACCATCTGCTTATTTACTCCCCAGATGGCTGCATGACCAGAGCTGCACCGATCTGAAGCCAAGAGCCAGGAGCTTCCTCTGGGTCTCCAATGTGGATGCAGAGGCCCAAGGACTTGGGCCATCCTCCACTGCTTTCCCAAGCTGTAGCAGAGAGCTGGATCAGAATTGGAGAAGCCAGGTCTTGAACCAGCACCCATGTGGGATGCCAGCACTGCAGTCAGCGGCTTTACACACTACACCGCAGTGCTGGCCCCAATTCTGTTTATTTTTTCAAAATATCAGCTCTTCCTTTACTGACCTTTTTTTAAAATCATTTTTTGTTTCAGTTTTTTTAAAATTTATTTTCTAGTATTTATTATTTCTTTTCTCCTACTAATTTGGTTTTTTTTTCTTGTTTTTCTAGGTCCTTGAGATACAACATTAGATCATTTATTTGATGCCTTTCTAATTTCTTGATGTAGGCACTAATTGCTATAAACTTTCCTCTTAACGCTTCTTTTGCTGTATCCCTAAGTTTTAATATGTTGTGTTGTCATCTTTATTCATTTCTAGGCTTTTCCAAAATTTCTTCTATGACCCACTAGTCATTCAGAATAATGTTGTTCAGTCTCTGTGTTTTTGCATATTTTCTAGATTTTCTTAAGTTGTTAATTCCAGCTTCATTCCATTGTGGTCAGAAAATATACATGGTAAAATTTCTTTTTTTTTTTAAATTTGTTGAGACTTGCTTTATGGCCTAGCATATGGTCTATCCTAAAGAAAGTTCCATGCACTGGTGAAAAGAGTTTATATTCTGAAACTGTGGAATGAAATGTTCTGTAGATATCAGGTCCATTTGGTCCATAGTTTGTAGATCAGCTTTGTTCTTTCTTTGTCGATTTTTTTTTGTCTGGTTGATCTGTCCATTGATTAAAGTGGGTTGTTGAAGTTCCCCATTACTATTGTATTAGAGCCTATGTATCCCTTAAGATCCACTAACATTTGTTTTAAATAGCCAGACATCCGAGCATTGAGTACATATATACATTTACTACAGTCTTCTAATTTCTGTCTTTTTTTGTCTGACTGAGATATTTCATTAATTTTTGTATGTTTTTATGTTTCTGCTTTGTTTGTTCCCTAACTTTTATATTTCTTTTCTTCTAATGATTTGGGTTTGATTTGTTTTTGTTTTCTATGTCTTTGATAAGTATTTTAAGGTTATTTGTGTGAAACCTTCCATTTTCTTGATGAAGGCACTTATTTCTATAAACTTTCCCTTAACACTGCTTTAAATATAACCTGTAAGTTTTTCTATGTCATATTTCTATTTTCATTATTTTCAAGGCATTTTAAAATTTCTTTTTTGATTTCTTCAATAAGCCATTGTTTATTTATTTATTTATTTTTTTGACAGGCAGAGTGGACAGTGAGAGAGAGAGACAGAGAGAAAGGGCTTCCTTTTGCCGTTGGTTCACCCTCCAATGGCCGCCGCGGCCGGCGCACCGCACTGATCTGAAGGCAGGAGCCAGGTGCTTATCCTGGTCTCCCATGCTGGTGCAGGGCCCAAGGACTTGGGCCATCCTCCACTGCACTCCCTGGCCACAGCAGAGAGCTGGCCTGGAAGAGGGGCAACTGGGACAGACTCCGGCGACCTGACCAGGACTAGAACCCGGTGTGCCGGTGCCGCAAGGCGGAGGATTAGCCTAGTGAGCCGTGGCGTCGGCCCAATAAGCCATTGTTACATCAGGAAGATGTTGTTTTGTTTACATTAATTTGTATACTTTCTACAGTTTCTTTTGATCTTAGTTTCCAGATTTATTCCATTGTGTTCAGAAAAGATATACAATTTCATTTTGCTTAGTTTGTTGAGTATTGCTTTATAGCCTGATAAATTGCCTGTCCTAGAGAATGCTCCATATGCTGATGAAAAGTATATGTATTCCACACTTGCAGGATGGAATTTTTTATAAATGACTATTGGTTCCATTTTGTTTCTAATATACACCAACTCTATTGATTCTTTGTTGTTGTTTTTTTTAAATTTAGTTTATTTGTCCATTGATGAAAGTAGGATGTTGAAGTTCCCCAATATTATTGTGTTGAAGGCTATGTCTTTTAAAATTTGTGTTGTAAAAATGGATGTTTAGGCATTAGGTGCAAATACATTCACATCTTCCTGAGTTGATCCCTTGATCATTAATTAGTGACCCTGTCTGTTTTAACAGCTTTTTTCTTAAACTCTATTTTTAAAATGTGTTATTTATTTACTTATTTGAAAGGGAGAGAGAAAGTGAGAGTGAGAGTGAGAGAGTGAGAGAGAGAGAGAGAGAGATTTTGAGATCGTCGTCCAACCTCTGGTTCACTCTCACAAATGGCCACAATAGCCTCGTCTGGGCCAGGATAAAGCTAGGAACCAGAGACACTATCCTGGTCTCCCACATAGGTGGCAAATACCTAAGTTATTGAGCTGTTTTCCACTACTGTCTCAGGCACATTAGCTGGGAGCTGTAGCGGAAGTGAAGCAGCTGCTACTCCAATCAGCCTTCCGATATGGGATGCTGGTATCATAAGCTGTGGTGTAACCCATTGCAGTATGACTCCAGCCCCAGGAGACCACTTTGACTAATACATGTACAGCTACTTCTACTTGATTTTGATTTCAATTAGCATGCAATATATACGTCCATCCCTTTACTTTAATTTCTGTGTTTTTTACTGGTTAAGTGCATCTCTTGTAGGCAGCTTATAATTGGTTGTTTTTTTATACATTTAGCCCGCCTGTATGTTTTAATTGGGGAATTTAGTCAATTTACATTCAAGATCCTGACACTTTTTCTTTAAATTTCTTTCTTATTTTGAATGTCCTTTATTCCTTTCCAAGTCAAATTTATACTTTGACACTCTTTTCATGCAGATTACCTTTCACTGTTGCTGTATGTAATATACCCTTAAGTATTTGTAACGCTGGTTATGTGGTGATGAATACTTTAAATTTTCACTTGTCTTGGAAAGTGTTTATCTCAGCTTTGTTTATGAAAGAGAACTTTGCTGGGTAAAATATTTTAGGTTGGAATTTTTTTTTTCCTTTCAGAACTTGGATGATGTTTCTCCATTATTTTCTTTCCTGTAAGGTTTCTTTGAGAAATCTGGTATCAATCTATTAGGAGCTCCTATAAAACTGAAGTGTGGCATTTATCACTTGTGAATTTTAGAATATTTTCTTGTGTTATATTTTTGTAAGTTTAACTATAGAGTGTCATGGTAAAGTTCTTTTCCAATCATGTCTATTTAAGGTCCTATGAGCTTCCTATATTTGATTTATGTATGCTTGTCCAAATTGTGGAAGTTCTCTGTTATTTTTTCATTGAATAGGTTTTCTAAATCAATATTTTTCCCATTTCTTTAGGAATTCCCAAAAGTTGAATATTGATACATTTGATGGTATCTCAAAGATCCCCAACATTGTCTTCACTCTTTTTTAATTTTTCATTTTTTGTCTGACTTAGATATTGGAAAAGAACTATCTTCAAGATCAGATATTCTTTCTTTTGCTTGATCTACTTACTTTTAAAGGCTTTCCGCTGTATTTTTTATTTGACTTATTGACTAGTGTTCTCAGGTTCCAGTAGCAATCAGAGATGTCTCCAGTGGTCAGAGGAAGGGAGCCAGTGAGGAGGAAGATGATCCCCAAATTTAAAGGGACAGGCCCCCTGACTTCTAGAGCAATAGGGGCTAGATATTCCAGATGTTCTGTTCTTAGTGTTGCCTGAGGTGCAGAGTTCTGTATTGGCTAAGATACTGCAGTTACCCTTACTCTCTTGGGCACAGTTGGACTTGTGGAACTCAGTCTTCCTTGCTAGACTATAGAAGTGCCTATGGGGCCCTTGGAAGAAGATATGCAAGGACTTCTGCCTCCTAGGTCCCTATGGCTTTCAACTCCATTTTCAAGATAGCGTCACACTGCTGAAGCTTGTGCTTTGAGTTGGGGGAGGGGGACAAAAGAGTTCCTTCTCTGAAACAAAGAGGCAATGAATTTTTCAGGGAGCTCTCCTTGCTGAGTTGCTCTTCTATGGTGACTGGATTTCACTCTAGCAAGTACTGCCTACATCAGATATTCCTGCTGAGGTTTACCTGTTCACCCTTGCCTCTGCAGCAAGGAATACCTCTGGCCTTGGGTCAGAGATTCAGTTATTACTGGTTAGTTTTGTCCTCTCTCTGCTGCTACATGTTCCTATGCTTTTCTTACTGTTGTCCAGGTGCTCCTCTTTGGGCACTCACATTGTGATGTAACTGATTTGGGTCTTATCTGTAAAGAGAAGATGAATGCTGGGCTTCATTATTCTGCCAAGGCATCTTGAACCTTTTCTGGGAGAATTTTTAAACGTACGATAGAGACATAGAAAGATAGATAGATAGCTTATATTACTCAAAATTAAGAGTGTTAAATTTGTTTAGATTAAAGAATATAGTTGTTCTATCTCCTCTTTGCTGTAATTTTTCAATTGTATGATAAAATTATATTTACTCATTTATTATTAATAAACATTTTTATTATTTATAGTTTTTGGCAATTATTGGTAATACCATTATGAATATGCTAGTACTAACTTTGAAACCTGTTTATCTAGAGGGCTCTTCAAAAATTCCTGGAAACATGTATTTTTAAAAACTATGCATGGATTTCAAAAAATTTTGCAACAAAATAAATATATATTTTAAGTATATTTTCCATGAATTTTCTTAATTCCTCTCATATTTTTGCAGTGTGGAATTAATGGTCCAGCAGTTATATAAACACGTAGCATTGGTAGATTCTGTCAAATATTTTATAAATGGCTAAACCAACAAGATATGAGCATTCCAGTTTTTTACATGCTCCAAAGCATTTGTTTAGTCTTTGTAAAAAATCTATTTTAGGGGCAGAGAAACAGAGATGGAGCAGCCTCATTCTCCAAATACCTGCTTTGGAAAGAGACAGGTCGTAGCCAAAACTAACGCTCAGAATGTAATCCAGGTTTCACACATGAGTGTTTGGAACTCAGTTACTTGAGCAATCACTGCTGCCTCCAAAGGTCTGCATTAGCAGGAAACTGGAATAAGGAACTAGAACCAGACATTGAATTCAGGCACTTAAATGAGGGACATGGATCTTAACCACTAGGGTATACATCTGTCCCAATCCATATATTTTGTTTTAGCCATTCAAATAATCATAGAATGATATATCCTGATGCTTTTTTTCAATCCCCTGACAATTAATGAATTTCAAAGTCTTTTTATGTATTTAATGCCTAAGGGACATGAGAAGGCTTTTGTAGGGTGAATTTAGAAACTAAGTAAATAACTTATTTGGTTGTTTAAAATTTTAGTAATTCTTTTATATTGATTATCCCAGTAGGAAGTTCAAGATAATATAATTAATGCTCATTTGGTGAACTGTGATTGACTGACTAAAGTTTGCTTCTCTTTTTACTTTAAGTTGGGCTTCTTTTTGCTGTTGGAGGAACCAGGGGCATCAAAGCCTCCTCAAACTAATGGTCTCTCATCTAATTATATTAGCAGATTCAATTTTTATTAGCTATATTCAGACATTTCTTTTACTCTCAACTTTAAAAAATTCACTTTTCAACAAATATATTTTATGTCCAAATTTTTAAATTTAATAGTATAAAACTATTACACAATATTTTCATTACATTCACATTCTTAAATTTAATGGGATTAGGCTCACATATTTAATTTCCTAGTTATCAGTCTTCATGCCTCCAGATGAAGTCAGAGCAACTTAATATTAATCAGCCACTTCATTTGTACTTATGTGGTTTGTCTCCAGGCCTCTGTAGTTTGAAAATACATTTTATTTTCAAATGTAGTCACATGTGATAAGTTAAAAATTAGTATGTAGAATTCCCTGTATTCTTACCCAGCCTCCTCTAATTAAAACTTTGCAAATTAACACTGGGTAATGTCAAAACCTGAAAATTTCCATAGGCATAACAGTGTCAACTCAGGTAAATAACTTCTTTGGATTAAAGCAATTTTTCTTAATCACAGTATTTTGCATGGGGGAAGTGTAGAGTTCCATGAGATTTTATCTCAAGTGCTGATTTGAAACATCATGAAACATGGACACAAAAATACTCCATTGCTACAAATAACTCTTCAGTTATTAACCCTTAACTAGTCCTATCCTACCATTTTCCCTGATGCTTAGCAAGCACTATAATCTTGTTACTTTGAAAATATTGTATGCATGTAATTGCATTGTTGGACTTAAAATAGAAATGTGATATATTTAATAATCACAGTACAAGGGAGTTAGATATGATATTCTTGTTTTATATTACTAGGTAAGAGATATGTTGCCATTTGGATTCAGTGTCCATCTCAATAATATGTTCAGATAAGTGATGAAAAAACATAAATCCTGCACAAATACATCAGTTATCCTTCAAACTTTCATCTTAATCCTGTCGAACTTTATATTCCTAATTGTATCCTCCATTAGCACATCATCAACAGGTTTTGATTTTTTTAATACTGTGTGGGAAAATGTTTTCCAGTATTATGACCTCATTTCTATCCAACAAAACATTTCAGGTATAAGACACTAAAGTTCTTCACATAAAGTTACTTAAACATTCCAATTTGATCTTAACTTTCACCTTAATCTTACCAACCTTTACATTTGTAAATTAAATTGTCTCAATTTAATTGTAGCCCAAGTTAGAGACTCACTAACAAGTTTGGGTAGCACAATGTATGGAGCTCCTTTGTAAAGGAGTTGTGGTAATTTTTCTTCTCTGCCCCCTGACAGAAATCAACATGAACATGTTGTTTCATATATAACTATTCTATATTAAACAACATAATTTTCCAGAACTACATGGATATGAAAGGTACTCTCCAGGGAAATTAGAAAATACTATTAACTGAATGCAAATTAAAAAGAGAATATATCAAATTTTATGGGAAGCAGGGTATATAATATTTTATAAGTGCTTTAGTGAAGAACAATTTATGTATCATAAAAGTCATCATTTTAAAATGCCCAATTTAAGGGTGATTAAGTCACCAATTGACATGACCAAACCCCTGTCAGAGTGCCTGGGTCATGGTTCTGCTCTCCATCCCAAGCTACCTGATAATTCAAATCCTGGAAGGCAGCAATGATAGCTCTAGGAGTTGGGTTCTTGCCAGCCATCAACACAGGAGACCTGGATTGAGTTCCTGGTTCCTGGCTTCAGCCTGGACAGGCCCATTGGATGTTGCTGGCATTGGCAGATTGAACCAGAGTGTGGGCTCACTCGCTCTCTCTCTCTCTCTCTTTCTGTCTGTCTCTCAGTCTCTCTGCTCTTCAGATAAAAAAATAAAAAAATCACAATTCAGTCATGTTTTGAGTTGTGCAACCATCACCACTATTAATTTTAGAACATCTGCATTAAACTCAAAACCCATTACCAGTCACTCCCATTCCTTTCCTCTGTCCAGCCTTATAATTTTAACACTAATAAAACATTTAGTTTTACAATCAGATTTAATGATGATTTTTTTTTGCTTTTTGTCTTACTTGACTTTATATTTCAATGCAATTTTGTATACAAAATCTTGGGGGCTGGCAATATAGTGCAACAGGTTAAACCACTGCTTGTAACATCAGCATCCCATATCAGATTATATGTCCAGCTCCCTACTAACACATTTGGGAAAGCAGTAGGTGATGGTCCAAGTGCTTGGGCCAGTTCCACCCACATGGCAGACTAGGATGGCATTCTTAGCTCCTGGCTTCAGCCCAGCCCAGCCCTGGCTGCTATAGGCATTTGGGGAGTGTACCTGCAGATGGAAAATCTCTCATCACACTCCCAGCTCCACCCCTGATGACAATCCAGCTTTCAAATACATATTACATTTTTAAAAGAAATCTTAAAAGGAAACATTTATATATAATATATAAAATCTTCAATGAAACATATATATGATATAAATATAATAAACATAATTTTAAAAACTGCTGGAATTTGTTCTTTATAATCTAATAATCAACATTTTTAAAAATATCTGTGTACATATGTATTATTTATCTTTAATATATATCATAATATATACTATAATATACTCTACATATATAATACAAATAAAAGATTATTTTATTTGCATATAAATTGTCATTATAGACTATATAATCCATAATGTATTGTATATATGTAAGGTATATTATAGTCTATATTAATACATGCTACCTATCATATACATGAAACTATACATGTATATCTGTCTTTGTACACATACATATTTATACATATTGTGTTAATGTTTCTCTGGGACATAGTTTGAACTTTGAATTAGATATATAAATATTTTAGTAGTAATCTGTGATTAAATATATGTTTTCATCCTTTTTAAAATAATATATTCAAACAGGACTGCTTCTTTTTAAAATTATTCATTTTTTAATGTGTTAAATTTTTCCAAGATCAGTTATTTATTAGATGTTTTCCTGGGAGAGCCATCTGGGCTGTTTTTCAGGATTTTAGTAGCATTCCTTGTTACTCAAAGTTGAATGTGTGTGTTGGGGGTGTGTGAGTGTACACTAATTTAGATGTTAGTTCTCCCTAACTAGACAGTTCACAATATAGTCTCTCTTCTTGTATCTGTCACAAAGGCAGATTACTCTTGAAATTTTGGCTTTCTGCATATGTAAGTCTGCTTCCCCTTTGTGAAACCAAAGCATTTATTTGGAATTGGCTATTAGCAGGTGCAACTTATTCCCATTGTTCTACAAGAGAGATTTGGATTTTATAGCTCATGTGTGCACTTCTCCTTTAGTAAATATACATTATCAATTCATTCTGACATAAACAGCTATGGAGAGTTGCTTGATCTGGCTGTTCCCGAACCTCTGCTTGAACTCTACACTTTGGGCGGTATTTTAGGCCTTTACTTTATGCGTTCCTTTGTGCTTCCTTATTCTCTTTGTTATTAGTGGTTTCTGAGAGAAGTTGAAAAGTCTTACCTTATAATATCACATTCCAGTGGTTGTCAGTTATGTCTTTTTTAATATTCTTTAGTAATTTCAATATTATTTTTCTTGGAACAAATGCAACTATTTGCCAAATATGAAGGGAATTTTAATACCAATTTTAGTTACCAATGTTCTATATTGTGTTTCACTAGTTATTATTTTCTTATACCCTTCAGTAAAGTGTTTCAGTATTCTTCCTAAACTAGCACATATTTCTTGCTGAGTCCCACCCCAGTTGTTAGTTTTAGGATATTTTGGTTCAAAGAAGGCAAGGAGGCAGCCAGTTAAAGCAGAAAAGACAGCACCATGGAGTTTAAGATAAGACTGTAGCCTGTGGAAGAGTGGGTTGGGAGGCTGAAGTGAATGTTCAGCCCTTGGGCAATGGGAGTTTATTGGGAGTTTGGACATGCAGCAAGGCCTGTTGGAAAAATCACTTTCTTTTTTTCTTAGTTGTCTTAGTGGTTTGGAGTGTCCCAAGTGCAGATTGGGCCAGGAAATAAAAATTTCACTCCCCTTTATTGAGATATTCTTGCCTTAGTGGCCTAACAGGTCCTAATACCCACCTGAGGTTGTCATTTTATCATTCCAGACTCTAATTTCATTGTTTTGAATTTTTAAAAATTTTGTCTATTAGTAAATGTTATGCTCTTTTTCTTCCCTTTCTGTACAATCATTTTTCATTCTATGCCTCATCAAAACATTGAAAATTCCGCAAGGTAAGGAAATAGATAATGTGGATTTGTTTTCCACAGGATCGTCTCAGAAAGTTTACATTATCTTTCTGACCAACAAATGTAGGAATGATAACTGATTATTTTAACCAAATCAATAGGAAGGTCCTGTGAATAATAGTATTATGAGCTACTAAAGGCGATCTTGATTCTGTCACATTAATTTCCCCAAAATAGTGCCTATTTTTCAGTTTTTAAAACACTTTAAGGAACAACTTGAATTACTTTTAAAGGTCACCATTTGCATTTGCTTTTTTAAGCCTCATTCCTCTTATGTGAGATGAGCATGTGTTTCTGCCAAGCTTTGATTTTCAGTGACAAGCATGGAAGAACACTTTGCTAATTTGAAAGGCCTACATTTTCCTAATATTCTGCCATCCATTCCATCGATCTGAAGCATTTCCTGGTTCAGTGAGTGCCTGAATGCTGGGCATGCCAAAGGAAAGTGTTTTTCCATTCCAAAGGCTGAATATTATACAATAGGGGTAACACCACATATCTGCACATTCCTGTCTAGTCCAGCTTTAGCTCTTTAAGGAAAAAGAACAGCAAAACATTAAAAATTTTTTTCTTTGTTTAAATACTCCCAAAAGTCTGTAAGTCTAGAGATGGTGGATTCTTTGAAACTTAAGGAACATTTTCTCTTAGCATTCAATACACTCAATCATCATTAACATGAATTCACATACTTGAGAATTTAAGGTAATTTGGTCAGGGTTTCATTTAAAAATTGAACTAAGTTAGCCAAATGTCAACTTCTGACACTTTCATTCAATTAATTTACTCTATGTACTGATTCAATCTATTTCTTATGGAACTTGATCACTTTTAATTTCTAAAAATAACTACAACAATGAATTTATTTTCATAGAAACTCCTCTGCAAGTCCCTAACAAATTTAGAGTTGGAGTTAAAAATAGTTTGACTCTGCCTGATTCCCCAAGGTAGCCTTAAGCAAGTCATTTAACTTTCTTGACTCTCAATATCCCAAGAGGGATAAGGTTAATCATATTTACCATCTATTTACTTCACAGATTAGAGAGGTGATCATTGAAAAGTGTGTTTGGAAGCTAAATGAAAAATAAATGCCAATTATATTTTTGTTCTATAACCCAAACTGCTGGTAAAGTAATAAAAACAGATCCATGAATTTTATGCCACTCAGGGGAAAAATGTTTATGAATATAGCTTCTGAAAAGAGGGAAAAAAGATCTTGAAATATATATAGAAATATAATTTTGCAATGATAAGTAACTGTTCTTGCTTTTTAAAAGAATTTTGTAAATAAAATAAAAACATGAATTACATGACACCAAAAGAGTTGCCTGCAATATTGAGTCAAAAATCATTTCCAGATTTCTTTTTTTGCATTTTCAAAGTTTTAAAATAATAGATTTACTTTTGTCTAGATGTTTGGATACCTAAAGATTGTTTTACCTGCTGATAAGACAGTTGTGACTTTGAAGTGGTAGTTTTTGTCTTTTGTGTGTGTTTGTGTGTGTGTGTGTGTGTGTATTTTGTAGCATTTCTTTGGAATGAGCTGGTATTAATATTCCTAAACTGTAAACAATGGGGAAATAAAACATCAAAGGAAGCACATTAGAAATCAATATAAAAGATAAAAATCCTTATATTTGCTTATTGCCTTTATGTAACCAATGAATAATATTTAAGCAATACTGAATCTTTATTAAGCAACATTTTTGTATATATTGTGTTCAAGGAGCAATTGACAACTGTTTAGACTCTTAAACAGACTCTTCAAACACCAAAGCATGGTAGTACTGGTAATGGTAAGGATTAACAAAACATTGGCAAGCATCTGCTGATCTTAAAAAGTTCAGGGAAAATCTCCATACTGTTTTCCATAAGGGCTGTACTAGTTTTCATTCTCATCAACCTTGTATTAGTGTGAGGAGTCAGACTGATCAATACAGTTAAGTTGGTCCTTGTCAAAAGTGTGCTTAAAAGACTAAGACCCTCACAGTTCAGGGGGTCTACCTCTCTTGGAGCCCCCTTCCTGGCCGCTGAGGCAGGAGGTTTCTTATTTAAATAAATCTTGCTTTACTCTCTGACTTGCCCCATGGAAATTCTTTCATGTGGGATGAAGAACCAAGATCTTCTTTCTCTGCTGCTGTTTCACGCATAACATTAGGATTCTCTTTTCTCTACATCCTCTCCTACATTTGCTATCTTTTGAGATACTGTTGACACTTGAAACAAATATGGTAAAATGTTAACAGTTATAAAAAAATAATTTTGAAAAAAAAACTTAAGATAGCCCTAGAAGATAAAGCTATCCAGGCAATAGCGTTTTTTTTTTTTTTTATTTGAGTCAGAGTTACCCAGAGAGAGAAGGAGAGGAAAGAGAGAGAGAGAGGTCTTCCATTCTGCTGGTTCATTCCCCAATTGGCCACAATGGCCGGAGCTGTGCCAATCCAAAGCCAGGAGCTCCTTTCGGGTCTCCCACGTGGATGCAGGGGCACAAGGACTTGAGCCATCTTCTATTGCTTTCTCAAGCCATAGCTGCAAGCTGGATCAGAAGTGGAGCAGCCAGGACTCGATTACTACAGAAAGTTTATGGAAAATGGAATTACAAAATAAGTTTATGTTGATGCAAAAATGTCTTGAAATTGACGCAGGATTTTTTAATTGTATTAATTTTCCATAAACCTTAGATGAAAAACTCCATATGGATTTCTTCTTGAATCTTTTGAAGTGCCCTATATGAAGGCATTCCATATAGTATATTACTGAAAAGTCTATATATGGATTTCAGTTTTTTGCACCAAAATCAGTTTGTCTTTCATTTCCATTTCTTGAGCTTTCTGTGGTTCCCTCATTCTAACAGAAAGAACGTGGTCAAGCTATTCTTAATTTTAAAGATAACTTTGATCATGGGTTTTTGCTAATAATGAAGATTGATTTTCTTTAAGATTTATTTTATTTCTTTATTTATTTATCTGAGGAGCAGAGTGACAGAGAGAGTAGGGAAGGAGCAGGAAGAGCAGGATGTTTGAAAGAGAGAGAGAGAGGAAGAGAGAGAGAGCACGCGCCTCCATCTGCAGATTCGCTCCCCAAATGCCCTTAATAACTGGTACTGGGCCAGGTCTAAGCCAGGAGCCAGGAACTCCATCAGGATCTCCCATGTGGGTGGCAAGAGCCAAACACCTGAGCCTTCATCTACTGCCTCCTACATGCATTATCAAGAAGCCAGACCAGAAGCAGAGGTCAACTGTGTATACCAGGCACTCTGATTTGTGAGGCAGGCATCCCAAGTAGTGGTTTAACCTTCTGTACCACAACACCCAGCCCAGAAAACATTATTATCAGTGTTTCAGATGATGACCAAAGAAACCAAACGGCACTCAACGCTTTGGAAGAAAAGCATACGATTTATTTATACATGCAGGCTTTACTAGACTCATGTCTCAAAATTCAAGGCCCAATCCTCTGTCTTTCCCTACTTTTATATCCTAAATGTATGAAGGGAGTACCTAGGCAGTTTGGGGGCAGTTTCAGGGAGCACACTGTTATTTTAGACCCTCAGGATTAATAAATCACAACGACAAAGTAAGACAGTTTTATGATACAGGAACCAGGAACAAGTAAATTATAACTTAAAGGCAATTATAGGAGAGACACAACTATCTTCTTAGGTATGGGACTAGGCCTTTATGGCAGATAGAGAACTGGTTTCTAAAGTCAGTACTGGTTTGCTTAGACCCAGCTGTCCTTTGATAACAAACAGGAGGGAGTCTGTAGCATTCCCAGAACTGGCTCCCTTAATGGCCAGCAGGAGAGGATCTGTAACATCAATACAAGTTACCGAATTTCTCCTCTCTTTATTCACTTATGATTTTTAGATACCATTTGATAATTCTACTTAAAAGCTATGTGAATTTTAATGGACATACCGGTGAGTAAAATGGTACAGTATTATCCGTGGTGCAATCTACATCCTGGACACCTTCCTAGGCTCTGGCCCCAACTGCCATTGCTAGAAGCCAGGTGACTAGATGCCAGCTCCACCCCCATCCTAATGGGATTCTCTGTTCCTACTTCCCTGCTCCCTCCCCCCACAAGGGTATAACAGGACCTGCTTCCTCCACATGTGCTCTCTCTGAACATTTCTCTCTCTCTCTCTCTCTCTCTCTCTCTCCCTCTCTCCCTCTCTCCCTCTCTCCCTCTCTCCCTCTCTCCCTCTCTCCCTCTCTCCCTCCCCTGATCTCTCTCTCAACTCCCCTCCTTTCCTCTTTGCCCTCTCCCCCCAGTATGTTGGATTCCCCTGTCAATAAACCCTTTTCCTTAACTCCGGTATTTGGTGTGTTTTGTGGTGGCCCTACAATACCCATCTAGGCTAGAAAACTTATAAAAAAAAGAATATCTTTAAATTTTCTATAATGGTTACAAACCATTCTATTATGTATTATTTAAAGTTCTGCACCTAAAGTAACTGTGTAATATGTGAAAAACCCCCTTTCAAGGGCTTCCATCATTAAGAATTCCTCTTCAAAAATAAGTACTTTCATTGGCTTTTCATCTTTTAAGTGCTATAAATACAGAATAAAATGAAATAGTCAAAAGCATGATGGACCATGTGATACTGCACTAAATCTGGTTTGCAATGGAAAGAGGCTTTCAAAGTTCATTCATGTGGAGGAAAATAAGATAGCAGATATATAGAAGCTAAATTAAATATGTCTTGGAAAGTATGAACTCTTCCTTTTTTAAAGATCTATTTATTCATTTGAAAGTCAGAGTTACACAGAGAGGGAGAGGCAGAGAGAGAGAAAAGTCTGGATTACTCCCCAATTGGCTGTGATGGCCAGAGCTACACCGATTTGAAGCCAGGAGCCAGGAGCTTCTTCCAGGTCTCCCATGCAGGTGCAGGGGCCCAAGGACTTGGGCCATCTTCCACTGCTTTCCCAGGCCATAGCAGAGAGCTGGATAGGAAGTGGAGCAGCTGGGTATTGAACCGGTCCTCATATGGGATGCCGGCACTGCAGGTGGTGGCTTTACCCGCTATGCCACAGCACTGGCCCCGGCCTCTTTCTTTTTACAACTATTATAAAACTATATTTTATAATGCTCAAAAATATATTTTTATGAAACATTTTGTTACTCATGCTTTCTGTGAATGTTATTTTATTTTTCAAACACTTCGGGTTTTATAGATTTCACATTTGGCAAATTGACCAAAGGATATTCATTTAGTTCTATTCAAGAATCAAAACTTATATTGAAATTCTGAATAAACATGATTTTGATAATTCCAGATTAGTAAAATACCTTCCTGCCCAAAGAGTTAATACATTTATACCTGAAAAACAGATAATTTAAGTAAGTGATATTAATCAGCTGTTTTTGTCAGTGTTGAATCCATTAATAAGTATTTGTGATTTCATCTTTAGAAGTGCCTGCAAATCAAGTCACCAGCAAACGAGAATGGAATAAAATAATAAATTTTAATATGTAAAAATAAGATAAAATAAAACTTATAAGAATCATTTGATTTTGCCTTCTCCATGTTACCTTTGTAGAAAATGATTTTTATCAAAAAAAATCCTTTGGAGTGAAATCTCTCTCATTATATTTAATTGCACACTTTAGATAAAAAATATATTTTTAGAAAATTATGTAAAAATATTGACTTAAATTCTAAGTTGATATTCATATTTGCATATGCAAAGTTATAATCAGTGATGCTAAAAATAAAAGTACTTACTTTTAACTGTTAATAGCAATTTTTATTATTTTGTCATGATTTTATTTTGTTTAGTTTGGCCTTCTTTGTAATAGAACTTCAGAGCTTCCATAAATCTTTCTTAGCAGGAAATGAATAAGATCAGAGTTGTGAGGAGTTGAACAGGTTAATAGGCAGTCAGGGTAGTCCTGGTGTTAATTTAAGATGCAAAATGCTTGCTTTCCCCAAAAGTTATGTTTAGCAAGGTCAAAAACGCCTGCCCCTTGGGGGCCAGTGCTGTGGTGCAGCAGGTTAATGCCCTGGCCTGAAGCACCTGCATCCCATATGGGTGCAAGTTCAAGTCCTGGCTACTCCTCTTCTGATCCAGCTCTCTGCTATGGCCTGGGATAGCAGTGAAAGATGGCCCAAGTCCTTGGACCCCTGCCCCCACATGGGAGACCCGGAGGAAGCTCCTGGCTCCTGGCTTCGGATTGGCACAGCTCTGGCCTTTGTGGTCACCTGGGGAGTGAACCAGTGGATGGAAGACCTCTCTCTGTAACTCTGTCTTTCAAATAAATAAAAAATAAATCTTTTTAAAAAATGCCCCATTCTTCAGGAATTCCTAATTTTACCATGAGCATAGCAAGGGAGTGGTGATTCCATCCTCTTGAGCTCACAGTTTATTGTGAAAACAAGTTACCTATCCTACCCTTCTAGATTGCAAATAAGGTCTTTTGATGAGTTTTGTCCCCATCTTGTAACTGAATGTCAAGCTGACAAGTGTTTTTCTTCCCCAAAATTGTACTTAAAAACTCCAGTACCACCAGCCCCTTCAGGTTTTGTCTCTCTTGAATCCCCCTCCGCCACGTGCCCCATGCCACTCTGCCTGGTCTCTGACTCTAATAAATTTGTTTTTAAGTCTCTCTGCTTGTCCACTTGGAAATTCTTCCATGCAAGACAAAGAACCAGAGTAATATTTTCTCTGCTGCCATTTCACCCATAACAGAGTCAGAGACAATTTGCACTTGAATATTTATTTATATAATGATCTTTTTGTAGAACCCCTTCTGGATAAATACATAGTCTCTTTCCTGTGCTAAATTGTCACCAGAAAATGATTCAGAGTTTAACTCTATCTTCCACTAGGCTCTTCATATCCAAAAAGAAAGTTTGAGCAGTGTTACAAAGATTATTTTTGTTTTCAATGGCTTTGTTAGAGCTTATGTTCTCCATAGGTATCAGTCATGTTTTTATAAGAAGTCAGGAAGTTCTAAGCCATAAGATTTTGCCTGATCAAACCTTCAACAGTACATTGTGAAGATGTGAATGAAAAAAATATAATGCATTACAAGTTTCTACAGTTGTCATCCTTACTTGTCTTGAAAAGAAAAGGAACTTTACTGGCTGTAGTAATTTTCAGGAGTTCAAAAGGGTGATGAGTAGAAAAAAGAATGATAGAGAATGACAGTAGTTATTAGACACGAAAGAAAGAAAGGGGATAATGAGGGAAGGAATCAAGGGAGGAAGACAGGAAGGAAAGAGAGAGGGAGAGATTATGAAAAAGAGAAGCTGTCTTTTAGAGGAAATCTTGAATGTAGGAATTGGGGAAGAGGGGAATTGATACATAGGTAAATCAGTATGTATTATCATCTTGTAATTATTTTGCTCCCACTCCTCACATAAAACACATAGATTGGATATTTGCATTGTTTTTAAATTTCCTATTGATGTTGAATTTATGTTTACTTTGGATCTGGCATCCCTAGGAGAAGATTCTTCAAGTGTGAATAAATATATATGTTTTCTGTGGGTTAAAGTTTATGAGAATAACCAACTTGAATGTCCTCAATTTTTTTTTATATAAATCGAGAAGTTCTAGAAGAATAAGAGCCCAAAATTCATATTAAACTAGCAATTATCTTTTTACATGTTTCTAAGCTATAGTTCCATTTTTAAGCTCTGTGGTTGATTTTTGAAGCTTTATATTGGTTGTTATTTTTTTAAAACCCTTCAATTTTCTCTCAACCAATGCCTTTTGATTTGGATTTATTCAGGGTTCAACAAATCATATCTGTATTGTGTTTATAATGCACATGTTGGAAATGCCCATGTAATACATCAGCAATTCAGATTTAGTTAAATCTAAGAAAACATCACTCAGAGGCAAAAACTTATCACTTTTTTGTATCATATGTTCTATTTTCATGCTTTCCTATAATCAAGAACAAGTAAACTTACCAAGTTCATATAGTGGACATTGCATAAATGACAGGTTCTGTCCTCTTTTCAAGTTGAACAAATCCTAAGCCACATTCAAATATAGCTCATTCCAATGGTTTCTGAGCCAAAATTTATCTGAAGTGGGGGGTGATTAAAAAAAATCTAACTCAAGCTGTGACTTAATGTTTGAATCATCTCTCTGCCGTGTCATTCTAAATTTTGTTGATCACAAGGCACCCTTGATTCAATTTTGGAGACAGAATAAATATCTCTGAACCTATAAAGTGTTGAAACCATTATTCCTCAACTTGTATTTTTTTCTCAAATACCAATATTTTTAATTCAAATTCTGATGACCTGAAAAGTTTGAACATCATGTTGTGCTGTGACATCTACTCTGTACACTTTGTGTGTTTAGAATTCACACATTCATTTATTCAACAAATATGTATTGAATGTCAATTATATAACTATGCTGAGAATACAGTATTGTGAAAGACATAACACAGTTCCTGACACCTAATAAGCTTAGAATTTAACAAGAAAGTCTAGACTGTAAGAGAGTGAAGCTAGGTATCAAAAACTCCCAAGGCAGTCAGAAAAAAGTAAAATTTGTCATTCATTATTAACAAACTAAATATTTACTCCACCACCTCTCATGCCAAGTACTGTTTGTGGAACAAGGCAGACGTGAACTCTGTTTTCTTGGAGCACATTTCCTGCTTTACCACACCATATTAGTAAAAGTTTGATCATACAGGACTTCAAATTAATTAATGCCTTGAATTATCTTTAACTCTGTATGTATGGTGGTGGAATAGACAGGGATGAAGAAATTTCATGAGAACTTAATCAGTTATCCTCAGCAGATATGTATTCATATGGTATCACATTTATATATACTCATATTAATATTATTACTTTTTTAAAATCCCCTTGGTGATTTAAGATTTTAGGTTACAGAAAAGAGGAGGCTCTAAATATAAAGATATATAACATACAGACGTGTCTTATACACCTAAGAGAAAATATGAAATTAAATTACAGGGGAAAAAGCAGGAATTGTGTTCTCATTTATTTTCTTTCACTTAAGGTTAGACTTCTTTGCCTCTCCATCTGCAAAAAGACTATGTCTGCCTCATAGTTCCCATGTTTTTATTCTAGCCACCAGGTAATTAAAGCTGCTTATTGCTCTGCTACTCTTTTATATTCCTGGGTATGAGAATATAATTGACCCAAATTAAATAATGTTTATTCCCAATCCAATCAGTGATGTTTGAGGTACTGTGAGGCACACAGTTACTAAAAGCCAAAATCTAGATGGGAAGAGATTTTGGAGATGTTGAATTGTGTACTAAACATTCAAAAGTTGTTATATTACTGCAAAGTAACATTATACCAAGAGTAGCAGTTGTGGAAGTAGCAGCTGCAATGACAACTAAAAGGCTAAAAGTTTAATATCTGATAAATTATGGAATAAGTGAAATTAATAAGAAGTGGTTTCTAGGAATTTCAAGGGATGATGTCAATAAACAAAGCATAGGTGATTATTTAAGGTAGTAAAAGTATTCTATATGATGCTATGAATATGGACACATTTATATTTGTCAAAACCCATAGAATATGCAATACCATGAATGAACACAATTGTAAAGTATGGAACACAATTGTAAAGTATGGACATGTCAATGTTGGTTCATTAATTGTAATAAATGACCTCTCTACATTAAGTAGTTGAAGGCAGTGGCTGTGTGTGCTGGGGAAAGTTTATATGGGGACTGTATTTTAAACTCAGTTTTTCTGAGAGCTGAAAATTGCTCTTAAAAAGGGTATATATTTTTAAAAACATGGCGTTGTCATGCAAACAATCAAACAATGAATAGAATAAAGAGCTAAGAAGTAAACCCTGATATAAGAGTGAACACAGTTTCAACAATAATATCAAGAAACTCCCATGTATAAAGGATATTTTTTTAAATAAATAGTGCTAGGAAAACTGGATACCCACAGGCAAAATAACAAAATGGAACCATTAACTTATACCATATACAAAAATGTCTCAAAACGGTTTGGATACCTAAACTTGAGAGTTAAGACTATAGAACTCTTACAAGAAACCATTAGGACATCTGCCATTCTATGAGTCTGCTGTGTATCCCACTTCCCAAGTTAGATTGTTCTCTCCTTTTTAATTCGATCAGTTTGTATTAGCAGACACTAGTCTTGTTTATGTGATCCCTTTGACACTTAATCCTATCATTATGATCAATTGTGAACTGAAACTGATCACTTTGACTAGTAAGATGGCATTGGTACATGCCACCTTGATGGGATTGAATTGGAATCCCCTGGCACATTTCTAAGTCTACCTTTTGGGGCAAGTCTGATTGAGCATATGCCAAACTGTACATCTCCTCCCTCTCTTATTCCCACTCTTAATTCCCATGTAGGATCTCTGTCCTTAATGTGTTATACTATGTGAATCAATGGTGTAACTAGTAACTAGTAATCAAACAGTACTTTACACTTTGTATTTCTATGTGAGTGCAAACTGTTGAAATCTTTACTTAATATATACTAAATTGATCTTCTGTATATAAAGATAATTGAAAATGAATCTTGATGTGAATGGGATGGGAGATGGGAGGGTTGTGGGTGGGAGGGAGGTTATGGCGGGGGGGGGGAGCCACCATAATCCAAAAGCTATACTTTGGAAATTTATATTGATTAAATAAAAGTTTAAAAAAAGAAAGAAACCATTAGGGAAATGTTTTTGACACTGGATTTTGAAAATTTTTCATGGGCTGGCGCAGTGCCGCAGTAGGTTAATCCTCCACCTGTGACGCTGGCATCCCACATGGGCACAAGTTCTAGTCCAGGCTGCTCCTCTTCCAATCCAGCTCTCTGCTATGGCCTGAGAAAGCAGTAGAAGATGGCTCAAGTCCTTGGGCCCCTGTACCCCTGCAGCTACAACCTTAGCTCCTCTGATGAAGAGACTCCTCATTGCATAGGGACGTGCGAATGAGAGCGGCTCAGTAAACTCATGAAAGATGCCTATAATCCTGGCTGCAGAAACGTTCCAAAGTCATCACAGGCTTGAAAAGCTACCCAGAGTCAACACAACAGCTTTGCTTCGAGATAAATGTCACATTATTACTCCCAACAATCTCCAGATCCCAGTCAGCACTGTCTTAAGAATACAGCTCCTGTTGGGATTCCGCTGCTCTTTAGGACAGAAGCCCCTGCATATTCCCATCCCAAGGTTTCTCACCCTAGCGCAGTGGGCTTCAGCTAAACAATCACAACCAATCCCAGCAATTCAACTGTGACTGTAGCACCTAAGCCTGTGTAGTACCATAGTATCATGCACCACAGGGGACAGGTAGTTTGCTCAGCAGATGTCCCGCTCCCATGACTTGAGAGACAAAGATATGTGGCCTTGGGACCAGGGCTTCTCCAACTCCACTTCTCAACACCATCACCCCCCATGACTGATTGGTAATCGGTGGAAGTTTGGGGACTGAGTTTACATGCTGTATCCTGTCACCACTGTTTCCTATTGCCAGTCACATTTTGGCCTAATTCACTACTGGGCCTGAAGGCAAGTGCTCCACACTCACCCTTGCTGCTTAGGGAACATGCTCCATAGCCTCCACAACCCTACAATTTCCAGAACTGCCATTCCTGAGGGCCCCAACTGACAGAAGAGTGCCAGAGGGAATGCTCATGGCACTCTACAGTCAGCACCATCACTTCCTTTGCTGGTCACAGAGTGAGTATGTCACCACACTACTGTGCACACCATATCTCCTTGGGCTGTGTGAATGCCCCTAGCCCCTACATGACTCTCGGAGATGATCATGCTCTTGGACCTGACTGCCAGACACCCTGCCTATAGCCATGTATTATAGCTGAAGAAGCTGTAGAGAGACTAAACTACCCACCTGGAACCAAAGTCAATAGATCCTACAAAACTGACACACTAAGATCTTTAGGAGAAAGACTTTTATTGTGAAAGCCACTGTTTAAAAGTGGTGGAGACAATTGAAAAAACAAGGTGCCATTATACATACAAGGGCACAAAATAGCTCTGCAACAACAGACCCTAAATAAGGGATATTGACAGATTGTCTCATAAAGGATTCCCAAGGACAGATTTGAAATTCAAGAATTTAGCAAGATAATACAAACAGTTCAATGTAATTAGGAAAAGAATTCATTATATGAATTAGGCAATTGCAGATTGTCACATCATGTTCTCACAAATAGACATATCATCCATACCAAAAAAATGAATGAAGAAATATGTGAGTTAATACATACAATAGACCAAGTAGACCTAACACGTATTTGTAGACTACTTCATCCAGCAGTTCTTAGTTAATAGTCTTCTCAGCACATGGAACATTCTCAAGGATAGAGTATATATTAGACCACAAAAAAGGCCTAAACAAATTATATAAAGCTGTAAAATTTATGGGGTTTCATGTGAATTTTGATGTATATACATCATGCTAGATTAAAACCAGGATAAATAAATCTGTCTCCTCAAACATGTGCCATTTCTCTATACTGAAAGCACTCAAAATCGTTTCTTCCAAAAGAAAAATATACAGAACATTATCATTATCTGTAGTCACCTTATGGTGTGTTAGAAAACTGGATTCTCACTCTTGCCTAACTGTAGCTTCGTATCAATTCATCAGCCTTTCCCCACTCTTCCCTCTGCTTTGTAACCACCATTCTACTCACAAGTCTTGTAAGTGGACTTTTTTCAGATTCCACATATGGGTGATATCCAAGTCTCTCACGTGGGTGGCAGAGACCCACATACTTTGACCATCATCTACTGATCCCAGGTGCATTAGCAGGGAGTGGATGGGAAGCAGAGCAGCTGACACTTGAACTCTTGCTCATATGGGATGCCCACATCATGGGCAGCTGCTTAACATGCTGTGCCACAATGCCGGCACTTGTATAGTTAATCTTATCAGTGAGTTTTTGACCTTCCAATATTGTCTTCTTACTTGTTAGTGTCTTTTTCTTTCAGTGTGGAGACCTCCCTCTAGCATTTTTTGTAAGATCTGGCGGTGGTAAATACTCTGTTTTTGTTAGTCTGAGAACATCTTTCTCTCTCCTTCATAGTGAAAAGTTAGCTATGCTGAGTACAGTATTCATTGTTGACAGCCTTTTTTCACCTTTCAGTATTGTGAAATTCTCATCCTGCTTTGTCAAGTGGTGGTTATAACCAAAGTGGGACTGGCATTGAGCTCTAAGGCAAAGTCCTAAACTCACTTTCCTGCTCTACTCCCCTGTGATTCAAGTCTCACTCCTTGCTGATTGCCAAGATATGGGGAAGAGGCAGAAAAGGCAGTCTTTTAGCCACCCAAACTTATACTGAGCTGGTATCACTTGAGTTTCGCCATCACCATTTCCTATTTAGTCACAGGGGTACGTGCCAGGCCCTGTATGATGCTGGATTGACATAGGCAGAAACCAGTCCATACCACTGGAGGGCAAACTTCTGCCTGATTCTGGGGCAGATCTAGAGGCTGTGTCTGGTAGCATTATCTTGGGAATAGCCGATTTGGGGATTTATTTGGTGCTGGGTCTCACTGTAGCAGGCCCAACACTTTGTTCCAAGACAAAGTTCTGATCTCATATTCCTGCTTACTATCCAGTGGTTAGAGTCTTTCTCAATTTTGTGTGGGAGGCTAGGGGCGAATAGTAGATATGATCCTTGAGCCACTTGGTTGACGACAAAAGGTCAACTTGTGGATATTGGGCCACACTATATGTCTTAATAAGGCACTGTTCAGAACTGGGTTTTTATTACAATGGGCCTGGTATTGGGCTTCAAGTCTTAAGTCTATAGTTAATTCTGTGTCATTTATCCAAGCAGGAGGCATAGGATATCTCTCCAACTGTACTTCTTAGAGCTTTGGAGGAGTGGGTCAGGGAACTCTTTAGTTCCTTCCTTTTTATAATCCATATTTTCTTTAACTATAATAAAACTGAGTGGCCTCTCCCTTGACTTACCTAGCTCTTGTGAAGCTGGCTTAGTGTGTCGATAGCTCTTCACATTGATGCCTCTAGGGAGATGATCTCTGGAGTATCTTCTTACCCCACCTCTGAACTTTTGATATGTATTATAAGTATTTTACCAAATAAATGGACCTTGAAAATACTACAGAAAATAAAATAAGCCACAGAAATCAGGACATATATTGTATGATTCCACCTGTTTGAAGTGTCTGAAATAGATAAATATGTATATAAAAACAAAAATTAGAGTGAAGTTGACCAGGGTTAGGTTAAGTAAAGAATGGAGAGTAATTGTTTAATGTGTATACATGTTATATGAAGATAATGAAAAAGTCTGGAGTATAGTTGGTGCTAATGGTTATACAGCATAGTGAATATATTCAGTACTGCTAACTTCTACACAACAAATGGATAAATGATGTTCACTATTTGTGTATATTTTATGACTATAAAAATAAAACAAATGAAAAGAAAATAGACTGAAATAAAGACTATGAAAGATGGATACCTCTTTGTGTCCCAGAGGATACTAGCACTGGTTTTACTTTAGTGAACTCAGGATTGTTGCAGGTTTTTTTAAAACTTTTATTCTTTAGTTTCATTTACTTGTACGATGCATTTGGTGAGATCATCCCTGGACAGTTTTGCAGTATAAACTACTGGCTAGTCACAGCAAAACCATCGTCTTCCTGTCCTGGCTATCATAACAGTTGCTCACTATACTGATCATTTTCTATTGGATATGTTAATGATATAAGTGGGCTAAAAATGGGAAACAGAACAGGTGAGTCAAATAACTATGACAATAATATAACACATTAAAAGGAGAAAAACTTAATTTGTTTTGTGCTGACACGTGGTCATAATTCCATACCAGTACATGAGATCTGCTCTTGGATTGTGAGAAAATATAGAGAACCTTGTTCTCCTGATTATAGTGCTGTTGTTGAGCAACAAAGGTAGGTATAGAACTACTAAGAGCTTATTTTACAAGGATCCCAGGGGGAAAACAGCTTTCTCATTTGAAGGCAGTGTAGTGTGAATGCTCTGCATTTCAGGAAAGGAGCTGAGTTGTTAGCCAAGCTTTAAAGTGGGTTATGTGGGTTATGTAGCTCAATGGAGTAGAATCACATAAACTCTTGAGTGGATTATTAGATGCCTGGACCAAAGTCATTGTATTACAAGGACCATTATACATACTCACAGAAATATGCAAAGATGAACACACTAGTTTTTAGCAAAATATTCATGAAGCATCAAGGAGCTCTGAATAGATGATATGATACTTGAAATGATGTTGGGGAAACCTGATTTTAGTATGGTGGAGAATATTTAGTCCTATTTGGGAATATTTTATCCACCCCAGACATGTGAAAAATGAAATCTGTGTCCTGTATTTGTTGAACTTTCACATGGATCTCTGCTCATGATGATTTTCTTATGGTAATTTGATTGATCTTGCCTTTTTTTAAACTCATGTTGTAAGCATCATGTTCAGTTAAGCCAGCGGTTTCACTGCACTTATGATTTTATAAAGGGTAGAAATGTAAACAAACGGAATGCCTTCCTGGGCCCATTTAAAAAAAAGAAAAACATGGACTTCTTGTAATTTCAGAAAGACAAAATACAGTTTCCCATTTGTGAGCCTGTGAGAAACATGACTGAATTGTCATATTTAACTTTGAAAATATCATAGTCATGTACCTGTCCTTAAAACTGACTGACTTTCAGGTTGGCATTGCAGCACAGTGCATTGAGCTACCACCTGCGATACTGGCTTCTTATATGAGCTGCTCCACTTCTGATCCAGATCCCTGCTGATGGCCTGGGAAAGCAGTGGAAGATGGCCCAAATGCTTGAGCCCCTGCCACCATTGTGGGAGATCTGGGTGGAATTCCAGCCCCAGCTTGTCTTTGTGACCATGTGGTCATTTGGGGAGTGAACCAGTGAATGGAAGATTCCTTCTCTCTCTCTCTCTCTCAACTCTGCATTTCAAATAAATACACAAATATTTTTAAAAGTTGACTGACTTTCAACAAAATCATACCAAACTTGGAATTTTGTTGCAAGCTTTTGGGAGATTCTACATGAAAAACAATAACTGTTAAACAGAAAGATTAACTTCACTGCTTTTTTCTTTTCCCTTTTCTGTTATTGGCCAGCAAAACCCAGAATATTTGCAAAAAATATACAGGATACTTCTAACCATCCTTTTCTCCATATTGTGTCTGTAATTAAAGAGGGTTTTGAAACTAAATATCATTGTATGTGGCTTTCTGTTAACCCTTTAGGAATTTGCTGTGTGTCAGCGTCCTTTCTTTTTTTAAGAGATTTACTTAATTTTTTTTTTACTTATTTGAAAGGCAGAGCAACAGAGGGAGATGTAGAGACAAAAAAAGATAGAGATCTTCCATCTACTAGTTCACTCCCTAAATGACCATAAGAGACAGAGCTGGGCCATGCTGAAGCTAGGAGCTAGGAACACCATCTGGGTTTCTCATTTGGATAGCAGGGACCCAAGAACTTAGACCATCACTTTCTCCCTTCCCACTCACATTAGCATGGAGTTGGATCAGAAATGGAGCAGCAAGAACTTAAACTGGTGCTACAATATGGGAAGCTGTTATTGCATGCAAAGGCTTAAACTGCTGTTCCACAACACTGGCCCCTTTCCCTATCTATCTATCTAATCTATCTAAAATTCTTATCTAGCTAAATGCATGGACCTGGTAGAATGTTTTATTCCTATAATTTTAAATATGTTATTATGATCAGCAGGTAATTATTCTTTTCAAAATATTGGGCATCATGTTGGCAGAGCCATATGGCAATAAAAATGAAATAAAATGGAATGGAGTTATTATTAGCCCATCCCCAAAGCTCTTAAATAACTTCCTTTATAATTGGAAAGTATTGCTGGCGCCACGGCTTAATAGGCTAATCCCCCACCTGTGGCGCTGGCACACCAGGTTCTAGTCCCAGTCGGGGTGCCGGATTCTGTCCTGGTTGCCCCTATTCCAGGCCAGCTCTCTGCTATGGCCCGGGAGTGCAGTGGAGGATGGCCCGAGTGCTTGGGCCCTGCACCCCATGGGAGACCAGGAGAAGCACCTGGCTCCTGCCTTTGGATCGGCGCGGTGCGCTGGCCACAGCGCGCCGGCTGCGGCGGCCATTGGAGGGTGAACCAACGGCAAAGGAAGACCTTTCTCTCTGTCTGTCTCACTGTCCACTCTGCCTGTTAAAAAAAAAAATCTTGGAGAGGCATCAGAAAAATATCCAAGCTAGAATACCAATCTTTGGAAATATCTCAGTAAGATCAGAAAAAAGGAAGAAGAAATTAGAAAAATTAAAGACAGTGTTGCACATTTATGAAAGGAAGACCTTTCTCTCTGTCTCTGTGTCTCTCAAGGTCCACTCTGCCTGTCAAAAAAAAAAAAAGGAAAGTATTTATATTCGTGTCCCATAGGGTCATACTAACAAATCCCCAGACTGATGTATATGTGATGGAGGTTTGCTGTAAATTACAAATTATATTTCAAGGAACATATTTTATGTCACTGAAGCATGGAATCTCAGAGTCAACAAGGCAACTGAGTGGTCTTTTACTCAAATTAATAAAATCCGTAGAACAAACAGACCATGACCTGTCCAAGAGAAACTACTAATCACTTGTAAGACAATGGGATTTATAACATTTAATTTGTAGTAATTCCTATAATCCCTCACACTCATTCTTAGTGGTGTGATAACCAAAATTTTGCAGCATTGCAGACGATGGAGAGATTTTTGCAGTTCTGTTAAAAGTACCATCCATGGAGCATGGTTAATATTTTATCAAAACATTTAGATTCTTGGAAAGTCAACTACTACTATTTTATTTGATTCAGTTATCCAAACAATAGCAAAATCTCAGATGCCTCGAACTGTGATTTAAGTTGGGGCAAACTGCAGCATTGCCAGGAATTTAAAAGTGAATACTGGAAATCTAAATGCTAATAGAGAATTTTGGAATGTTCCAGCATATCCTAGAAATCTAATAGGATTCATTAATATAGAAAGCTGTACATATACATGGGAAAACCTTGGAAGAGAAGACCCCAGTCACTCACCTATGGATGACATTTAATCAAGTGCAAGGAGGAAGTGAAACTTCCTGAAGTTTCAAAGTGCTCTTCATTAGATATATTCACTTTCAGAAAATATGGAACATATAGAGCCAAGGTGTATAAGGAAATCAAAGTCCTTAGCTGACCACTAAATTATAGTGACAAATATGCCACCTAGAAATAAACATATAAATTAGATAGGAACTTAACAAAAAAGCTACTAGAGGTCTCAGTGGCTATCCACCCCCAGTAGTACAAAAACTTATTAGTTCAGTGTGTTGCTCATAAAATAATAGCAAAAGGAATGCTGGCAACAATAAGATCAAACCAATGGCAAAAACAAATTATGTGGAGATAGAAGAATCTGATAACAAACATGACAATATACTACCAAAAATGTTTAATTTCAGTCATAAAAGAAGAGACATTTATAAAACAGGAAAAGAATGCCACATAGAAGGAGAAACCATAGCCAACAGGAAAATGTTCCTTAGTGACCTAGATTTTGGACTGAGTAGAAAAGGCCTATATGGATTACTATAAATCTTCTTAAAGAAATAAGGAGGGAACGGTGCTGTAGCATAGTGAGTAAAGCCGCTAACTGTGATGCCAGCATCCCATATAGACTCTGGTTTGAGTCCTGGCTGCTCCACTTCTGATACCTCTCTCTGCTGTGGCCTGGAAAGGCAGTAGAAGATGGTCAAAGTCCTTGGGCCCCTGCATCCATATGAGAGACTAAGAAGAAACTCCTGGCTTCTGGCTTTGGATCAGTCCAGCTTTGTCCATTGTGGCCATTTGGGGAGTGAACCAACGATGGAAGACCTCTCTCTCTGTCTCTCCCTCTCACTCTCTGTAACTCTACCTTTCAAATAAATAAAATCTTAAAAAAAGAATCAAATACAGGGACAGCATAGCAGATTGGACTTCATTGTTATAGATCTTTAACAGATAGTAACAAAAGGAGATAAAAGATTAATAAATCCCTTTTTGTATAGCATCACAATTAGGGCTTCTACAACCGCTTTATTGGTTTAAGCTTATTATTTCTGGTCTCAGATTTTTCTTGTCTATGTAATCTTTTTTTTTTTTTTTTTTTTTTTTTTTTTTTTTTTTTTTTGACAGGCAGAGTGGACAGTGAGAGAGACAGAGAGAGAAAGGTCTTCCTTTGCCATTGGTTCACCCTCCAATGGCCGCCGCTGCAGCCGGCGCACCGCACTGATCCAATGGCAGGAGCCAGGATCCAGGTGCTTCTCCTGGTCTCCCATGGGGTGCAGGGCCCAAGCACCTGGGCCATCCTCCACTGCACTCCCTGGCCATAGCAGAGAGCTGGCCTGGAAGAGGAGCAACCGGGACAGAATCCGGCGCCCCGACCGGGACTAGAACCCGGTGTGCCGGCGCCGCAAGGTGGAGGATTAGCCTTTTGAGCCGCGGCACCGGCCTGAGTCTATGTAATCTTTATAACACTTTTGAACCCAATGGTTTTTATTATGTAGTCTTCAGGGAGGAGAATGCATTCTTTAAATAAGTACAAGGGCTTTTTTCTTTGACTTAGACCAGTGGATTTTGAAGTTAATAGTTAAGTTTTTTGGCTGGAATTTTACCCTAGCAGGTTAAGTCACTGCCTGTGACACTGGTATCCCATATAGGCACCGATTCATGTCCTGGTTGCACCAATCCAGCTCCGTGTTAATGGTCGGGGAGAACAGTGGAAGATGGTCCAAGTTATTGCGCCCCTGCCATGCACACAGGAGACCCGGAAGAAGTTTCTCGCTCTTGGCTTTGACCTGGCTCAGCCTTGGCCTTTGCAGCCATCTGTGGATTGAACCAGTGTAGGGAAGAGTTCTCTGTGTCTCCCTCTCTCTGTAATCCTTCCTTTCAATTAGATAAATAAATCATTTAAAAGTTTAATAGTTTCTATGTATCTTGTTTCTTGATTTTGTGGTAATTTGCTCAATTATATTTTAGAACTTTAGTCAGGGCTAGAAGGGCCATAGAATATATAATTTAATAACCAGGTTGGTGGAGCTAGTACACCAATTATTATTTCATTTATATTTCTGAGATTTAGCATTTAACTTTAAAAAAATTAAATAATTTTATATATGTATAGTAAATTGCAAAAAAGTGTACAGAGAGGTCTTAAGTACTCATAAGTTTCTCTCAAGGTTATATTGCTATAGGAAAACAGCAGTGAAGATATTATTACTTCAGTTCTTTGACATGGAAGAAGAATTTCCAAGCATACAAGCAGAGAGATTTAAAAAGCAAGATTTATTAGAGTCAAAGCCAAAGCAGCATGGAGGGGGGCTTCTAAGAGAGGAAAAAAACCCCAAGTGGTCCCTGGCAGTCCCGTTTTTAAGCACAATTTTGATTGACATTCGGTTACTAGGTGGGGACAAAACCTATTTGCAATCCTTTACCCTGTCTGATTGGCTCATGATAAAACCAAAAACCATCCAGAAGGGTGAGATAGGTAACTTGTTTTCACAATAAACTGTGAGCTCAGGAGGGTGGATCAACACCCTGTTGCTATTTCCATGGTAAATTTGGAGATTCCTAAGGAAGGAGGGCAGACAGTTATTGCTTGCTAAAGATAACCTTTTTGGGAGAAACAAGCATTAAACACCCCAAGTTCCACTGGGACCACACTGACTGCCTATTAACCAATCTGAATATCTATAATATCTTGTATGACTATAACACAATATTAAAACCAGGAAATTAGCCCTGCTAATAGCCACAAAGCTTAGTTATATTTTCTTGTTTTTTTTTTTTTTTAAAGATTTATTTATTTATTTATTTGAAAGTCAGAAAAGCAATGGGGAAAATGGGAGGGAAAGACAGATTTTCAATCCACTGGCTCACTTCTCAAATGTCTGCAACAGCCTGGACTGGGCCAGGCTGTTGCCAGGAGCCAGGAAGTCTATCTGGGTGGCAGGTGTCCAAGTACTTGGACCATCCTCCACTGCTTTCCCAAAACTTAACTATTAACTTCAAAATCCACTGGTCTAAATCAAAGAAAAATGTTCAAGTGCATATTTACAGAATATATTCTTCTCCATGAAGACTAGATAATAAAAACCATTGGCTTCAAGAGTGGTAGAAAGATTATATAGAGAACAAAATTCTGAGACCAAAAATAAGCTTGAACAAATCAAGCGGTTTTAGAGGCCCTCATTGTGATGCCATACAAAAAGGGAATCATTAATGTTTTTTTTTCTTTTTTTGTTACTATCTGTTAAGGATCTATAGCAGAGAAATCCAACAATATTTTTAAAAGATTTATTTGTTTATTTTGAAAGTAAGAGTTACACAGAGAGAGGCAAAGAGAGAAGGATCTTCCATCTGCTGGTTCACTCCCCAATTGACCACAACAGCTGGAGCTGTACCGATCCAAAGCCAGGAGCCAGGAGCTTCCTCTGGGTCTCCCACATGGGTGCAGGGGTCCAAGGGCTTGGGCCATCCTCCACTGCTCTCCTGGGCCATAGCAGAGAGCTGGATCGGAAGTGGAGCAGCTGAAACAGAAACCGGTGCCCATATGGGATGCCAGCACTGCAGGTGGCAGCTTTACCCGCTATGCCACTGTGCTGGCCCTGAAATCCAATAATATTAACATGGAGTTGTGTCATAAGCACAGCAGTTAGAACTTGAACCAGCAATCGGTGAGTTAACTTCCCCTGCCACAATGCTGGCCCTATTTTATTTTTTATATGCACTAGTTTCTCTCTGTGGGTATGTATGTATGTATGCATGCATGTATATATGTATGTAGTTATAAGTAATTTTCTTACATGTATAGACTCCTGTAACCATCACCTTGCCCAAGATACAGAACTGTTCCATTATAAACCACAAGGCTCCTTTGTGTTCATTCAACTAATTTGTAAACATGTGTGAGCAGAACACTTGGGGATCTGTGGGCTATATTTGTTGTGAGAGATACCAGTTTGCAGTCTCTCTTTTATAATGTGCTTTAGTGAGATAGCGTTTTCAAATGTTATTTACAGCCTCTCTTCTCACACTACCACTTTTTCATAGGATTTAGGCCAATTGACATTGGATAGGAAACAAATTCAATTGGTAAACATTACCCTCTTCTTAGAAATAACAGCAGTTCTGAAAACTAAGGATTGAAACGGACTTAAGCTTGTTGAGTGGACTCTTGCTTTACAATGCCTTCCAGACCTGCCAGAGGCGCATGCAAATTGAGTTAAAGGCTACCTTACTAATTCACTAGACAAATGAAGACAAACGAGAACATTTCTGAATGTAGGTTGTCAAACAGCTTGTTTTTAAACTGATGTAGGCAGGCATACAGGTTAAAATTGATTAGGTTTGTGAGCTGGAAGACCACGCCTTCACCATGCCCCTGTGTGACCTCATGCCCCTACCTGGCCACACCTGTGCACCCACTGGCCAATCAGGTGAATTAATCATTCTACTTTGGAAGTGGGTTAAAAGCCTGGGACACAGTGTGCGCGCCCCTTCCTTTCCTTGGCTTTTTGCCAGTATGGAGCTTGCTGCAGCCCTGAGCCTCCAGGGCACGTGACCTTTGGGCCACCTGCCCCATGCTTTCTGGTCTATATGCTCCTCCACGTGGCAGGTTCCTGGTGCTCGATTTGAATCCAGATTTTCCTCTCTCCTATAGATAGGGCCCTCACTCTCCTATGCATCTTTCACACTGAATAAAAGCTTAAAAATTTACCATGCTGCCTTGTTCATTTATGCCGGTATTCAGAATTCTTCTCTGAATATTAGGCAAGAACTCACATGAGCTTATTAATATTGGGAATTGATTAATAAGCAGACAGTGATATCGTATGACACCCCCAAATTCCGGTTTCATATGGTAATCCAGATGGGACTTTTGGGGAACTTTAAGGGGGCCACAATACAGTACCATATTTGGAGGGCCAATCCCAGTATCAAAACTATGACACACTTAACTACAAATCTGATTGTGGAACTTTAATTTTTTTCCTTTTAAAATTTTATCTTGAAATTTTATTACAAAGTAATAACAGTAGGGGTTAAGGTGAATATTTTGGAATCTTGATCTGACATTTAACCCATTACTGTTAGCTATATCACATTTTCTCATTAGCATGTATTGTATGTTTCTCTGATGTGTGTGTATACCGTGAGGAATTGATAAAAATGTAAAGTGCAGGACCCTACTATTAAAGAATTCTCCCACATTGGTGGTCACTGAATGTACTGTTTAAACAATCTGTGCATCTTCATTACCATTTGGTCCATATCTCTCCATTATAGCCACACTATAAGATAGATGACCACCTATTCCAGGTTTCTGGAAATTCAGCTGTTTTGGCATATGGCTTTCAGTTCTAAAATTGGGGTATTGTTGAGGAAAGCAAGACAATTGGTCATAATATAATTATACGATTACACACTTTATTACTTTTCTTGTGTAATTCAAAACTCTAGAATTTTGCTAGCTGCCTGAAAATTAAAAAGTGCATCAAATTAACTAGTTGATATCTGTGATTCCATTTCTAAAATGTACTTTGAGGTTAAGTACACCAAAGAACATCTCTATTTGAATAGAAAATAATATGTAATCTCTTCCTAGAGGGATCTTCTGAGGGATACTTTTTAATTAATGTGTGTAGTAAATCTTAGAGAGTGACTGAAAAGCAACCGATTCAACCAGTGGTCCCCTATTAGGGACTTTATAAAAATAGTTAAGGCTCAAAGAAGTCAACAGTAAGAGTAAGATGAGGAAGTATAAAACTATTTGTGAATACAAAATAAAGATACAAAGCTTCCTTTGAAGTTTGGTTCTGACATTAACTAATCCTCATCCATTCAACATATTTTCCATGCATCTTACTGTGAAACAAGTATATTTAAAATAGAGCTTGGGGAAAGTGCTCTAAAGACTTTATTGATTTATAGCTCCCTCATTCTGATGCATCCTACAATTTTAAATTAGAATAAATTCTGCATGCAATAGCTCTGCCTGATTCTTTTATTTTACTCAGCATCTTTACCCCACACACAAACCATACCAGAGATCTATGACCACAAGAAAGGTGCCAGAATGAAATCCAGACACGAGAAATATGTTATTCAAAGCAATAATTGCTCTTTTATTCCTTCAGAACTTTCCTATCAAATCAAACTTACCACTTTATATCTGCAGAGGTCTCTGTGGAATTTGGGTAACTATCTTCAAACATTTCCTATTTTTCGTTTTCAAATATCTCATCTCAGTGACACATGACCAAATGTAGTTGCCAAAAAAATCATTTTCTTTTCAAAAAAGTTAACAACAGAACTATGCCTTGTGATTTTATGCTTTAAATTTATTCAGAGCAAACAAAAAAGATTATTTTGAATATTCTTTTGCCATAATGTTTATTAAAAATGGCTTGGTGTTGCTTCAGCAGCACATATACTAAAATTGGTATGACAAAGAGAAGCTTAGCATGTCCCCTGTGCAAGAATGACACGCACATTCAAGAAGCATTTCATATTTAAAAAAAAAAAAAAGATTTGGTAAAGCTTTATTTTTCTGCGATCTTTATGTTGGCTGTTAAACATGGAGTTTATTACTTATGAATAATTGGAAAATACAATGCACTTTCAATTCAGGAGGGTGGTTTAGTGTCAAGTATTTCTAGACTAGCCTATAAGGTAGCAGTGTGCTTAAGAATCTAGGCTTTCCATTCTTTTGTGTTAGGAATTATAAATTACAACTTTTTTTCACTTGCTTAAAACTCTTTTACAGCGTATGTCTGTTTGCTAATTTTCTTTTTTTTTTTCTAGAGTTTTTCATGGTTTAATTTTTTTTCTTTTTTTTATGTTGAACTTTTTTAAAAAACTTTTATTTCATGAATATAAATTTCCAAAGTACAGCTTATGGATTACAATGGCTCCCCCCCCCATAACGTCCCTCCAACCCACAACCCTCCCCTTTCCTACTCCCTCTCCCCTTCCATTCACATCAAGATTCATTTTCGTTTCTCTTTATATACAGAAGATCAGTTTAGCATACATTAAGTAAAGATTTCAACAGTTTGCTCCCACACAGAAACATAAAGTGAAAAATACTGTTTGAGTACTAGTTATAGCATTAAATCTCAATGTACAGCACACTAAGGACAGAGATCCTACATGAGGAGTAAGTGCACAGTGACTCCTGTTGTTGACTTAACAAATTGACACTCTTGTTTATGGCATCAGTAATCACCCTAGGTTCTTGTCATGAGCTGCCAAGGCTATGGAAGCCTCTTGAGTTCACTGACTCTGATAATTTTTAGACAAGGCCATGGTCAAAGTGGAAGTTCTCTCCTCCCTTCAGAGAAAGGTACCTCCTTCTTTGATGACCCCTTCTTTCCACTGGGATCTCACTCGCGGAGATCTTTCATTTAGGTGGTTTTTTTTTTTTTTTTTTTTTTTTTTTTTCCCCAGAGTGTCTTGGCTTTCCATGCCTGAAATACTCTCATGGGCTTTTCAGCTGGATCCGCTTGCCTTAAGGGCTGATTCTGAGGCCAGAGTGCTGTTTAGGACATCTGCCATTCTATGGGTCTGCTGTGTATCTCACTTCCCATGTTGGATCATTCTCTCCCTTTTTGATTCTATCAGCTAGTATTTGCAGACACTATTCTTGTTTATGTGATCCCTTTGGTTCTTAGTCCTCTCATTATGATCAATTGTGAACAGAAATTGATCACTGGGACTAGTGAGATGGCATTGGTACATGCCACCTGGATGGGATTGAATTGGAATCCCCTGGTATGTTTCTAACTCTACCGTTTGAGGTAAGTCAGCTTGAGCATGTCCCGAATTGCACATCTCTTCCCTCTCTTTTTCCCACTCATATTTAACAGTGATCACTTTTCAGTTAAGTTTCAGCACTTAAGAAGAATTGTTTGCTGATTTTCTTAACTGTATGTGATCATAATTCTGAGTTTACGTTCCTGTTTGATAAAGTAATTTCAGTTATATTTTTACTGAACCAGAAGACAAAAATAGTTTTTAAGTCTATTATGAATTAGGTAGACATTTCCAACCACATTATTTTGAAGATTTCAACTTTATATTCAGTGCTTGCTTTATTTTATAAAAAGGGAGTTCTCCAAAAAGTTTAAAATAAATATTTGAAACATGGGAGATACTTAGTAAATAAGTACATTATTCATATGCAAGACTATGGAATAAACAACCATTTCCTGTTAAGTTCATGTTTCTCCATAAAATGTGATATTTTGAATTTTAACATTGTTGTTTCAAATAGAAAATGAAAACTAATGTGATACCATTTTGCATCGAAATTTTAAATAACATTTATAAGTGAATAATAAAATATTTAGCAAATGTTTTTGAAACATGTAAAATTAGTTGCTAATATTGAAGTCAGTGGAAACATTTAAAGATAAATCTAAGGGGCCGGTGCCATGGCTCACTTGGTTAATCCTCTGCCTGCAGTGCCGGCATCCCATATGGGTGCTGGGTTCTAGTCCCAGTTGCTCCTCTTCCAGTCCAGCTCTCTGCTGTGGTCCCGGAGGGCAGTGGAGGATGGCCCAAGTGCTTGGGCCGCTGCACCCGCATGGGAGACCAGGAGGAAGCACCTGGCTCCTGGCTTCAGATTGGCGCAGTGCCGGCCATTGCGGCCATTGAGGGAGTGAACCAATGGAAGGAAGACCTTTCTCTCTGTCTCTCTCTCTCACTGTCTATAACTCTACTTCTCAAATAAATAAAAGAATAAAAAAAAGATAAATCTAAGAGTTCTGTACATCTTTTTCACTAAAGGATTATTAATTAATTCATCTATCTATTTATAAGTTAGATTGACAAAGAGATGGGGTGAGAAAGAGAGAAAGAGAATCTTCCATCTGCTGGTTTACTCCCCAAATATCCCTAAAAGTCAAGGTTGGGCTATGCCAAGGCCAGGAGCCTTTCACTCCATCTAGGTCCCCCATATGGGTGGCAGAGTACCAAGTACTAAAATCATCATTTGCTGCTTTCTAACATGTGTAAGCAGGAAACTTTTTCAAAAGTGGAGCAGCCAGAACTTGAGGCAGCCTCCAATATGGGATGCTGATGCTCCCAATGCTGGCTTAATCAATAGTACCGTAACACCAGCCCCATGTCTTCCATCTTTATCAATTTTCCCTCCACAATTTTGTTTTATTTTGTTTTGGTTTGCTTTCCATTATTCTAGATTCTTGAATAGCTTCCCTAGTTTTCAATTCAATTCATTGATTCCAATATCCATAATTTTATTTCTCTTTATGGCTGTCCACAATGTAAATTTCATTTTTAATTATTTTTCATAGTTCATCTCAGCCAATTTCCTATTCATATTATTCTGTTCCTTATTATAATTATTTTATCATATTATGTTTATGAGCTTATCCAATTGAGCCAAAACATTGTATGCTTTTTTATTCTGTTGTAGATGTTAAGTGGATATTAATGCTTACACCTACTGTAAACATGTGTATCATCTGTGAGGGTCTGTGATTAAACATTAGCACTATTCACTAATCATTGTGAATGGTTAGATTTCTTTATTAGTGTACAGATAGGATTGAATATTAGCAACATCTCCCAGTTCAATTCTCGGTAGCTTCCTGCTATTCTGAGATGATATCCTCTCACGTCTGCATAGTATTCTGTCTTGAATAACTAAATAATAAAATGCTAACAATACTTATTACTCACTTTTCCAGAATTATTTCATTCCCTGAGTAGTATAAATTATAATTTTTTTTAACTTTTATTTAATGAATATACGTTTCCAAAGTACGAATAATGGATTACTATGGCTTCCCCCCCATACCGTCCCTCCCACCCACAACCCTCCCCTTTCCCGCTCCCTCTCCCCTTCCATTCACATCAAGATTCATTTTCGATTATCTTAATATACAGAAGATCAGCTTAGTATACATTAAGTAAGGATTTCAACAGTTTGCTCCCACACAGAAACATAAAGTGAAAAATAATAGATGATTTTTTTTTAATGATGATGAAATCAGATCAGACCTATTGTCATGTTTAATCCCAGTGAGAGTCAAGTTGGGAGTTGATAGTTTCTTTTTTTTTTTTTTTTTTTTTTTTACAGAGGATCAGTTTAGTATGCATTAAGTAAAGATTTCAACAGTTTGCACCCCCATAGAAACACAAAGTGAAATATATTATTTGGGTACTCATTATAGCATTAAATCTCAATGCACAGCACATTAAGGACAGAGATCCTACATGAGGAGTAAGTGCACAGTGACTCCTGTTGTTGACTTTACCAATTGACACTCCTGTCTATGGCATCAGTAATCTCCCTATGCTCCAGTCATGAGTTTCCAAGGCTATGGAAGCCCTCTGAGTTCTCCGACTCTTATGTTGTTTAGACAAGGTCATAGTCAAAGTGGAGGTTCTCTCCTCCCTTCAGAGAAAGGTACCTCCTTCTTTGAAGACCTGTTCTTTCCACTGAGATCTCACTCACAGAGATCTTTTGCCAGAGTGTCTTGGCTTTCCATGCCTGAAATACTCTCATGGGCTTTTCAGCCAGATCTGAATGCCTTTAGGGCTGATTCTGAGGCCAGAGTGCTATCTAGGACATCTGCCATTCTATGAGTCTGCTGAGTATCTCACTTCCCATGTTGGATCACTCTCCCCTTTATTTATTCTATCGGTTAGTGTTAGCAGGTACTAGACTTGCTTATGTGCTCCCTTTGACTCTTAGTCCTTTCATTATGATCAATTGTGAACTGAAATTGATCACTTGGACTAGTGAGATGGCATTGGTACATGCCACCTTGATGGGATTAAATTGGAGTCCCCTGGTATGTTTCTAACTCTACCATTTGGGGCAAGTCATATTGAGCATGTCCCAAATTGTACATCTCTTCCCTCTCTTATTCCCACACTTATATTTAACAGCAATCACTTTTCAGTTAAGTTTCAACACTTAAGAATAACTGTGTATTAATTACAGAATTAAACCAGTCATATTAAGTAGAACAGACAAAAAAACTACTAAGAGGGATAATGTATTAAGTTGTTCATTAACAGTCAGGGCTATGCTGATCAAGTCACCATTTCCCATAGTGTCCATTCCACTTCAACAGGTTTCCCTTTTGGTGTTCAGTCAGTTGTCACCGATCAGGGAGAACATATGGTATTTGTCCCTTTGGGACTGGCTTATTTCACTCAGCATGATGTGTTCCAGATTCCTCCATTTTGTTGCAAATGACTGGATTTCGTTGTTTCTTACTGCGGTATAGTATTCTAAAGAGTACATATCCCATAATTTCTTTATCCAGTCTATCGTTGATGGGCATTTAGGTTGGTTCCAGGTCTTAGCTATTGTGAATTGAGCTGCAATAAACATTAGGCTGCAGACCGCTTTTTTGTTTGCCAATTTAAATTCCTTTGGGTAAATTCCAAGGAGTGGGATGGCTGGGTCGAACGGTAGGGTTATCTTCAGGTTTCTGAGGAATCTCCAGACTGACTTCCATAGTGGCTTGACCAGTTTGCATTCCCACCAACAGTGGGTTAGTGTCCCTTTTTCCCCACATCCTCGCCAGCATCTGTTGTTGGTAGATTTCTGTATGTGAGCCATTCTAACCGGGGTGAGGTGAAACCTCATTGTGGTTTTGATTGCTAATGACCTTGAACATTTTTTCATGTGCCTGTTGGCCATTTGGATTTCCTCTTTTGAAAAATGTCTATTGAGGTCCTTGGCCCATCTCTTAAGTGGGTTGTTGGTTTTGTTTTTGTGGAGTTTCTTGATCTCTTTGTAGATTCTGGTTATTAACCCTTCATCTGTTGCATAGTTTGCAAATATTTTTTCCCATTCTGACGGTTATCTCTTCACTCTCCTGACTGTTTCTTTTTCAGTACAGAAACTTCTCAATTTGATGCAATCCCAATAGTTAATTTTGGCTTTGACTGCCTGTGCCTCCCGGGTCTTTTCCAGAAACTCTTTGCCTGTGCCAATATCTTGAAGGGTTTCTCCAATGTTCTCTAGTAACTTGATGGTGTCAGGTCGTAGATTTAGGTCTTTAATCCACGTTGAGTGGATTTTTGTGTAAGGTGTAAGGTAGGGGTCTTGCTTCATGATTCTGCACGTGGAAATCCAATTTTCCCAGCACCATTTATTGAATAGACTGTCCTTGCTCAAGGAATTAGTTTTAGATCCTTGATCAAATATAAGTTGGCTGTAGATGTTTGGGTTGATTTCTGGTATTTCAATTCTGTTCCATTGGTCTATCCATCTGTTTCTGTACCAGTACCATGCTGTTTTGATTACAACTGCCCTGTAGTATGTCCTGAAATCTGGTATTGTGATGCCTCCGGCTTTGTTTTTGTTGTACAAGATTGCTTTAGCTATTCGAGGTCTCTTGTGCCTCCATATAAATTTCAGCACCAATTTTTCCAGATCTGAGAAGAAGGTCTTCGGTATCTTGATTGGTATTGCATTGAATCTATAAATTGCTTTTGGGAGAATGGACATTTTGATGATATTGATTCTTCCAATCCATGAGCATGGAAGATTTTTCCATTTCTTGGTATCCTCTTCTATTTCTTTCTTTAAGGTTTTGTAATTTTCATCGTAGAGATCTTTAACGTCCTTGGTTAAGTTTATTCCAAGGTATTTGATTGTTTTTGTAGCTATTGTGAATGGGATTGATCTTAGAAGTTCTTCCTCAGCCATGGCATTGTCTGTGTATACAAAGGCTGTTGATTTTTGTGCATTGATTTTATACCCTGTTACTTTGCCAAACTCTTCTATGAGTTCCAATAGTCTCTTAGTAGAGTTCTTTGGATCCCCTAAATAAAGAATCATATCATCTGCAAAGAGGGATAGTTTGAGTTCTTCCTTCCCAATTTGTATCCCTTTAATTTCTTTTTCTTGCCTAATAGCTCTGGTTAAAACTTCCAGAACTATATTGAATAGCAGTGGTGAGAGTGGGCATCCCTGTCTGGTACCAGATCTCAGTGGAAATGCTTCCAACTTTTCCCCATTCAATAGGATGTTGGCTGTGGGTTTTTCATAGATTGCTTTGATTGTATTGAGGAATGTTCCTTCCATACCCAGTTTACTTAGAGTTTTCATCATGAACGGGTGTTGTATTTTATCAAATGCTTTCTCGGCATCTATTGAGAGAATCATATGGTTTTTCTTCTGCAGTCTGTTAATGTGGTGTATCACATTGATTGTCTTGCGCACATTAAACCATCCCTGCATACCAGGGATAAATCCCACTTGGTCTGGGTGGATGATCTTTCTGATGTGTTGTTGCATTCTATTGGCGAGAATTTTATTGAGGATTTTTGCATCTATGTTCATCAGGGATATTGGTCTGTAATTCTCTTTCAGTGCTGCATCTTTTTCCGGCTTAGGAATTAAGGTGATGCTGGCTTCATAGAAAGAATTTGGGAGGATTCCCTCTTCTTCGATTGTTCTGAATAGTTTGAGAAGAATTGGAGTTAGTTCTTCTTTAAATGTCTGGTAGAATTCAGCAGTGAATCCATCTGGTCCTGGGCTTTTCTTTGTTGGGAGGGCCTTTATTACTGTTTCAATTTCTGTCTCAGTTATGGGTCTGTTTAGGTTTTCGATGTCTTCCTGGTTCAATTTAGGTAGGTTGCATGTGTCCAGGAATCTATCCATTTCTGATAGGTTTCCCTGTTTGCTGGCATACAAGTCCTTGTAGTAATTTCTGGTGATTCTTTTTATTTCTGTGGTGTCTGTTGTTACATTTCCTTTTTCATCTCTGATTTTATTGATTTGGGTCTTTTCTCTTCTTTTTTTAGTTAGTTGGGCCAATGGGGTGTCAATTTTGTTTATTTTTTCAAAAAACCAGCTCCTCATTTGGCTGATTTTTTGTAATGTTTTTCTTGATTCAATCCTGTTAATTTCTTCTCTGATTTTAATTATTTCTCTTCTCCTACTAGATTTGGGTCTGGTTTGCTGTAGATTTTCTAGATCCTTGAGGTGAATAGAAAGCTCATCTATTTGGTGCCTTTCCAATTTCTTGATGTAGGCACCTATTGATATAAACTTTCCTCTTAACACTGCTTTTGCTGCGTCCCATAAGTTTTGGTATGTTGTGCTGTTATCCTCATTTACTTCCAGAAAGTTTTTGATTTCTCTTTTGATTTCTTCTGTGACCCATTGTTCATTCAGGAGCATGTTGTTCAATCTCCATGTGTTTGCGTATGCTCTAGGGATTCCTGAGTTGTTCATTTCCAACTTCATTCCTTTATGGTCTGAGAAGCTGCATGGTATGATTCTCATTCTTTGAATTTGCTGAGACTTGCTTTATGGCCTAGTATGTGGTCAATCCTAGAGAAGGTTCCATGTACTGCTGAGAAGAATGTATAATCTTTAGCTGTAGGATTGAAAGTTCTGTATATATCTGTTAGATCCATTTGGGCTATAGTGTCGTTTAAATCTACTGTATCCTTGTTGATCTTCTGTCCTATTGATCTGTCTATTTCTGAGAGTGGAGTATTGAAGTCCCCCAGTACTATTGTATTGGGGTCTAAGTCTCCCTTTAAGTCCGTTAACAAATCTTTTAGATAAACCGGTGCCCTGTAGTTAGGTGCATATACATTGATAATTGTTATATCTTCCTTTTGAATTGATCCCTTAATCATTATGTAGTGTCCCTCTTTGTCTCTCTTAACGGTTTTTGTGGTAAAGTTTATGGTGTCTGATATTAAGATGGCTACGCCTGCTCTTTTTTCATTTCTGTTGGCATGGTATATCTTTTTCCAGCCTTTCACTTTCAGTCTGTATGGATCTTTGTTGGAAAGATGTGTTTCTTGTAAGCAGCAAATAGATGGGTTTTGTTCCTTAACCCAATCAGCCAATCGGTGTCTTTTAACTGGACAGTTCAGGCCATTCACGTTCAATGTGACTAATGATAAGTGGTAACTTTGCCCTGCCATTTGCCAAAGATAAGTTCTAATATATGCTTTGAATTCCCTGTGATCTTTTGCTGTGAGCTTTCCTTCCTTGGTTTCCTTCCTTTACCTTCTTTCATATTGATGACCGTGTTTCTTTGTTTCTGTGTGTAACACATCTTTAAGCATCTTTTGCAGGGCTGGACGAGTGGCAACAAATTCTTTCAATTTCTGTTTGTTATGAAAAGTCTTTATTTCACCTTCATTCACAAATGAGAGCTTTGCAGGATATACTATTCTGGGCTGGCAGTTGTTCTCTCTTAGTACCTGGGCTATATCTCGCCATTCCCTCCTAGCTTGTAGAGTTTCTGATGAAAATCAGCTGTGAGTCTGATTGGAGATCCTCTGAGAGTAATCTGACGTTTCTCTCTTGCACATTTTAGGATCTTTTCTTTATGTTTCACTGTGGAGAGTTTAATTACAACGTGTCGTGGTGAGGATCTCTTTTGGTCGTGTTTATTAGGGGTTCTGTGAGCTTCCTGTACTAGGATTTCTCTGTCCTTCTCCAAACCTGGGAAATTTTCTGCTAATATCTCACTAAAAAGGCCTTCTAATCCTTTCTCCCTCTCCATGCCTTCAGGAACTCCTAGAACCCGAATGTTGGGTTTTTTAATAGTATCCTGAAGATTCCCGACAATATGTTTTAGATTCCTAATTTCCTCGTCTTTTCTGTGGTCTGACTGTATCCTTTCCTGTTCTCTGTCTTCTAAGTCCGATATTCTCTCTTCTGCTTCTCCCATTCTGTTTGTAAGGCTCTCTATTGTGTTTTTCATTTGATCTATTGAATTCTTCACTTCAGTCACTATCCCAGTTTCCTGTTGTACTAGTTGTTTCGTTTCATTTTGATTCCTCCTTAATATTTCATTTTCACGAGAGAGATTTTCTATCTTGTCCATTAAGGATTTCTGTAGTTCAAGAATTTGTTTTTGAGAACTTCTTAATGTTCTTATCAATTTTTTGAGATCTGCTTCTTGCATTTCTTCTATGTCATCATCCTCATAATCTTGAATTGGGGTGTCTTTTTCATTTGAGGGCTTCATGGTGACTTCCTTGTTTTTATTACCTTGGTTTTTGCGTTTGTTATTTGGCATATTGGAGATATTTGGTTTCTTCACTGTGGTGCTTTTTCTTGTTATACTATGACTCTAGATTAAGTGGACTATCTGTTTTTGATGGAGCCTTAGGGCTTGAGATGGGTGTGGCCTGAGAGCTCTGTTTGGTGTGCCAAAGGTGACACTCCCAGGTTAGGCGTGGTAAACCTCTCTCTCTCTCTCTCTCTCTCTCTTTTTTTGATTCAAAAGGGAAGTTATTCTGCACAGCTGAACGAAGTTGGAGGTAGTTAGCAGGCAAATGATATACCCACAGGAGCCAGAGATCAGAAGCTCTTTCCCAAGGACCACACAGGGAATCTGTTCGGCCCTCGGAGTGGGCTCAAATTCTCCTTCAGTCTCCCACTGGGTTGCCAAAGTTACGGAATTGTAGCATCTCTGGAGAGTGCTCACGTGAATTCCGTGAGTTCTCTCCCCCACCGTCTCTTTTTTCACAGTCTCAGTTCAGTAGCACCACAAATTTACTAGGTCCTAATCTCCTGTTAATTCGCCCCACCCAGAGTCAGGTTTTACTGCTAGGCTCAGGGCCGGTGCAGACCTGAGGTCGCTCTGCTTATGACGTATGTCCAAGATGGCGCCTGCTCTTTGTCTTGCTCGCCCTTGAGAGGTGAGCGGAGAGAGAGAAACCCGTGTCCGTACCAGTCACCTTTTTTTTTTTCCCTCTCTCTCTCTTCCAGTTAGCTTGGTGAAGTCCCCCCCCCCGGGGGTCGTTCCCTCTAGTCTCCTCTCTCCGCTTGCCTGCCGGTGTCTCGGGTTATTGAGGTTCGGCTCACCTCGCGTTCCAGCGCTGGTGTGTTGAGTCTGCCGCTGGTGTCCCGAACTGTGGGCTCCCACGCTCTCCACGCAGGTCTGCTCCCCTTCCAGCGCCGATGTGTGGACTCGGAGCCCTGGACGTCCCAAGTCTCCCCGCTGTTGCACTCCCCTTCGAGCACTTGCGCGCAGACCCTGCAGCTTGCGCAGCTCAGTCCCGCGGCTCGGCTTCCGCGGCTCAGTCCCGCGGCTCGGTCCTGCGGCTCGGCTTTCGCACGCGGTGGGCGACCTTGTTCTCCCAGTAGGTCCTCCGATTCACGCCCACTGGATCCAGAAGATTTTTGTCTGCAATATTTTCCTGGTTCTTTTTTCTGAGGCTACCGTAACTCCCCTTTTATTAAACTAAATTTTCCCGGACTATCGGTGCGCGCCCTCACTATTCCGCCATCTTGGCTCCGCCCCCCATAAATTATAATTTAACTGTACGAGTTTCACTTCCCCCTTAAGGTGACCAACTGTGTCAGTTTGCTTGGAACTGAATATATTCCTATATCATGGTGTTTTCAATGTTTTCAGAGCAGGGCAGTGGGATGCGAAGGAAGACAAAGTTAGTCATCACAGGTGAAATAGATCTCTGCAAGTCAACTACATTTCCACTCCTGATTAATTGTTGCTCAAAGGAAATTGTACTTTCTTTTCTTTCTTTTAAACTTATTTATTTATTTGAAAGTCAGAATTACACACACACACACACACACAGAGAGAGAGAGAGAGAGAGAGAGAGAGAGAGAGAGAGAGAGAGATCTTCCATCTGAATGGTTCACTCCCCAGATGGCTGCAAATCCCAGGGCTGAGCCAGGCCAAAACCAGGAGCTAGGAACCCATACAGGTCTTCCATGTGGGTGCAGGGGCACAAGCACTTGGGTCATCTTCTGCTGTTTTCCCAGGCACCCCTATGGGATGCCAGCACTGCAGGCAATGGCTAAACCCACTAAGCCACAGCACCAGCCCTAGGAAATCAAACTTTCATAATGATAATTAATATATTTTGAGTGATAAAAGATCATAACTCCAGATATTTAACAAATAATTATCTATAATTGGTTAGTTTGTATCATGGTTTTTATGAAACAGAATGCAAATGTTAGTTATCTGGCCTTTTCAGAAAAAATTTCTAATCCTTGACCTCAAGCAGCATACAAAACTCAAGTTATTAAAGAGAAAACTAAATACAAATGCAAAAAAATCCTCAGTTTTTCTGATGTCACTGATTTCACAGAATATTTATTCAAAAAAAAAAAAAAAAAACAAAGCCTGGTTCATTTATTTCTTTTTTGACCTAAATTTTTACAGTCTTTTGGCCTTGAGTCAGTGAAACATTCTCTTATATGTTCTCATTAAGTAGCTCGATCATCATAGTTTTTAGTTTGTGTCATGTCTTTCTCTATAAACACTTCAGATTAACATCAAAAGATCATCTATTGGAAACTACTAGCCAATTATTTATCTGCGTGCTCCTCTTTATTTATCATGAGAAAATGCTTTGTTGAGAAATATTTAAAAATAAAAAAGCATAAATAAAAAAATCATCAAATTCTAACACAGAAATCAGACTTGCAACTACCTAGTTTAAGAATAATATGTTGAGGGCCAGCGCTGTGGATAGCTGATAAAGCTGCTGCCTGCACTGCAAGCATCCCATATGGGCACCAGTTCTAGTCCCAGCTGCTTCTCTTCCAGTCCAGCTCTCTGCTTGGCCTGGGAAGCAAGTCCTTGGGCCCTTGCACCTGCGTGGGAGACCCAGAAGAAGCTCCTGGCTCCTAGCTTCGGATTGGCCCAGCTCTGGTAGTTGTGGCCATTTGGGGTTGTGAACCATTGGATGGAAGGCCTCTATCTTTCTGCCTCTGTTTCTCTGTAAATCTGCCTTTCAAGTAAATAAATAAATCTTAAAAAAAAAAGAATAGTATGTTGCCAACAAACCAAAATTCTGAAAACTTCTATCTGAGCATAACTCAATTCTTCCTTTCTAGAGAAGTAATTGCATGCTACTTTCTGAAGCAATTGTCAAACTTTGCCAGAGTGGATGTACAATTTTATCTTTTCACTAATAATGTATGAAAGAACCAGTTTTTCCACATCTTCCTCAGTATTTAGTGTTATCACCATTTTACTTTTACTCATTCTGATTTTGTATTGTGATATATCAAGATATTTTTAGTATCCATTTTCCTGATGGCTAATATTGTTGAATATATTATTATGTAGTTATTTGCTATCTGTATTTCCTCTTAAGTAAAATAGTTTTTAGGACCTTTGCTGATTTCTTAATTATATTGTTTGGTTTCATTTTTGAGTTATTTTTAGTTTTTTATTGATTCTAGACAATAATCATTTGTAAGACATATTCTTTGCAAGTATCTTATCCCAGTCGATAATATCTCTTCATACTCCTATTTGTTCTTTCACGGGGAAAGATTTTGTTAACTATAATTAAGTCATTTAACATGTATTTTTTCATCTCTTAAATCAGGGTCTTTGGTGTTCAGTCTAAGAACAGATGATGTAAGCTTAGATACCAAAGACTTTATCACGTTTTTTTCTAATAAATTTTATAACAATTAAGTCATTAATCCATTTTATCAAGTTTTTATATGATGTAAGACTTACATGGAAGTTCTTTTTCTTTCTTTTGGTTTTTCACGTGATCCATGAACTTTTGTTAAAATGGTTATGATTAGATAATATAGTATATATGTCGTATATATCATATACAATATACAATTTTGCATAATATATTATATATAATTTAGTATATTTTCTATAACTATTTAAACATATTCCAAATTATATTGCTTTTCAAAACATATTTTTTGTTTATTTGAGAAGCAGAGAGAGAAGGGAGTGTGACAGAGAAAAAGAGAGAGAAAGAGAGAAAGCCCATCTGCTGCAATGGCAGCAGCTGAGCAAGGACCAAAGCCAGGAGCTGGGAAATCTATCCAGGTCTTCCGCATGGGTGGCAGGAACCCAATTATTAGACCCATCACCACTGCCTCCCAGGATTGTAATGGGGGGAAGCTGGATTTTGGAGCCAGAGGCAGGAATTGAACTACTAGGCTCAGTGTCTGCTCCTTAAATCTTTTACATGTTATTGTATATAAAGTGAAAAATCAAATACATTCATATGTATCTGATGTAATATCTTTGGATCCTATACTGCAGGTAGGAAGTAGGAGTTGCTTCTCTTGTCCCAGAGGATATGTCTCCCCTGGCAACTGGATCTCTATGAATGACAGTGGAAGTGAAGTGGAATAGAGGTGTAGTTACAAAGACCCAGGCAAAAATATTAGTTATCAAAAGGAACTGATTCCAGAAAAAGAAAATTCATTTTTACCAAAGGCTTTGTTACTGGCTTTCTCTCCTTCATTCTTTTGCCCATTCTTAGGAAAGTGTCTGTAGTGGATGCAAGTACAGATTGTCCATCATAATTTCAAAAGGATATCACAGGGAAATGGTAGTGTTATTGTTTATCTATTACATTTAAAGATATGATAAGGACTTACTCTTTCTCATTTTCTTGCAGCTTTCTAAAAGGAAGGCTAACTTTTTGTGATATATGAATATACACGTGAATGTATGTATTTATGTGTACTCCTATTGTTGAAATGTGTGATGATAGTGTTAGACACCTGGTCTTGCTTAGTAGCTCTTTGAGAAATGTGTACCTAGGGTACTCTCTGTTAGGAAATACTCACAGCACATCTGAGCTCCAAAATAAAAAGATTTGCCAAAGCTCCATCCAAAAAAAAAAAAAAAAAAAAAGAAGAAACTAACAGCATATTTGGCAATCTGTTACAATCTGTTATTGATTGTCTATGTTGACTTCTGCTCATAATGACTTGCTCTCTCTTATGTCTTATAGTTTTATAACATTTGATTGTGTTTTCGGATTTGGTGACTTTACTTGTGAAATGATGGGTAACTTGGTTTCTGTGTCTATTCTTTTAAATGTCATCTACCAATAACCATGCACTGCTTTAAGTTCAAGATCATTTAAATTATTTCTTGGCTATATATTTATAAGGCTATACATATAGTACACCCTGGAATCACGCATCTATGTGAGAAATTTTCAATGAAGATGGTTTTGTTCGTGTGACATCAAGGAATAACTGTGTTTTCTTATCTCTAGGAATTAACAGATTTTTATTTTTTTTTTATTTATTTTTTTTTTTGTCAGGCAGAGTGGACAGTGTGAGAGAGAGACAGAGAGAGAAAGGTCTTCCTTTGCCGTTGGTTCACCCTCCAATGGCTGCCGCTGCAGCCAGCGCACCGTGCTGATCCGATGGCAGGAGCCAGGATCCAGGTGCTTTTCCTGGTCTCCCATGGGGTGCAGGGCCCAAGCACCTGGGCCATCCTCCACTGCACTCCCTGGCCATAGCAGAGAGCTGGCCTGGAAGAGGGGCAACCGGGACAGAATCCGGCGCCCAGACCGGGACTAGAACCCGGTGTGCCGGCGCCGCAAGGTGGAGGATTAGCCTATTGAGCCACGGCGCCGGCCTAACAGATTTTTATTTGAAATCAATCTCTCTACTACTACATATACTAGTAGAAAATTTAGTGAAATAGTTTTATAATATTATTAAGTAAGGTTGGCAAATTATGGCCCACAGGTCAAATCTGGCCTGTAGGCTAAATCCAACCATCCAAAAATGGTTTTCAGATTTTAATGAGATGTTAAAAGAAAAAATAAAAAGAAAGAATATCTTACAATGACCCTATGTGGCATACAAAGTTTAAAATATTAGCTATCTGGCCTTTTCAGAAAAATTTCCTAATCCTTGAGCTTAAGCAGCATACAAAACGCAAGTTATTAAAGAGAAAACTAAATCAATTGACCTAATAAAACCTTTAAATTTCTGTTTGATGAATAACAATAGATGCAAAATTTTTAAAGATGACAAAATAGGATCAAGTATTGGTTCCATAAAACTTAATAACGCTTGAAGAGAGGTATTGTGCAGAGAATATAAATAGCTTCAAAAATTCAGTTAAATAAATCTTTTCAGAAGGCATTTTGACAGTATATATAAAATTTAAAGTGCTTTGAGTAACAATTCCATTTCTCATAATACTTGATCAGTACCAAGATTATATTCTCAAAATGTCCTCTGTAGAATTGCTTGTAACAGCAAAATCTCGAAGTAATCAACCAGAAATAATTAACTAAATTATGGTAACTCTTCAGCATAGCATTATAGAACCTAAGTTTTAATTAGTATATACTGTAAACCGGAATATAAAGTGATTTATTTGTATTAATTCAGCTGGTGTTCCTGACCACAAATGTTAAAAATTCTGTTATTATATTATCTGATATGTGAATAGACAACAAATTTAATAATAAAATATATATTCATGAGATAAAAGCTAGCCTGGATCACCATTTATATGTTACAAAACATGATCATGGAAATATGTATGTATGTATCTGCCCAGACAGAAAGGGAAGAGGAAAATCATTACCATGATACTGAGAAAAAACATCTCTTGAGAAAAGCATGGTTCATTAATGGTTGGTGGTAGTAACAGAGTGGAAAAAGCTCGAATTTAATGTACCAACTGTAAAAATCACTCTTGCTTGAACTTGACCAGTGAGAATATACTAATGGAGTTATTGTGTAATAAAAAGAAATAATGTAGGTTTTATTGGAAGAAAATATTATTTACCTTTAAACTAACATTTGAATAAGATCCTTTGAACTTTGTGATGAATGCTTAAATGCAAAATGATACATCAGTGACCTTTTTAAACCATTCAGTATAAAAAATGGAAGATATGGATAATGGTCATTTGGCTTAGAATTAATAACCTCTTAAATACCTCTGTGAAATGCTTGAATCTAATGAAAATTCCCCTCCCTATTTGTTTCAGTGGCATCACACCATTAGCTGACTAGAGAATTTTTCAGGCTTAGTACTGCTTTTTCTTTTAGAAGGAGGGAAAATAATTTTCCTTTGGGGATGGCAAAGATTGTAGATGCTGCTTTGCTATCAGTTTTAAATGCAGAGCTGAATTTCTCTGAGATTTTTTTTTACCATTCTAGTAACACATACGTGTAGCAAAATATCTGGTGGAGCATTGTAGAAAATGTCAAAACATTGGAACTAATGTGTTAATTAAGCTGTTTTATGACAATGCAGTTAGATTTCATATGGTTATTAATATAATTTTTGGAAATAGCTGAAAAAAACATTAAGTACAAGTTTAAAGCAATACACAATTCATGGATGATAACTCTCTAAACTTGCATTTCAATTTTTAAAGAAATTTTCAAATTCATCCTACATTTAGATTATGAGAAAGGAACAACATAGCTTATTTAAATTATTTGCTTTTGGACTAAAAGGTGAAGTAGCAATATATTTTGTATGGTTTTTATTTTAAATTTTAAACTTACATGGTTTTCATATTTATTTCTGGATTAATGAGTGATTTATGATTTATGAATATATTATGGAATTTTTTACTCAAATATTTCATTATTTCAAAAATGGTTGAATATTTTCCAGTAAGTGAAACTTTCTTTCAAGCACTTGAATTACTTCCATCTGAAAGTTATTATCTTAGTACTGTGTAAAATAGTATAAGGTTTGTCTTCCCAGAAAAACCTATTAGTCTAAAGAAAGTGCAAACAAAGTTGGAAGTAAATAAATAACCATGCTATAGAACTAAAACAGGCTCTTGAATAAATTTTTTGGAGAAAGCAAATAACTCAACTTAGGATATTCAAGAAGAATTTGTTAAGACATAAATTTTGGATTACCTTAATGATATTTTCGAAACTTAGTCCATGAATAAGGTAAAAGAAAAAAAGATAGTTACTATATATTTGTTAGGTAGAATGTACATATATGCATTTCTGTGTTCATGGTGTAGATTTTAAATGACAATTATATTATGAGAAAATGGGGAGTAAAATACAGAATACAATGAAAATGTTAATTCTCATTTTTAGATCTTTATTTTCATTTAGCTGAAAGGCAGAGGGACAGAGGCAGACAGGCAGGCAACACTCTTAGTTCCACTGGTCCACTCCACAAAAGCCTGCAGCACTCAGAAATGGACTGGACTGAAGCCAGGAGACTAGCACTCGATCCAGGATTCTACTTGGTGGTAGGAACCCAGTTTCCTGGGGCATCTCCCGATGCTTCCCAGGGTTTGTATTAACATGAACCTAGAATGGAGAGTAGAGCCAGGAATCAAACCCAGGCACTAAAATATAGAATGTGGGAGTATTAACCAGTATTTCAACTGACACATCAAAAGTTTGGCCCATAGTTGTTTTTTTTTTTTTTTTTTCCCCTTGCATGCCAAGAATATTAAAAAGACAAATACCAGGAAAATAGTGGTGTTTCAACAATGGATTTTACATAAAGAATCTGAAATTTAAAATGAACACGATGGCAGAAGCCATGTAGATTAATGAAAATATTTGCTGAGATAAGAAAACCTGTTTGAGGACTATCAGAAAAATCAAAGCAAGATTTTAGAAGAGGTAGTACAGTTATAGTTAGATGTGAAATAGAGTTGATATGGTTTGCTTTCCTACTATTTCAAAATGATTTCCATTTTAAATGCAGATTATTGCAATGGTGAACTCCAGGGAATAGTAAATGGGGGGTAGGGGAATGGGTAACATGGCTGCTTATGAGTTCATTTTTGGAAAGGATGAAATTGCAACTAACAGAAAATAGAAAGCCCAAATCAAATCTATTCATTTGTTTAAAATGAATAGACTTTATTTTCTAGAGTAGGATTAGGATTACAGAAAAATTATTCGAAAATATGGAGAGTTCTTTGTATACCCTATCTCCCCCATGAATTTTACCTCTTATTAATATTTACATTTGTATAGTTAAAATTGATGTGCTAGTAAGTACTAGCGAAAGACAGTTTACATTAAGATTCCTTCTTTATGCTGTATATTCTGTAGCTTGAAAAATGCAAGAAGGTACTTCAAAAAGTTCATGGGAAATTAAATTATAAAATAAGTTTATTGTGGGGCTGGCGCTGTAGTGCAGTGGTTAAAGCCCTGGCCGTAAGCACCGACATCCCATATGGATGCCAGTTCTAGTCGCAGCTGCTCCTCTTCTGACCCAACTCTCTGCTATGGCCTGGGAAAGCAGTAGAAGATGGCCCAAGTTCTTGGGCTCTGGCACCCACGTGGGAGACCTGGAAGAAGCTCATGGCTCCTGGCTTCGGATCCATGCAGCTCCAGCCATTGTGGCCATCTGGGGAGTGAACCAGTGGATAGAAGACCTTTCTCTCTGCCTCTACCTCTCTCTGTAACTCTTTCAAATAAACAAAATAAATCTTAAAAAATATGTTTGTTGTGCTATAAAAGCATTTTATAATCCATGCATAAAATTTTCAAAATATACATTTGACATGGACTTTTTGAAGACCCCCTCATATAACAGTATGTATGCACTAATAATAGAATATTGTGCAGAATAGCTCCACTGCCCTAAAAATTCCCTGTTCTCCATCTACTAATTCTTGCTTTTTTTCCCTTCCCTAGCCCCTATCCTGAGAACTTGGCGACCTCTAGTATTTTTAGCATCTCCATAGTTTTGATTCTTAGAGAATGTCATATAAAGATGCTTCTAGACTGAAATGACTTGTCATGATTTTTTTAACTTCAGCATGGTGCAAAAGCAATATATATTTAGTAGAAAACATACATTGAATTCTGAATTTTGATCTTTTCCTGGGCTAGTAACAAGTGATATTAAACTCTCTCTGTACCTTGGCCAGCAACAAGGGAAAATAGCTCTCAATCAGATAATGATCATGATGTAAACCACCACCAGTTTTCTAGATTGTATCATATTGCTATGCTATGATATTTGGTAGGTTAGATGTATTTAGTGCATCTTCGATTTCCTATAGTTTCCACTTACAATGGGTTACCCCATTGTGAGTTGAGGAACATTTGTAGTCAGATTCATACAGTATATAGGCTTTTCAAATTGGCTGCTTTCACTAGCCATATATACTTAAGGTTACTGTTTGTCTTTTCATGGCTTACTACCTTATTACTTTCTGGCATTGAATAATATTCCATTTCATGGACATACCACTCTGTTATATCTAATATGCCTAATGAAGGACATCTTGGTTGCTTAAATTTTGATAATTAGAATGAAACTGCTGAAAACATTAGTGTTTAAGTGTTATGGATATAAATGTTCAAATCATTTGCATACTTGTTTCATTAATTACTGGATAATGCAGTAAGAATAAGTATAATTTTGTAAGAAACCACTGAACTGTTTTCTCAAGTGGCTGTTCCATTTCCCACTCTTGTCAGCAGTGAGTTCCTGCTGCTCCACTTTCTAGTCAGTATTTGATGCTGTCATTATTTCAGATTTTAACCACTTGAATGGATTTGTAGTGCTACCTTTTGTTATTTTAATTTACATGAACTACAAAATATCTTATGTTGTGCATTTGTACATGCTTATTTGCCATCTGTATATTGTCTTTGTTGAGATGTCTATTCAGACCTTTTGTCCATTTTCTCATTGTTTTCTTATTGAATTTAAGCATTTTTGATGTATTTCAGATACCAGACTGCATAAACTATGTGTTTTGTGAAGATTTGCTCCCCATCTCTAGCTTGTCTTTTCATTTTTATTGATATTGTTGTTTGCAGAGCAGTAATTTTAATCTGAATAAAGTCTGTTATTATTTTTTTCATGAATTATGCTTTTAGTGTTATATCTAAATTTTGTCACCAATCTCAAGGTCACCTAGACCTTGTATGTTGCATTTAGGTCTATGATCCATTTTGTTTTAATTTTTCTAAAAGGTAAAATATTTATGTCTAGATTTAGTTTTTGTAAATTAATTTTTTAAAATTTGTTAGTGCAACATAAGAATTATGTCATATGGGTGAAATTGACAGATATTACACAATGATGAAGACATTCAAGTGAGATTTAAAAATAATATTTATACTGAGAACAAATAAATGATAAGAAAAGAAAGTTTAATGTTTGAGAAAGGAAATGAGATGTATGTAGATAATGAGAAAATTAATTCAATTACTATTGGGTTTCTATCCTCTCAGGCAACATTAATGTTTCAGACTGGAAAATATGTAATCAATATTTCTAATACAAAATTTCATACACAGATATGGAACAAGAATGTAAGTGAGCACCTGAGATGTATTCTAGGCTCCTGACCTACATTCATTACATAGGAAGTTTCTGAGTGAGCTTAATATTTGCGACTTCAAATCTACTGCCAAGATTTTTGACATTGTAAAACATTTGAATGGAGACAGAAAGCTGAATATAGAAAGCATTGTCCTGATTTTCATGCAAAGGAAAAAAGCATTTTGGTGTTATGTCTCAATTTCAGTAAAATTACAAAATAAATCATTTTATAACATTTTGATTTTTTTGAAATTAGACCATGGTCTTCAATCCATAGCTTTATTTGCTTTTTTGACTGGGCTTCCAGACAAACACAACAGGAATATGTAGCAGTAGATAAAGCATATATTTTTTTAAAGATTATTTATTTGAAAGAGAGAGAGAGAGAGATCTTTTATCTGCTAATTCACTCCCCAAATGGCTGCCACAGCCATGGTGGTCCAGGCAAAAGCCAGGAACCTGGAGCTACATTGGGTCTCCAATCACCCACATACCACGTGGGTGTCACGGGCACAAGCATTTCTTCCATCTTCTACTGCTTTCTCAGGCGCATTTAACAAAGAGCTGGATCAGAAGCAGAGCAGCCAGGACTTGATATGGTGCTCCAATTTTGAATGTGGGCATTGCAGGAAGCAGCTTAACTTGCTATGCCAATTTCATTGTGTCCTTCTGGAATAGATGGAAAGATCAGGGCTACATCATAATAATTTTAGGTTATTCTCAACTTTGTTCAACAAACTTACCTCAAACAGACGGTGTTGAGTTCTGGGTCCCTATCAATCTAGAATGTATTCACCAAATATATCATGGCCATGTCTCTAATTTATAATGCATACCAGTCCTGAGGGAGAATATTGATGACATCTTATAATTTGTGCATCCCATTAGGATGGGAAGAAGATTTAATATGTTAGGATGCATAGTAAGTAAATACATAATAAATGTTTATTAGAACAAAACATTAGTTGAATCTATCCAAATGAAATTTACTAGGAATGTATGAAAGGTCTCATAGGTGCATCAATAATTTTATGTATGCACAATATGGTTGCATAACCTGATTATATTTTGTTTAAAAATAATATTTGGTTGATGGGGGAACATTTAAGTCACTTTACATACTAGAAGATTCCATGAGTGTAAACAGAGATGAAAAGTCAAGGTCACAGACAATGCATAATAAAGAAATATATGAGACAAGCATTTGGTGCAGCAGTTGAGTAGCCACTTGAGACACCTGCATCTCATATCAGAGTGACTGGTTCAATTCCTGGCTACTCCACTTCTGATCCAATTTTTTGCTAATGTGTCCTCTGGGAGGTAGCAATCGATTGCTAAAGTTCCTGTCATCCAGGTGGGAGATCTGGATTGAATTCTGGACTCCCTATTTCAGCCTAGTACATCCCCAGCTATTGTAGACATTTGGGGAATAAAAGAAAGGGTGAAAGATCTCTCTGCTTGGTCACTCTGTCTCTTTGCTTTAAGTTAAAATGAAAATAAATAAATAAAAAGTATGACAATAGGTCTGCTCTGATTTCATCATCATTTAAAAAAATCATCTATTATTTTTCACTTTATGTTTCTGTGTGGGAGCAAACTGTTGAAATCCATACTTAATGTATACTAAGCTGATCTTCTGTATATTAAGATAATCGAAAATGAATCATGATGTGAATGGAAGGGGAGAGGGAGTGGGAAAGGGGAGGGTTGTGGGTGGGAGGGACGGTATGGGGGGGAAGCCATTGTAATCCATAAGTCGTACTTTGGAAAATTATATGCATTAAATAAAAGTTTAAAAAAAAAAAAACTATCAGCCCATCTAAAATTCTAAGTGTTGACATTTTCAGGATTTTTAAAATAATGAACACTGAAATTCAACTTTGATGCTATACCACTTGTATTTCTCTGGCTATGAGAAATTGACTGTTATTGGTGACTGAGGATTTGAGTATTGAAAATAATGAAAAGCTTGAGTCAACAGATTTCTATGTACTATACAAATACTATATTACTTAAATGTGTTGCTAAAACTTCACTTGATATAATTCGATCTCTCCATGATGATTCATGAATCACTTCAAGATCTTGAAATAATTTAATGTCAGTGGTTATAAATATTGCTTTATTTTATCTTTATTTGTAGAAACAGGCAGCTGAAAGGAAATAGTCTAGGATGAACTAAAAATGCACACATTTTCTGAGAAAGCAGTTTAAAAATAATCACCTTTAAATGGATTGACATTAAAAATAATTTGTTGTCTCTAAAAAAAAAAATAAATCATGAACTCATGAAGGAAAAAAAAATAAATAAAAAGTAAGAGAAAATATTTACTTTTTCAAAAAAGAAGAAATATCTATCAATTGGAGCTATCTAGAAATAGAATGAACTCTTTAGTGACTGTGTGTTCAATAATGTTGGTGATATCAAAGTAGAGGCTAGCAAATATTCTGTTATTGCTATTGGGAGGAATCAAGTCATTCAATGGAAGATTCAACTGAACAACCATAAAGTGTCTTCTGACCTAATTGAATTGACAAGAGTTTTAGTGTCTTAATTTTTTGTTGGAAAATCTAATCAAAATAGTTTAAAAATGCATATCCATAACACTTAAAAAACTTCCCTCTTTTGTTTTAATCACTCACTTGCCATATCTCCACAGTTGCACAGACCCTGGTGTAGTTAGGTAAACCCCTTCCCTTGATGTTCTCTTCTATAGAAATATACTTTTTAATACTGAAATATTCTCTTTTTATTGTTTATCAGAGTGCTGGTACATTTTTATAATGGTTAATTGCCTGGCTATTTTATTTTACACTAGCCTAGTCACTGCTATTTAATAAGACAATGGTTTACATTTCAATAATTACAGGCCTATTCACTGAGATGGAGATAGGTTTGCATGCTGACAATAAATGAGGAACAAAAACAATTTTGTTGAAAGGCTGAACTGGGAACAGAAATAGTAAGGTAGATTGAATAATTATAATGTTACTTGCAGGCCACTGAATTATTTTCATTGGCATTAGTTGTTAGTTCTCGTTGATGAGTCTTGGAAAAATAGTTTTCTATTTTCTAAGAGAGATGCTGCCATAATTTGTCCTGCAAATATCTTAATTCTTTAGACACGTCAAGATTAATATCCATTAGAGGATAATCATCGCTATATTGATATCAAACGAATAGTACAGTTAACTGGTGACTGATGTCCTATCATTGAGAATTGGCATATTATAAAGCTATAAACATTTGTCTAAAATTATTATGTTCAATATATGCCCATTAACCCTTGCTCAAGTTTCTATTTTTTAAATATTTATTTATTTATTTATTGCAATGTCAGAGTTACACAGAAAGAACAGAGGCAGAGAGAGAGAGAGAGAGAGAGAGAGAGAGGTCTTCCAGCCGATGGTTCACTCCCCAATTGGCCTCAATGGCCGGAGCTTTGCTGATCCAAAGCCAGCAGCCAGGAGCTTCCTCCAGGTCTCCCACATGGGTGCAGGGGCCAAGGACTTGGGCCATTTTCTACTGCTTTTCCAGGCCGTAGCAGAGAGCTGGACTAGAAGAGGAGCAGCTGGATTAGAACTGGTACCCATATGGGATGCCAGTGCTTCAGGCCAGGGCGTTAACCCACTGTACCACAGCACCAGCCCTTCAAGTTTCTAAAATATTATTTGTTCTTTTGAAAATCTCATATGATGAGAGGGAATAAAAAACACTTCAAAGTGACATACTAGATATTATTAAAATTCATATATTATGAATTAGTTTATCTGCTTATTGTTCTACTTTCAGCATTCACATTAAGTTAAATTCTATACAGTTGTAAGGTTTGTACAAAGACTTTTTAAAGATTTTATTTATTTATTTGAGAGGGAGAGTTACAGACAGTGAGAGGGAGAGACAGAGAGAAAGGTCTTCCATCTGCTGGTTCACTCCCCAGATGGCCTCAACAGCCAGAGCAACACTGATCCAAAGCCAGAAGCCAGGTGCCTCTTCCAGGTCTCCCATGAGGGTTCAGGGGCCCAAGCACTTGGGCCATCTTCTACTGCTTTCCCAGGCCATAGCAGAGAGCTGGATCAGAAGAGGGGCAGCTGGGGCCAGAACCAGTGCCCATATTGGATGCCATTGTCGCAGGTGGAGGATTAACCTACCGTGCCACAGCACCGGTCCCATGTACAAAGACTATTAAGGGCTATAAGAGAGGGAAGAGATGTGCAATTCAGTACATGCTCAAGCTGACTTACCTCAAACGGTAGAGTTAGAAAGATACCAGGGGATTCCAATTCAATCCCATCAAGGTGGCATGTACCAATGCCATCTCACTAGTCCCAGTGATCAATTTCTGTTCACAATTGATCATAATGATAGGACTAAGAAACAAAGGGATCACATAAACAAGAATAGTGTCTGCAAATACTAGCTGATAGAATAAAAAAGGGAGAGAACGATCCAACATGGGAAGTGAGATACACAGCAGACCCATAGAATGGCAGATGTCCTAAATAGCACTCTGGCCTCAGAATCAGCCCTTAAGGCATGTGGATCCGGCTGAAATGCCCATGAGACTATTTCAGGCATGGAAAGCCGAGACACTCTGGGGAAAAAAAAAAAAAAACACCTAAATGAAAGATCTCTGCAAGTGAGATCCCAGTGGAAAGAAGGGGTCATCAAAGAAGGAGGTACCTTTCTCTGAAGGGAGGAGAGAACTTCCACTTTGACCATGGCCTTGTCTAAATATGATCAGAGTCGGTGAACTCAGGGGGCTTCCATAGCCTTGGCAGCTCATGACAAGAACCTAGGGTGATTACTGATGCCATAAACAAGAGTGTCAATTTGTTAAGTCAACAACAGGAGTCACTGTGCACTTACTCCTCATGTAGGATCTTTGTCCTTAGTGTGCTGTACATTGAGATTTAATGCTATAACGAGTACTCAAACAGTATTTTTCACTTTATGTTTCTGTGTGGGAGCAAACTGTTGAAATCTTTACTTAATGTATGCTAAACTGATCTTCTGTATATAAAGAGAATCGAAAATGAATCTTGATGTGAATGGAAGGGGAGAGGGAGTGGGAAAGGGGAGGGTTGCGGGTGGTAGGGACATTATGGGGCGGAAGCCATTTTAATCCATAAGCTGTACTTTGGAAATTTATATTCATTAAATAAAAGTTAAAAAAAAAAAGATCTACCAAGTTTATAAGTAATCTAATCCCTCCAGAATGACCATAATCTTAACCTAGCTCCTTTACTCAATAAAAATACATATACATTTGGAAATCTAACAAAAGTCATTTACATGTATCAAATTTCTGTTCTTACGGATGATAATCTTGTTGAAACAGCTTGTCTGTACATTATGTTCTTTTACCCAGTCTATTTTTTAGGATTCTTATGTATTTCAACTTGGCATATGACTCCACTCTAAATTGTGATACTTCTTGATCTTAATTTTTCACAATTTGTATTAATTTTTCATTGTTAGGAAGTAAACTATCATCAACTTAGTAGATTAAAATACTGCAAACCTGTTATCTAAAAGTTCTGTACATCAAAAACTGGACATCCTTCTCACTGGTCTAAAATCAACCTGTGGGCAGACAGTTTTCATTTCTGGAAGCTCTAGGGAAAATCTTTTTTATTGTTTGTTACAGCGGATAGAGGCTGCCTGTATTCTTTTGATTATGGCTGTCTTCCTCCATCTTCAAATTCAGCAACAGTGGTTGACTTTTCCTCACATTTAATTACTCTTGCATACCCTACTGCCTCCCTCTCCCAATTTTAAAGAGGCTTATGATTTGGATCTACAAAAACAATCCCAGGAACTCCTATTTTAATTGATCCATTAGAAATCTAATTCCATCTTCAATAGTAATTCTACTTAGTCATGGAACCTAGAAAATTCTCCGGTTCTGGGGATTAGGATATGGACAAATTTGGGAGTCATTTTTTCTCCATACCACAGTTAAAATGAATATCTAGAGTTTCATTTAAGGTCAAGATGGAGAGAGAATAGAATTTACCTTCTTGTGACAACAAATACAAATTCAAACAATATATGTTTTACTAAACTTTTCAGACTTCGGTTATCAAGTAGCACAGGATAAGGATACCTAAGAAAGAGAAAGAGAAAGAGAACAAGTTGTGTCCTGTAATTGTCCCAGCTTTCTTCTTGGAAAGAGTTTACAGGCTTTAGTGAAGGCATTTGAAACCTAGACAAAGCATGGATAACTCTCTGAGTGAATTAGATAGAGCTGGGAATCTGAGGAGACTCATATAAGTAAAATTTACAAGATATTATAATAGAGAGAGCTACACAGAAAGATAGAACCTAAAATATGAAGATGGTCTCTCTCTAGAGTTTCCTGCTGAGTACTGATTAGTGTGTGCATGTGGGAAAACTACCTGTGGTCAAATAAGAAAAAACTCAAAAAGAGCAAAGGGAATATACCAACTACTCAGTTTTAGGATTATTTATTAATCTCAGAAGTAATAAGTGGGAAACTTCATTATAAGTGAGTCATTAGAAAGAATACTCATTGGATTAAGATGGTGGAATAGAGAAGGAGCTTGCTGTTCTAGTCAAGGGGAAGATAGTTTGAAAAAAGTGAAAAAAGTACAGTTTCAGGGAAGAGTTAGGGAGAAAACTGCAGAGGAAACTGTATGCAAATTGGAGGGACACAGTGAACCTATGTGGAGGGCAAGGACATGCACAATTCAGAACCTCAGCAGCTGAGAGCCCCTGCACCAGTGTTGGAACATGAGGTGAGACCAGACTGCAATAGCCCAAGACACTGGTGAAAAAGCTGCAGGAAAAGTCTAAAGGGAATCCAATTTTGAGCCCTGTGGGGAATAGTGTACCTGACAAACCAGAGGAGAAAAAACAAAGTGGGGGGAGAATATTTTCTCTCTCCCTAATCACCTTGCAACAACATCCTGTTAGAAGCTGATAGAGAGCAGGCACCATTTTGGACATATGTAATAGCTGTGTTAGCTTGTGTATGTGCCCAGGAACCAGCCATGCAGAGACTCCTGAGTCTGGTGGCAAGAATAGACGGGGGCTGGGTGCTCATGACTGTGGGAGGCTTGTGTGCTGGGACTGTGAAAACACTGGAGCTGTGTGGGAGGACTAAGGGTGTTGCTGTGACTTTGAGCAGTCACTGTGTGAAGTTCCTCAGGATCGGGGCTCCCTGGGTACCTGGTGATGGACATTTCTGGGGAATCTTAGCTTACATTGAGGACTGCACAGATCCTTTGTGTGGTCCTTGTGGCAGAGCTGAAGAATAATATACCCACTGGGGCTAGCACCCAGTCACAGGTCTCCATTGAAGAGAGGAGCTCAGCTCAGTCTATGACAACAGAAAAGAACAAACTTCCCCTCTGATAAAAAATAAAAAGAGGAGATTTACCATGTGAAATCTGGGTGTGTCACCTCAGACATGACCTTCACCCTGGAGCACTGAACAGAGCTTGACCACACCCACCACATACCTCTGGTATTCCATGAAAGAAGACACTTCACTCACCACACAAACATAGTCCATAGAAAAAAGCAGCCACACCACAGTGAAAAAACGAACAAACCAGCAAGTATCTCCACAAATGCTGAATAATAAATGCAATGCACCAATACAAGAAACAAGAATAAGGAAGACAAAATGATATCCCCAAAAGAACATAACACTTCAATACTAGATTCTGAAGCTGATGATATTGAAAAAATGACAGAAATGTAATTCAAAAAATTGATCATATTATTTCTTAGAAGTAATCAGAAGCAAAAGTGTAGACTAATGAAATCCATACAGGACATGAAAGAAAATTTCTCCCACAAAATTGAGATCTTAAAGAGAAATCAAAATGAAATCTTGAAAATGAAGAACTCAATAGAGCAGATAAAAAATGCAGTGGAAAGCTTTAGCAACGGAATTGGTGAAGCAGAAGAAAGAATATTCACTTAGTAGACAAAGCACAGAAAATTATACTGTTAGACCAAACACAAGAAGAAATTAGAAAATTAAAAAACAACTGTTAGGAATCTACATGATAATACCAAATGAACCAACATACAGGTTGTAGGAGATCCTGAAGGCATAGAAACAGAGAAAGATTAGAAGGGCTTTTTAGTGAAATAATAGCATAACATTTCCCCAATTTAGAGAAAGAAAGGGATATTCAAGTACAGGAAGCATATAGAAGTTCTAATAGACATGACCAGGAAAGGTCTTCACTATCACACATTATAATCAAAGTCTCCATGGTAAAGCATAAAGATTCTAAAATGTACATGAGAGAAACACCAGATTACTCTTAGAAGATCTCCAATTAGACTCACAGTGGACAAATCATCAGAAACCCTAGAGGCTAGGAGAGAATGGCAAGATATATTCCAAATATTAAGAAAAAAGAACTGTCAACCCAGAAAACTTTACCCTGCAAAATTCTCATTTATGAACAAACGTTAAAGACTTTCCATGACAAACAGAAACTGAATTTGTCACCACTCATCCAGCTGTACAGAAGATGCTTATGATGTGATGCACACAGAAACACAGAAACATGCTCATCACTACAAAAGAAGGTAAACTAAGAAGATCTCTCAGTAAAAGTATAAAGAAAATCCAAAGAAAATATAAGAATATTTATGGAAAAAATGGCAGGGTAAGGTCATTACTTATCAAGTCACCATGAATGTAAACAGCCTCAACTCTCCAGTTAAAAGACATTGACTGGCTGAATGGACTAAAAACAAACCCCATCTATTTGCTGCCTATAGGAAACACGTCTCACCAACAAAGTTGTAAGCAGATTGAAAGTGAAAGGATGGAAAAAGATATTCCATACTAACAGAAAACAAAATAGAGCAGAGGTAGCCATCCTAATATCAGATAAAATAGACTTTAACACAAGAACTGTTAAAAGAGACAAAGACCGGCACAATGTAATGATTAAGGGAACAATTCAACAGAAAGATGTAACTATTATAAATGTATATGCACCTATTTACAGGGCACCTGGCTATTTAAAGGAAATGTTAAGAGATTTAAAGGGAGACTTACACTCCAATACAATAGTATTGAGGGACTTCAACACTCCACTTTCAGCAATGGACAGATCAACCAGACAGAAAATCAACACGGAAACAGCAGATTTAATTGACACCATAGACCAAATGGACCTAAAATATTTACGGAACTTTTCATCCTACAGTTGCAGAATACACATTCTTCTCAGCAGTGCATGGAACTTTCTTTAGGATTGACCACATGCTTGTCCATAAAGTAAGTCTCATGAAATTAAAAAAAAAAATTATACCATGCATCTTCTCAGAACACATGGAATGAAGCTGGAAATCAACATCTCAGAACCTCTAGAACATATGCAAACACATGGAGACTGAAAAGCAGGCTCCTGGTTGAACAGTGAGTCATATAAGAACTTAAAAGACAAATCAAAAATTTTCTGGAAACAAATAAAGCTATCAATACATCTCAAGGATCTAGAAAAGCAACAGGAAACAAAACCCAAAACTGAGAGGAAAAAAGAAATAATTAAAATTAGAGAAGAAATCAACAAAATTGAAACAAACAAAATATTACAAAATATCAGCAAAATGAGAGCTGGTTTTTAAAGAATCATCAGAAATTACTACAAAGAGCTGAAATCCAACAAACTGGGAAGCCTAGAATAAATGGAGAGATTCCTGAACACATACAACATACCTAAATGGAACCATGAAGACACAGAAAACCTAAACAGAACCATTACCAAGTTGGAAATTGTATCAATAATAAAGACCCTCCCAGCAAAGAAAAGCCCAGACCAGATGGCTTCAATGCTGAATTCTACCATTTAATGAATTAAGTCCACTTCTTCTCAAGTTTTTCAAAACAATTGATAGGGGTGGAGTCCTCCCAAATTCTTTCTGTGAATCCAGTATCACCTTAATTCCTAAACCCAGAAAAGACACAACAGAGAAAGAGAACTACAAACCAATTTCCTTAATGAATATAGACATGAAAATCCTCAACAACATTCTAGCCAATCAAATCCAACAACACATCAGAAAGATCATTCACCTGAGGCCAAGTGAGATTTACCCCTGGTATGCAGGGATGGTCAACTTTCACAAATCAACCAATGTGATACATCACATTAACAAACTGAAGAACAAAAAGCATATCATTATCTCAACAGATTCAGAGAAAGTATTTGATAAGATACAACACACTTTCATGAAGAAAATTCTAAGCAAATTGGGTTAGAAGGAACATTCATCAGTGTGATCAAGGCAATTTATGACAAACCCACAGCCAGCATCCTAATGAATGGATAAAACTTGGAAGCATTTGCGCTGAGATCTGGAACCAGACAAGGATGCTCACTCACACCATCACTATTCGATATAATCCTGGAAGTGTTAGCAAGAGCCATTACACAAGAAAAAGAAATCAAAGGGATAGAAATTGAGAAAGTGGAAGCCAAACTATCCCTATTTGCAGATGACATGATTATATATATATAGGGGATCCAAAAGCCTCCAACAAGAGACTATTGGAACTCATAGAAGAGTTTAGTAATGTAGCAGGATATAAAATCAGTACACAAATATCAACAGCCTTTTTATACATAGACAATCTCACAGCTGAGAAAAAACGTTTAAAATCAATCCCATTCACAGTAACTACAAAAAATGCCTTGGAATAAAGTTAACCAAGGATGTCAAAGATGTCTACAATGAAATTATAAAATATTAACAATAGCTAAGACATGGAATCAACCTAAATGCCCATCATCTGAAGACTGGATAAAGAATTTATGGGATATGTACTCTGTGGAATACTACACAGCAGTTGCAAATGAAATCCAGGCATTTGCAACAGAATGGATCAATCTGGCAAACATCATACTTAGTGAAATAAGCCAGTCCCAAAGAGAAAAATACCATATTTCTCCCCGGTCTGTGATGACTAATAGAGTACCGAAAAGGAAATATGTAGAAGTGAAATTGACACCTTGAGAAGCAATGACTTACAGCCCTGGTCTAGACAGTCAATGAATAATTTTTTGTGTTTTCTCTTCTTCATACTATTTGTTGAACACTTTACTTAACACAGAATTAATCATATGTGTATAAAATCAATTGAAAATAGATCTCAGTAAAAAGACTGGGAATAGGAGACAGAGGAGGGAGTTTCTAACTATAAAGCTGTATAGTTCTCCATATATTCCCATGGATTTACTCCTAAGGGTACAGTTTAAGAACTTGCCATGGGACCCCCAAATCCCATTAAGCTGGGTGGTAAAAATACCATTTTAAGTATTAAAGCGACTATATTAAGTGTTAAAGTGATCATATAGATAGGATTAGGTATTAAAGGGATCATATAAATAAGATCAAGTGTCTTGTGATTATAATAGATAGAATTAAAAAGGAAAGAATGCTCCAACATGGGAAGCAGGTCACATAGCTGACTCATAGACTGACAATCACTTTAAATAGCACTCTAACCTCAGAATCAGCCTTTAAGTCATTCTTGTCAGGCTGAAAAGCCCATGAGAGCATTTCAGGCATGGAAAGCCAAGCCACTGTGGCAAAAAAAGAAAAAAAGTCCTATATGAAGAATCTCTGAGAAAGAGACCCCAGTGGAAAGAAGTAGCCATGAAAGAAGGATGTCCTTTTCTCTGAATGGAGGAGAGAACTTCCACTTTGCTTATGGCCTTGTCTAAATACTGACAGAGATTGTGGATTCAAAAGATTCCATAGTCAAGGCAGCTTATGTCAAGAGCCTTGGATGATCACTTAAGTCATACATAAGAGTGTTAATTGCTAAATTAACAATAGGAGTCGCTCTGCATTTACTTCCCATGCAGGCCTTCTGCCCTCAATGAGTTGTATTATGAGAATTGACTGTAAAACTTGTTCTCAAACTTTTTTTGTGTGTTTGTGTGTGTGAAAGTTTTTGAAATCTTTACTTAGTATAAAATTGGTCTTCTGTGTATAAAGTTAATTGAAAATGAATCTTAATGGAGAATGGGACTGGGAATGACAGAGGAAGGAGTAGGTGGGGTGGGAATGGAGGTGGGAGGGCAGATATGGTGGGAAGAGTGATTATCTTCCTAAAGTTGTACTTATGAAATTTGTATTCATTAAATAAAAGGTTTCTTTGGGGAAAAAAAGAAATATCAGATAAGAATCCGCCTATGGTTGTAAAACGTTTCTATATTAAACTAAAATGGCCACAATTTCATGAAACATAAGAAGTGAACAGAGGTTGCTCCTGAATAATTCAACAATCATACGAGCTGCAAATGGACTGAAAAATAAATTTTTTATTCTGCTTGCCCTACCATAAAAAAAAGAAAAGAAAAAGAATACTCAGTAGCATATAGCCTTAGCAATGAGACAAAATTAATTCTGGACTAAAGGTTCTTCTACTTCTGCCTAAAAAATTCAGAGCAAACCCTCCAACAAATAGATGGTTTCCAAATAATGTGATTGGGTCTAAGAAGAAAACTAAAAAACAAAAATTGTTGTAATAAATTACATCCAGCAATCAACAGGAAAACAAAACAAAATGTCTGACATACAATCAATAATTACGATATATGAAAAGAAACAGGAAAATATGGCACAAAAAAGACAACAATAGCAGATGTTTACCCTAGCAATTAAGATGCCCACATCTCATATCAGTGTATCTATATTTGTTTCCTGGATCCAGCTCCTAACCACAGCTTCCTGATAAAGAAGGTCCTGAGAGACAACATTAATGTCTCAAATAGTTCAGTAATTGCTGTTCATGTGAGATACCTGGATTGAATTTCTGGTTCCCAGCTTTGGCTTGGTTCAATTCTGGTCATTATTGGCACTTAGGAAGTAAACCAGCAGTAGGAAGCTCTGTCTGTCTCTGTCTCATTGTGTGTCTGCTTGTCTCTCTGCCTCTTAAATAATTTTTAAAAAATAAAACAATAATTTTATAGAAACAGTCCCAGAAAGAATGGAGATGAGAGACTGAATAGAAAAAGCATTAAAATTATATGACTATATTTTATATGCTCCAGAAGGTAGGGTAAAGTTCTAGCATGTTAAGTAAATATATCAAATACATAGGAACACTCAAACAACTTTCAACAGATGGGTGCAGGCATGTAGCTTAGAAGTGAAGACCCTGGTTAGTATGTTCAGGTCCCACAGCAAAGAAAATGAAGAGGATACCCACCCCAGCCCCTGATTACAGCTTCCTGATAATGCAGACCTTGAGAGGCAGCAGTAATGGTCCCAGTAATTCATTTCCTAGGACCCACATAGGAGATCTATATTGAGTTCCTGACTTCTGGTTTTGCTCTTTGGCAGCCCCAGCCATTGCAAGTATGATTTGGGCAGTGAATAAGCAAATGGGAGCCTCTCTCTCTCTCTTTCTCATCTCTCTGACATCCAATAAATAAATAAAATCAACAACATTCAAGAGGTGAAGAATACAATGTAGAAGATGAAAAAAATTCCTATATGAGAAAATGCAGGTCGGACACTAAAAATGAAAAAAAAAAAAAGAATTTAAAGACAAAACAGTTAAAATTATCAAAAATGAAGTAGTGAGTGGATAAGAACTGAACTTTGGGAAAATTTAAAGCAGCATTATCTACCAGTGGCAAGAGTCCAAAAAGGAGTGGACACAAAAATATTTGAAGAGATAATGATTGTAACTTTTCTGAATTTTGATGAAAAATATAAAACCTATCATTCAAGAAGTTCAATGGGTATTAACTGCACAAGATTCTCCTAATTGCACTAAAGTCCACCCTCCCCAAAAGTATTTAAAAACAAGCAATAGAGAAAAAATGTAAAAGAAAGCAGAGACAAAAGTTATATTATATACAGTAAATCAAAGATAAGAATTACTGCAAACTGCCTGTTGAAAATAATGCACACAAAATGACAGTAGTAGACCAATATTTTTAGGGTAGTAAAAAGGAAAAATACTAACAACTCAATAGCATGGTAAAATATCTCTAAAAGGAAAATATAGTATGAGAACTTTTTCAGGCTCACAGTAGCTATAGAAACTAATTGCCAGAAGATTGGCCATACAGGGAATATGAAAAGAAGTTCTTTATGCAGAAAGAAGTAATACCACATGCAAATATTAACACACACAAAGGAATCAGTATTGTCTGATATGGTAAAGATGTAAATATAAAAAAGATTTTTAATGTATTATCACATCTTTATTTTTTAAAATATGGTTCTTAAAGCAGAAATTATACAATGTAATGTGGATATTATAACATATGAGGAATAAAAACATATGAGTGTAATGCAAATATAAATGTGCTGTAAGATTCTTGCACTATATGTGAGTACTTCAAAAAGTTTGTAGAATGGGGTTAGCATTGTGCTGCAGCATGGTAAGCCACTGCTTAGGATGCCCACATCCCATATCAAAGTGCATGGAATCAAGTCCTTCCTGTGCTTTCTGATCCAGCCTCCTGCTGATGCAAACCCTGGGAGACAGCATGTGATGGCCCAAGCACTTGCATCTCTGCCACCCACATGAGAGACCCAGATGGACTGTATGGCTCCTGCCTTCAACCTGTCCCAGCCCCAGCTGTTGCAGGTACTTGGGAGAAGTGAATCAGCAAGTGGAAGATCTCTCATTCTCTGTCTCTATCTCTGTCTCTCTACCTTCAGACTGAAAACAAAAGAAAAACTCATGAGAAATAAAATTAAAACATACATTTATTTGTGAGCAAAAATGTTTGAAATCCATGCATAGAATTTTTTATAATATGCATTTTCTGCAGTTTTTAAGAAACTACATATATAAAGTGGTGTATTAGTAGAAGGTATATCCTGAGCTGTGTATTTTTTAGAAAAATACCCCCAAAATATGACAGACAGAACAATTTGATCTAAAAGAAATTTTAAAACCTTCAAGCCTTCCCCAGAATCAGCATCAATCCGATCTTTCCATTTTCTCTCCTCCCAGAAGAGGCAGAAATTTTGAACAAAATTCTCTTGTCTTACTCACCACATCCACCAAAACAAGAACACAATTGCCTTCAGTGTTCTTTCTAAACTTTTATTACCAAGAGATGACTGAACTCATATCCTGAGGGGGATTGGGGAGGGTTGAAGTGTGCCAACACATCTGAAAATACTTCTGAAGCACACTATTGTTCCCTATTGTGGTCCCACAGAGAATCCTTTATAAACTATTATCTGATATGTTGAGTCAGTGATTTTGTCCTAGGCCACTGAGCATTTTCCAATCTATTGAGTTCCCCTAAAAATCATTTCCAGTTCCCCTGAAATTCCCTACTCTTCCCCTCTCCTATAGAAATAGCAATATATAAGCATCTTAATTATGTTGGGTTATTGAGTAATCTGACTTTTGTGACTTTTAATTAATTTGGATGACCTGTCTTCTATTTAATCTTGTCACTTTATTCCAGAAAATGTTTATAGGTGGAGAAGAAACTTGTTGCCATGAACGTAGGCTGACTTGCCTGTAGGAGAGTAGATAACCATTTCATAACAGTCAGGCTCCTAATCTCTGTGTTTGGAATCTAGTTGGGAGGGTGCTAGAAATCTCCACTTCTTTCTTTTTGCATTTCAAATTTATATTAATGGGAGAAAAGCATTTGAGGTTTAGAACTAGACCTTAGTTGTAGCAACTCTGGTACATTTTGAGATGACTACTTATTGTCGGATCCTGTCCTGTGAGAAATATTCTATTTCCCTTGGTCCTTTGCCTTTTTATATTGTTTTCCACAAAGAGAAGTTACATAGTACAGAGCATGGGTTGAAAATCCTCATAAATTTGTTGTTCAAGCCAATTTCTCAGATTATTGTTCTGTAATTCCTAATAAATGAGTGTCTGTTTAGACAAAATTGGCTATGGATCCCTAAACTAAAAATCAGATGAAGATCTTGTCTCATCTTCTTTTATCTTCTTGAGAGCTAGGCCTTAAGACCAAGTGAGAAAATTTTCTCTTTGACTCCATCGTCACAGGAGTATAAGCATTGGATTATACTAGTAACCAAGCTGAAAGGACTGGGAACTCAAAATTTTGAGCAGGGCACTCTGTTCAAAAGTGCTAAGCTCTCAGGACAGTTTGTTTTAATAAGAAGTCCCATCTAAAAGGGGTTTTTGTAATCTCGATACTTCTTGCCTGATTTGCTGGTAAAATGCAGTCTCAGAGGGCCTACCTTGTGTCACAGAATCACAGATTTGTGATTGGAGGCACACTCATATCCAGCTATCCATATCTCCCTGGGTATACTGGAAATATGTGTGCATTAAATATCATCATGAATTATCTGTAGCAATGAAAGTCCATAGGTTTAAGTGTATTTTCTTTCTTAAATAATATTATTTTTGTAAGGATCATTTATTCATTTCTATTTAAAAGGCAGATGAGGGGAAGAGAGATAGATGGGTGGGGGCAGAGAGAGAGATTGAGAGAGAGGGATCTTCCACCTGCTGGTTCAGTTCCCAAATGCTTACAGCAGCCAGGGCTGGGCCTGATCTAAGCCAGGAATCCTCCATTTTATTTTATCTTCATTTATTTGTGCTTAGATGGTAAGTTAAGTTCAGATGAAGTACTGGCTCAGAGAAAACCTATATTGAATAGCAATTTAGTACAAGAGAAAAAAACATTGGTTAGGTTAGTCCACAAAAATCTCAGACCAAAGGCAAAACTAAATGGTAGGCATGATCCAAGTATTTTTTTAAAAAGGCTATTTAAGGGCTCTGGTGGTCTAGTGGTTAGAACTCAGCACTTTCATTGCCATAGCCCAGGCTCAATTCCCATAATAAAAATCTACAAAGTGTTTTCCTTTTTGTTAGTCTTGCATTTTACCTGTAAGTGACTTTGGAATCAGCCAGCCACTTAATACAGGCATCTAAATTTTCTACCTAGAATCACCTGTGTGCCCAATACTGTAAGAAATATCCCTATAGTTTTATTTTGCCTTGACAGTTTTGGTATACCTTCCTCTAGGTATCATTTGACACACCTTATACTTCCTAAAAAAGCTTGCATTCTTTTTCTGTGTTTTTGCTATTTCCTACTAGAGATGGGGAACTTTTTTCTGCCAAGGGCCATGTGGATATTTATAACATCATTTGTAGACCATACAAAATTATCAAGTTAAAAATTGACTTGCTCTAGACTTATTGAATTTCAAGTTCCAACTGCAATTGCCTTGCCAGGGCTAGATCAAATGTTTTGCAAATTATATGACCTGTGGGCATTCCCCACCCTGGTACCCTTTCTGCTCTAGAACTCTATAAAGAGTTTGAGCTTTGTGTCGCAAATATATGTTAATTTGTTCCATTTAAAGAGACACAATTTAAATACAATAGTACTTTTAAATTAATGAGTTTTATGTTGTAATTGATTCACAGCTAAACATTTTAATTGAAAGTTATATTATTTGTTTGTCTCTATTTTAGTGTACACATGTACATGTGTGTGATATGATATATCCACATCTATGTTTATGCCTATACATGTATATTGTCTACATAGTACCAAATTGACTTAAAAATTCAGTGCTCATAAACTAAATATCTAGCAAATATTTTTCAAATTCAAACAATTTTATTAATCTTTCTTAAGTAAAAATAATATTAACTAAAAAGTCATATATTGATACTAAATATAATACAGATACCTGCCATTCATCTTTATTGGATGTTTAAGATCATAAAAATATGAGGATGACCTAAGAACAAGTAAAACAAATAGATATAAAGAAAGTAGTCTATGGCCACACCACCCTGAATGCACCGGATCCCGTCTGATCTCAGAAGAAAGTAATAATTTATAAATGTACTTCTAAAAATCATCATTATGAGGCCAGAGTTGTGGCATAGTAGGTAAAGTTGCCACTTGCAATACTGGCGTGCTATGTGGATACCAATTCCTGTCCTGGCTGCTCTACTTCCAATCCAGCTCCCTCCTAATGGTCTGGAGAATGCAGCAGAAGATGGCTGAAGTGTTTGGGCACCTGCCACCCACGTGGGAGAACCAGATGAAACTCCTGGCTCTTGGCTTCAGCCTGGCCAAGCCCCAGCTATGTTGGCCATCTGGGGAGTGTACCAGTAGATGGTAGATCTCTCTCTCTCTTTCTCTTAACTCTGACTTTCAAATAAATATTTTTAAAAATTAATAATTATGTTTTATAATACATTTCACTAAAAAGTTTTCCCAAATCTTTCTGACAACTATACCCTCAGAGTTTTAATTCATTCAATTAAATGATGGATATTAAGTCAATGTCTAGGCCATTTTCAAATAAAATACTAATTGCTAAAAAATGTGGTTTGTATTTATTTATCTTCTGCTTCTTAAATTTTATAAAAAATAATGAAATATATTTGGCACTGTTAGTAAATGTGTCTTATTTCAAACTACTTAGTTGATTTACTTATATTTATTAAAATTAACTTTAGTATTGTTAGTATACTGATACTAAAGAAAAAATAAAATTTCTTTTTTAAATGAGATTTTGTTTTCTTTTTGTTTATTTATCTTTTATCAATATAAAGAGAACAGATTTCAAGTAGTTCATAGATACATATTCTAAGACTATAATGATCATTTCCTCCCTCCATCCCTCCCCCTTCCACTTCCTTTCTTTTAAATTTTTTATGAGATTTTTAATTTACTTTATAGTCACAGGTTTAATGCTCAACCAAATGTTTTATACTGCATTGATAAAAGACAGTAAATGATTTTTGCCCATCTTTTGAGCAAACTACAAAAGAGAAGGGAGAGAGTGAGGCACCAATTCTGTGTCATGCTGCTTATTTATTGAGTCATTATTTAAGAAAACCAAATCTTAGGAAGAGTTAAGGTTTTTCTATAATGATATGGCTTTCTATGTTTACTTTTGAAGTCTTTTGTCATTTTGATTTTATTTTATAATTATCTGTGGCCCTACTTTCATCATGTTTTGAATCTTTGATATATTTTACACATTTTCTAAATTGAATTTTAAAATCGCAATTAAGTCTTTTGACTCTAAAGTAACTTTAGAATGTCCTTGGAGGTCAAATAGAGGGATTTTTGACTAATTAGGCTTATTTGATATATTGAAATTAATGGGAAACTTCACCAAATAGAAGGTGATATCTAGCCTTCTTTGAGTTCTATTTATATGAATGTAAGTTACAAATACATTTCCAAATTGGATAAGATGTCTAGAATTCTAATATATTTGATGTATGTTGTCAATCATAATTCTAATGTTAAATTACTATATGCCATAGACTTGATTAACTTTCTTTGTCAATTGTGAACTTTCATCAGACTATATTCATTATAAGTTTTGCCGTCCACAGTTAAAATTACTTAATTCTGATGCTTCTGAAAAGTCTTTGTAAGTAATTATCTGATCCTGAAGTGTTGTGTCTTCAAGGACAGTGGTGAAAATAATGAAAAGACCTCTGACTACTATTCTTCAGTGCAAGTTTCTGGTAAACTTTGAGAACACATAATTGGACTGAGTAAAAAATTAAAGAGAATAAAAATTGGACTCAGAGGTTTTTAACTCAGCAATGTTATGAGGAAGGGAACATTAATTACATGAACTGAACTGATGAGGAATTGTGATTTTTAAAAAAAGCTTTATTTTATTTACTTAAATGACAGAGTGACACAGAAAGGGAGACAGAGATCTTCCATCTTCTGTTCTACTCTGTAAATGACCACAAGCCTGAAGTCATGAGCGTGCAACTCCATCTGGGTCTCCAATATGGACAGAAAGGACCAAATTATCTGAGCTATCTTTTGCTGCTTTCCCAGGTGCAATAGAAGGGAGCTGGTTCAGAAGTGGAGCAGCCAGGATTTAAATAGAGCTCCAATATGGGATCCTGGTGTTGCAGGTGACAGCTTAACCTACTGCACCACAACACCAGTCCCAGAATTATGATTTTTCGTGACATTCTTTCTGTTTGAAACATTGCCGATTCTTACTGGTTTCCAAATTGAGAGAAAAATTTTTTTCTTCTTTTAAGCTAACCATAACTTGCAGCAGTTTGATAAAACTTACCTCTTGAGAGCTGAATTGAAGCCTTCACCTTCCTGAAGGGATCTTCCCTCCCCTTCAGTATTGGGAAACTATTTGTGAGCATTTTCAATTCTATAATACTGTTATTTGTACAAATTTGATAAAACTTCTCCTCTCTTTGTAACAGAATTGATTGTAAACACTGATTATGTTAAGACCAGACCAAGTTAAGGAACAGAAGATTGACTTTATGAAGTCAATAGGGTATATAGTTTTTTCACAATTGTCTATCTTTTAAATGCCCATGTAAAATTGGTACTGCTGTTTTGCAGATTGGTCTTTGAGACTGTCTGAGTTGTATTATTTAAGATGGAACATCAGATCAATGGTCCAATTTTGTATGTTATTGTTATTAACTTTGTATACGTTTCTCTCAAGACCAATGTGGTTTTGGCACTTTTTTATATTTCTACTACTACTTATCAGTAATTTCCAAAGGTGCTATTCTCTTGAAACCAACAGGAGGCAATGATTTGAAATTGATTTTACTCATTCGCTTGTAAAATATGCAAGCTTATAAAAATTGACGTTATTTCAACTGTATTTATATATCACACTATTTTTAGTTGTCTTTGGGTTTATGGTATTTTCTGCTATATTAGAGGTTTTTTAAATTTTTGATAAGCATGTAATAATTACACATGTATGGCCGGCGCCACGGCTCACTAGGCTAATCCTCCGCCTAGCGGCGCCGGCACACCGGGTTCTAGTCCCGGTCGGGGCGCCGGATTCTGTCCCGGTTGCCCCTCTTCCAGGCCAGCCCTCTGCTGTGGCCCAGGAGGACAGTGGAGGATGGCCCAAGTGCTTGGGCCCTGCACCCCATGGGAGACCAGGAAAAGCACCTGGCTCCTGGCTCCTGCCATCGGATCAGCACGGTGCGCCGGCCGTGGCGGCCATTGGAGGGTGAACCAACAGCAAAGGAAGACCTTTCTCTCTGTCTCTCTCTCTCACTGTCCACTCTGCCTGTCAAAAAAAAAAATTACACATATATAATTTAACTGTGCTATTTTAACACATATATAGTATATATTGACCAAATCAGATATGATATTTTAATCTCCTTTTCTTTATGATATTTTAATCTCCTTTTCTTTTCTTTATGTTTTTTGCCTTAAAGCCTCTCTTTTCTATTTTGTTATTGCATGCTAATTTTCATCTCAGTTGCAACATATGCTCTCCAATCATCTTAATGGTGTGAACTAATACAATTGGACATACCAAATTATTTTATGAATATAAATGCATATATATGCATTTACGTGGAATTATAAAAGAAGTATACAGTTACTGAAAATTTCAGAAAGTATTTATTCAGGTATATAATTATACATTATTCATATTAAGAATGTATTCTCCAAAATGTGTCATTGTATGAAGCTTTATAGACTGCTTTTCACCATCTGACATGGTTGCAACATCACTAGGCAATATAATGTTATATATTTATATCCTAATGTCTAATTCCTTCCTTCCCTCCTTTTTGCCTTCCTTCCTTCCTTCCTACCGTAATTTATCCATTTTCATTCATACTGAAAATATGTATTTTGAGCCTGTTGTGTGTCAGGTACTATACTGAGTGCCAGGAGTGCAATGGTATGGAAAATATTATGCCCTTCCTACCCTCCTGAAGCCTACAACCTTGAAAGGGGAAAAGAAGATGCATAAAGCGCTCTGTTGTAAATAAAAAAAATCAGCTAAAGAGCATCAAAGGAGTACTTCAATAGGGTGATAAAGGAATACATCTCTGAATAAGAGACAAACTGGATTCTAAATCCTGACAAAAATTAGCCATTTAATGCACTTAGGAAAGGGTGTTCATTAATGTTACACTGAATGGTTCTGGGATGGTAAATTATGTTGGAGTTAGTGAGAAGTTCTGGAAGAAACCTAGGCAGAATGAGAAACGTGACATGAAGATAACATAGAGGCAGTAAAGAGACTAATCATTTGAGCCTTCAAAGTTAATAGTTTCAGTTCTTTTCTAACTATAAAGGGAATTCATTGGAGGATTTAATGGCAGTCAAATTAAAGTCTCAGTAGCTTGACTTCTTTATACAAATAGACTGGAAGAAAAGAATAGGCATATTATTATGTGTCTATTCTATTATTTTTGTATACCTAATTTCACAGCATTTCTGTCCCATAAGAATAAATCATATACCTATTAGTAATTGATATTTTTCTCTTAATTCCATAGGTTCTAAAAACCACTAATTTACTTTTGCATCTATGGATTTGTTTATTCTTGATGTTTCATTTAAAGGGAATCTTAGTACATGTGTTTTCCTTTTTTGATTTGACAGGTTCACTTAGAATAATGACTTTAGGGGCATGTGCTGTGGCATAGTGGGTAAAGCCACCACCTGCAGTGATGGCATCCCATATGGGTGCCAGTTCAAGTCCCTGCTGCTCCACTTCCAATCTAACTCTCTGCTATGGCCTGGGAAAGCAGTAGAAGATGTTCTAAGTCCTTGGAACCCTGCACCCACGTGGGAAAGCCAGAAGAAGCTTCTGGCTCCTGACTTCAGATCTGCTCTGCTCCAGCTATTGCAGCCATTTCGGGAGTGAACCAATGGATGGAAGACCCCCCCCCCGCCTCTCTGTAACTCTGCCTTTCAAACAAATAAGTAAAAATCTTTAAAAAAAAAAGAATAATGACTTTAAATCCAAAACATGTACCCATACTTCATTTATTTTTGGCTGAATAATATAACATTGTTTGGCTACATGGAATTTTTCATTCATTCAAAAATTCGTTAGTTTATGGAAACTGGGGTTGTTTTCACACTTCGATTGCTATGAATAATGCTTATATGAACATTCATATACAAGTTTGTGTGAACATATGTTATCACTTTTTTAGGTATGTACCCAGGAATGGAATTGTTGGGACATATGGTAACTCTGTTTAAAGTTTGTTTTTAAAAGATTTATTTATTTATTTGCAAGGCAGAAGTCACAGAAAGAGAGATAGATGGGTGAGGGAGACAGGGAGAAAGAGAGAGATTTTCTATCAATTATTTGACTTCCCAAACAATAGTTGGGGCTGTACTAAACTGAAGCCATTAGCTAGGAACTCTGTCCATGTTTCTCACATCAGTTTCAGGGATCCAAGTACTTGAGGGTAAACATGTATTGCTTCCCAGGGACATTAGCAGGGAGCTGGATCGGAAGAAGAGTGGTCAACTCCTTGAACTACCACTCTATTGTGGGATGCAGGCATCCCAATCAGTGGCTTAACCTGCTGTGCCACAACACCAGACCTTGTTTAAAGCTTTTGAAGAACTTATAGACTGTTTTCCACAGTTACTGTACCATTTTATATCCCAATATATGTGTTTCAATTTTACCACTTCCTCATTAACTCGTTAATATCCATTTATTTGATTACAGCAATCTTAGTCGATACAAAGTGGTATCTCTTGGTTAGATTTGTAATTCTCTAAGAAGTAATGATATCGAGAATTGCTTTATTTGCTCACTTTTTATAATAGCATGAGACTATAATAGTCTCCATGCAAGATGGAGATGTGCAAAGTGAAAAAAGAATTGATAGGAAGAAATTTGCAACAATTATTATATATATGCACATAACAAAATATACTGAACATGACAAAAAGCTTTTTAATGTACATTAGTACATGAAAAGCTTGTTAATATACATTAGTGAATTTCAAGTGACAAAAGGTGGAAAATATCTGACTCATATTAAGAAATATATAATATCAACATTAATAAGACTATTCTACAAAATTAAAATAGAATTATCATGCCTAAGATAAGTAAGTTACATTCTGTTAATTAAAATACAGTTTCTACTAAGTTGTCTGCTAAAATTATATATGTATTATTTATTGATTTCTTTATGTTTTTATTTAAGGAAGAAGCAGAGAATTGTAGAATGTTTCTTATTTTGTAGCAGAGCTGTTGTTTCACTGTATAAAATAGCACCAGCAAATGCAGTACATTGCAAAATTAAGATAGTATTGTTCTTTCTTTGGCACTGTGCAACTAACAAACACTGTTCTGTATTCCCAGTTACTTCCAATGGAAAGATCATTATATATTTTGATCCCAATCCAAGGATGGGTATAAGCAAGTTACAATATTACTTAAGTTACAACATTACATATTTCCAAACCACCAAACTCGTTTTGGTTTTTCAGTTTTGTCCCACTATTTTGCTCTACATTACTTAAGATAACAATGTTATCCTTGAATTACATTATTTGCATAAGTAGTTTTTACCACAGACAACTTCATACTTTCTGAATACTAGTGCCTAGAGCCTAGTATAAAAATCACAAGGTATTGGGGAAAAAGATGCATATTGTGTTCACCTGCAATCATTACAAAGTTAGGGAATATTTTCTTCCAGTAGCAGAGTTGAAAGTAGTATCTCTTCCATCAATATTACTAAAAGTTGTTATATTAAGTCCTGTCTGCCACTAATTTAAGATAACTGTGCTGAATGAAGTTATTCCATACTAGTTTATGTAAGGGTTCCACTTTCATTCCTCAATAAATTTTATGTATTTCTCATAGGCTTCTTGACTCATTAGTTCATCTCATTCTGAAGGGTTACTCAGTGTCATCTTGATCAGCGAACCACCCTCATAACAAGATTTGTTGATGAGTCCTGGGTTTTCTGCAAGGGCTTCATTAATTTCAGTTATTTCTCCTGATAGAGGAGAATAGAGTTCACTAGCAGCTTTCACACTTTCCAAACCACCAAACTCATTTTGGCGTTTCAGTTTTGTCCCAAATTCATACAAACTATAATAAACAACATCTCCCAAAGCTTCCTTTGCAAAATTGCTAATTCCCACTGTTCCAATACCATTTTCTGTTGTTAGACATTCATGTTTCTCTGTGAAATCATGCATTGATAGCAGACTTTGTTCCATGCCTAGCATCCAGATGGTGCCCACCCACAATCCCCAGGTAAGAAGAGAGCAGGGTGCAGGCCATGGCCACAGGCTCCATGCCACTCACAGCGCCATGATCAGCATGTTCACAGGGGTGCCAATGGCCACTGCATTTCTTTATTTTCTCTTTAACATTATCAGTAGTCACCCTGTTGTGCAATTGAACCCCCAGAACTTCTTACTCAAATATAACTATAACCTAGTATTTGTCAATTAACCTTTCCCCCTTCTTCCTTCCTCACTTCCCTCCCCAGCCCCAGTTAACCACAATTACATTTATAACTTCTACGAATTCACTTATTTTTTAGACTTAAGGCATGAGTGATATCATGTGATAATTGCATTTCTGTGCTTGACTTATCTCACTTAAAATAATGACTTTCAGTTCCAGCCATGTTTTTGCAAATTACAACATTTCAACCTTTATTATGCCTGAGTAATATTCTGTTGTGCACATTCCCATGATTTTTTTTATCCATTCATATGTGGATGGACACATAAGTCCATTTCCATTTCTTGACTATTCTGAATAATACTGCAGTAAACGTGCAAGGCGAGATGTCTCTTCGACAGGTAGATTTCATTTTCCTTGAACATATATCCAAGAGTGGGAGTTTTAGCTCACATGGTAGTTCTATTTTAAGTTTACTGAAGAACCTCCATACTATTTTCCACAATGGCTATACCTATCTACCATCCCATTAATAGTGTGAAACATGATCTGTTGCTCTACATTATCACCAAAATGTATTTTCTTTTGTCTTTTTTATAATAGCCAATCTTACTAGAGTGAAATGTTATCTCACCATGATTTTTAGTTGCATTTCCCAGATGATTAGTGATCTTGAGCATTTTTCCATATACCTGTTAGTTGTTTGTGCATTTTCCTTTAAGAAAAGTCTGTTTAGATCTTCTGCCATTTTAATTAAGTTATTATTCTGTAATTGATTTTCTATGTTCCTTTATATATCCTAGATTTTAGCCCCTTGTCAGATTTATAGCTTGCAAATATTTTCCCAGTTCTGTAGGTAGTTTCTTTATTCTGTTAATTATTTCCTTTGCTCTTCAAAATCTCATTTGTCTATTTTTGCTTTTACTTCCTGTGCTTTTAGGGTTTCACTCAGAAAATCTTTTCCAAGTCCAATGCCCTGAAGTATTTTCCCATGTTTTGTCCTAATAGCATCAAAGTTTCAGGCCTCACATTTAGATCTAATATATTTTGAGTGGATTTTTGCAAATGATGAGAGATAAGTGTCTAGTTTTATTATTCTCTGTGTGGAAATTTAATTTTTCCAGCACCATGTTTTAAGAAGAGTATCATTTTCCAATGCATGTTTTTAAAAAATTTTTATTAATATAAAGGGAACAAATTTCATAGGAACAATTCTAAGAAGGTAATCATATTTCTCTCCCTCTCTCTCTCCCTCCCACAATCCCCCTCATTCCTTTCCTCCTTTTATTTTCTTTAATTTTTGTAAAAACATAATTATGATAAACTATATGATCACAAGCTTAATGTACCACTAACTGTAATATACAGCAAATAAAAAGTAGAAAGATCACAGTTCCATTAGTGCATGTTCTGAGCACCTTTGTTAAAGATCAGTTTACTGTAGATGTGTGGGTTTACTTCTAGGGTCTCTATTCTATTCCATTGGCTTATGTATCTGTTTTATATCAATGTCATGCTCTTTTCATTATTTTTGCTTTGAATGTGTTTTGTTTTATTTTTCAAAGATTTGTTTATTTATTTGAATGGCAGAGTTGAGAAAGAGAGAGAAAGAGACAGAGAGAGAGAGAGAGAGAGATCTTCCATCCTTTGGTTCACTCCCCAAATGCCAAATGGCTGCAATGACCAGAGCTGGGCTAATCCAGAGCCAGAAGCCAGGAGCTTCTCCCGGGTCTCCCACATGGGTGCAGGGGCCCAAGTACTTGGGCTGTGTTCCACTGCTTTACCAGGTGCATTAGCAAGCAGCTGGATTGGAAATAGAGCAGCCAGAACTCAAACTGGTGCCCATATGGGATACTGTTTCTGCCCCATATGGGATGCCAGCACCACCAGTAGAAGCTTTACCCACTATGCCACAGCACAGGCCCCTTGAATGTGTTTTAAAGTCAGGTAATGTAATACCTCCTTCTTTATAGTTTTTGCTTAGGATTGCTTTGGCTATTAAGGATCTTTTGTGGATCCACATAACTTTTAGTAGCATTTTTTCTTGTGCTGTGAAAAAGTCATTGGAATTTAGATAGAGATTGCACTGAATTTGTAAATCATTTGGGATACTATACATGTTAATGATATTGGCTTCCAATCCATGAACATGGGATACCATTCCATTTCTTTGTGTCCTCTTCAATCTCTTTCATCAGTAATTTATAGTTTTCATTTCAGAGATCCTTTACTTCTTTGGTTAAATTTATTCCCAAGTATTTTATTTTATTTGGTTCTTGGAAATGAGATTTCTTTCTTGATTTTTTGATGTGATTTGCTATTGGTGTATAACTATGATACCAATTTTTGCACAGTAACTTTGTACCCTGAAACTGTGCTGAATTTATTTATTAGTTCTAACAAATTTTTGGTGTCGTCTTTCAGGTTTTCTATACATAATAACATGTCAGCATCAAACAACAGTTGTTATACTTCCTTCTTTCCAATTTGATTGTCTTTCATTTCTTCCTTTTGCCTAATTTCTCTAGCTAGGGCCTCTAGTACTATATTGAATAAAAGTGCTGAAAATGTGCATACTTGTCTTGTTCCAGATCTTAGAAAGGCCGCAGCTTTTCCCTATTCAGTGTAATGTTAACTGATGGCTTGTTACATGTATATTTTATTATGTTGAAATATGTTTCTTCTATACCTAATTTGGTTAGTTTTATCATGAAGGGATGTTGAATTTTATCAAATAATTAATAAGACTAGTGCCTATAAAGTCATGATAGAATTATCACACTTCAGTAAGACTGACATTATGTTCACTGCTATGCAGTGAATATTCAGTTATCCCCTAAAATTATGTATGAGTTATTTAAAATACTATGTATTTAGTTGGCATCTCAAGATATTGACACTAGAAAGAGGACAATTTGTCTTGTATGTTTTGGATTATCAATTAGAAATTAAAATATTCTTATGTCTTTATTGATATACCAGAATAAATGCAACTATATTCAAGGATCAAAAAAAGTTTTAATTAAAATCATCAGTGAAAAAAAAGCTTGACTCCATTATGAATTGGATCTGCGAAGACTTTAATTGTGATTCAAATCCAGATGAAATAAAAAATAAATTTGATAAAGCTAAAATTGTAGAAAGTGTGATCAAAATTCCAAGGTCAAAACAGGAGAGCATTGGGAAAAATAGCTACCACTTTTCTTAAAGATAAGGAAAAAAGCTTTCTAATTTTAAAATAGGAAAATGATAAATAGCAATACTAAAGCTCAATAATAAAATGAGGAAAAGTCTTGATTAAATGCTCAATCATACTTCTAATGAGAAAAACAAAATTAAATATCTTAGTAATACAGAATTTCTTATTGATCACTATGATAAAAATTCAACTGTTTATGGTACAGTCTGTTAATTTGATAGACTACAAATTACTTAAATATATTTTTGTTTGATTTTAAGATGTTACAACACATTTGATGAAATATTTGGAGTTACACACACATACAAATATACATGGGGAGAACTTCAAAAAGTTCATGGAAAATGAAGAAGAAAGATAAGTTTTGGGGGTGCAAAAAGTGTTAGATCCATGTTTGAGAGATCATCAAGTTCATGGTAATACATACTATTAAAGAACTATTCATATATTTAAAGTTATTTTGCACTATTATACACTTATTTTTTTAATTCCAGTGTTCCACAGGCTTTTTATATCAGTACAATAATATAGTAACATTATAATAAAGCTTTTATTTTTCATTTTGATTAACATAATAATTGTACAAATTTATGGTGTACAGTGTTGTACTTCAACATCTGTGTACTGTGTGTACTGATCAAACATATATAATTAGCAATTCAGTTTTCCTTATATTTTATTCAAAGGCCTTGAACTACTCAATACTAGTTTCATATGAAATATACAATATATTATAATGAACTATGGTCACTTCACTGTGCTGTGGGACACTAGAACTTATTGCTTCTATCCAGCTGTTTTTTTGTACCTGTTAGCCAGCTTCCCCATCTGTCCTTCCTCCCCAACTTTTCTAACCTCTATTAATCACTATTATGCCTTCATGTTGACTTTTTTAGCTTCACATAGGAAAGGGAACATGCAGTATTTGTCTTTGATTATCTGGCTTATGTCACATAACTATGTTCTCCAGTTCCAGACATTTTGTGGCTTTTAACATCAAAGTAACGTACTAGACAGAAAACATACACCAAAGTACACACAGCCACACAGAAAGAGATGTTTTGTAATATTACTAAAGAAAACGTTACAAAAATTTTTAAAGATTTATCTATTTATTTATTTGAAAGTCAGAGTTACAAAGAGAGAAGGAGAGACAGACAAAGAGAGAGAGAGAGGTCTTCCATCTGCTGGTTCCCTCCCTTGTTGGCCGCGATGGCCAGAGCTATGCTGATCTGAAGTCAGGCCATCTTCTATTGCCTTACTAGGCCAAGGCAGAGAACTGGAAGCGGAGCAGCTGGGACTCGAACTGGCGCCCAAATGGGATGCCAGCACTGCAGGCAGCTGCTTTACCTTCTACGCCACAGTACCGGCCTCCATTACAAAATTTTGATACTTTTGGAAATGAGGTGATGGATCTGTTAAACTTAATACAATATTCTCTTTACTATGTGTTCACGTGGTCATTTAACTCAATATTTTATTTAAATTTTATTTATTAGAGGGAGAGAGAGGTCACTCTCACCCTCTGGTTTATGCCCCAAATTCCTGCAACATCTTGGGATTTAAAACCTGGAGCCAGGAATTCAGTACAGGTTTCCCATGTAGGAGTCAGAAACCCAATTATGTAAACCGCATTACTGCCTCCCAGGTTCCTCATTGGCAGCAAACTGTATTCAGAAACCAGAGCAGAGAATTGAACTCAGAGACGTGGATGTGGGTGACGGGCATCTTAACCATTAGGCTAAAAGACCATTCCTTGATACAATGCTTCAAAGAGGCCTGCTTATGAGACAATGGCCCAGCACATTATTTATTTTTGGAATATGGGCTGAGAGACAGTCATGAATGAAGAGTGAATTCCAGAGTATTTAGTTGAGCAACTGGCAGATGATGACTTCATATAACCAGTGTAGTGTCTGTGAGAATTTTAAGATCAGGTGGCACAGAATATTGTGTAGTGAAATATGTTACTTGGTGAAATATGATATTGTATAGTGAAATGTTACGTAACCAAGTGAAGTATATCCCAAATTTATCAGTTTATAGATTATATTTTTTTAACATTTATTTAATGAATATAAATTTCCAAAGCACAGTTTAGGGATTACAATGGCTTTTCCCCCCCATAACTTCCCTCTCACCTGCAACCCTCCCATCTCCCACTCCCTCTCCCATTCCATTCTCGTCAAGATTCATTTTCAATTCTCTTTATATACAGAAGATCAATTTAGTATAAATTAAGTAAATATTTCAACAGTTTGCACCCACACAGAACATAAAGTGTAAAATACTGTTTCAGTACTAGTTATAGTATTACTTCACATTGGACAACACATTAATGACAGAGATCCTACATGAGGAGTAAGTGCACAGTGACTCCTGTTGTTGACTTAACAAATTGACACTCTTGTTTATGGCATCAGTAATCACCCTAGGCTCTTGTCATGAGTTGCCAAGGCTATGGAAGACTATTAAGTTCACTGACTCTGATCATATTTAGACAAGGTCATAGTCAAAGTGGAAGTTCTCGCCTCCCTTCAGAGAAAGGTACCTCCTTCTTTGGTAGCCTGTTCTTTCCACTGGGATCTCACTCGCAGAGATCTTTCATTTAGGTCTTTTTTTTTGCCAGAGTGTCTTGGCTTTCCAGGCCTAAAATACTCTCATGGGCTCTTCAGCCAGATCCAAATGCCTTAAGGGCTGATTTTGAGGCCAGAGTGCTGTTTAGGGCATGTGCCATTCTCTGAGTGTGCTGTGTATCCCACTTCCAATGTTGGATGGTTCTCTGCTTCTTAATTCTATCAGTATTAGCAGACACTAGTCTTGTTTATGTGATCTCTTTGACTCTTAGACCTATCATGATCAATTGTGAACTGAAATTGATTACTTGGACTAGTGAGATGGCATTGGTACATGCTACCTTTGATTGGATTGAATTGGAATCTCCTGGCACGTTGCAGTCTGACTTGCCCCAAATGGTAGAGTATAGATTATATTTTAAACCACAAGGAAGGATGAAATCATCTTTTGGGAGTGTAAGAAGGGAGGCAATTGGTCTTAGGACTGATGTCTGGCAATTTCAATATTTCTACATTGAGGGGATAATTTGGAGCCTGAATAAAAGCCTCAAAAATTACAGGCAGAGATTTATTAGTGGAATCAAAGGACTGTGTTAAAACAGATGGTAAAAGAGAAATGTTTCCATAAATTAAAACTGGTTAATAGTGTTGTAGCTGTTGAGAGTCCATGTGTAATGAGAACAGTAAAGAAGTTATTGGAATTGGTCCATGGAAGTTATTTCTAACGTTGGTTAGAGCAGTGATTTTCTTTTTAATACAACTCAGAATAGCATAGCTTGAAATGTGTTGAAGAGAGAATGTTAATGGAAGAAATGAGAGCATTTTTGGAGGATCTCTAGAAAACAATTTCTGTGAAGAGGAGAGAATTATAGTTGAAGTGGTTTGAACGATAGAGAGCTTTTCCTTTTTTGTGATAAGAGTTTGTAGGATTATTTTGTTTAATGCCTAAATGGTGCAATAAACTAAAGAAAAAGGAAAATAAAAAAGAAATAATTAAAACATATTTCAGAAGAAGACATGACAAAACAACCCTTTGAGGTCACAAGGACAGTCTCCCTGTGCATTGATTACCTTTTCAAATGAGAAGATACATTACTACGATTATAGCGAAGGCAAAAGAGAATAAGGACACTTGTTGGTTTATTGATTTAATACTGGACAGCCTATAAAATATTTATCATTGAACTTAAGGACACCCCATCAATTACAGGATGAACTGCTCTCCATATCTTTTTTATAATCTGAAAACCCACTTTTTTTCAAATAAAGTACCACTCATGTTTTCCAGTGCCTAAGAATTTTACATAGATACACGTTTTATGAGGCCACTATGTTCCCATCTCATAGCCTCTAAAGGTTGCCTATATCTCTCGTCTTGTGGTCTTTTTCCATCTTCAAATTAAGCAATAATTGGTTGGGGTTTCCCCACACTGTTCCCCTGATTCTGACTCATCTGTTTCCTTATTACACATATATAAATTCTTGTGACTATATTGGCTTCACCCAGATAATCTGAGGTAATAGTCCCCTCTCATTATGCGTTGATCAACAAGCAATTTTATCTGAGACTTGGATTCCCTAATTTATTTATATGTTCCCAGGAGTATGAAATGGACATCTTTGAGTGACTATTATTCTGTCTGCCATATAATAGAAACCTAGAATGCACTGTCTTCATCTGAAAAACATATATTTCCCATATTTTAATAAGCTTCTTCTATATACATAATGAAATGATAATCAGACATTTAAGTTCCAGTCAACAGCATCAAATCTGTTTCTAAAATGACTGAAAAATATTGATGGTAGATTTTATGAAAAAAAGATATAAACCATGTCCATTAAATTTAATCTTACTTTAATGGCATCTTATGTAACATTTTGCTCAATTTTTAAGATATTTGCTCATGTGCAGAGGTGTTTTTGTACTTTGAAACAAAAACAAAGTGAGAGGATGTTTACTTCAGTTATAAAAGATTGTATTATCATTACTATAGTCAAATAAAAGTTGGGCTTTCTTAAAATAACTGAGACTCCATTTAAGAGTTTGAATTACCCTTTATCTCTTTTTCCTCCCTTACTGCTTTTGCTAATATGTCCAGTACTGTACTAAGAGTGTTGAAAGTGGACATCTTGGTCTTATTATAGATCTGAGGAGAAATGCTTTCTTCCCTTAAGTTGAGAATTCTTACTTTTCACTTAAGGAAAATACTTTATGGTCTTTCTTCAGCATATCCATACTTCCAACATTGCCCCTGTGCTTTCAGATGGTTTTTAAGTAAAATAAAGATTACTCAAACCCAAGGACTGGGACAGTTGATCTGATAACTGAGATGTCTGCTACATGACTAATGGGTACATAACATGCACTGTGTGGATACATGGCAATAAGGGTAATGGTTCAAAATTTTATCATGATACTCAGAATAGATTTGCAATTTGAATCTTATGAATTGCTTTTCATGGAATTTTCTGTTTAATATTCTCAGATCATCGTCGATTGCCAGTAACTAAAACTACAGAAAGCAAAAACCACAGGTAATGGAGGACTACTGTAGTCAATCAAATGAAGATATGTGAAAAATAAAAAAAAAATTTACAAAAGAGTCTTAAGTATGGTTCTGACTTGGCTATGGAAATGAAATGTGCTGAATTTGTTTATTTTATTTTCATTATCTCATAAATGATGATGTTGTATTATTCAAGTAAATGTAAGTGTTACTGATGATTTTACTATTTTTCATAGTTACTACAGCACATTAGTGACACTTGCAAATCTTCTCTATCAGGCCAATTTAGTTAGTAGAAAGATTTGATTATTTAGTGAAATTTTATAATAGTGTAATTTGAAATATCAAAAATTTATATTCTGATATTTATTTTTAAAGATTTGTTTCTTTGAAAGGCACAGTTACAGAGAGACAAAGGCAGAGGCAGAGAGAGAGAGAAGTCTTCCATCCACGGGTTCACTCCCTAGATGGCCACAAGGGCTGGAGCTGCACTGATCTGAAGCCAGGAGCCAGGAGCTTCCTCCAGGTCTCCCACGTGGGTGCAGGGGCCCAAGGACTTGGGCCATCTTCCCATTGCTTTCCCAGGCCATAGCAGAGAGCTGGATTGAAAGTGAAGCAGCCGGGACTAGAACTGGCACCCATATGGGATGCTGAAGCTGCAGGCCAGGGCTTTTACCTGCTATGCCACAGCGCCGGCTCCTATATTGTTTCTTAAGTAACTTTCTGGTTTTTACCAATCCAAAGTATAAATTCCACACAATATTTATATCAACAATAATCTTAACAGTGGTACGTGAAAATCAGATGTGTATATGATAAAATGCTATATTAAAAATGACAAAAATATGGCCGAGACCTCAGCTCACTAGGCTAATCCTCTGCCTGTGGCGCTGGCATTCTGGGTTCTAGTCCCAGTTGGGGCGCCGGTTTTGTCCTGGTTGCTCCGCTTCCAGTCCAGCTCTCTGCTGTGGCCTGGGAGGGCAGTGGAGGATGGCCCAAGTGTTGGGCCCTGTACCCACGTGGGAGACCAGGAGGAAGCACTGGGCTCCTGGCTTCAGATTGGTGCAGTGCCGGCTGTAGTGGCCATTTTGGGGGTGAACCAATGGAAGGAAGACCTTTCTCTCTGTCTCTCTCTCTCACTGTTTAACTTTGCCTGTCAAAAAAAAATGACAAAAATAGACAAGTGTAGGATGTACTTCATACACACACACACACATACACACACATCTTCTGGTTAAGAAATATAATTACAAAATTCTATTCATATATATATGTATATATATAAATATATGTATACATGCATATACATCTTCTGGTTAAGAAATATAACTCCAAAATTCTAGTCACCAAATAAGTTGTATAACTATAAGAATAAAATCAGAATGATTTATGTTTTTAAAACATTAGCTGGTACAGAAGAAAACAATAAAATACGTGAAAATTTAGAAACATTTAATAAGTGATCCAACAAATGTATTTTGATTCTGTTGTGTGTGACAGGCACTGCAATAGATAAAACAATGCAATAGGGGATGGCTATGTGGTAAACTAAGCCTCAGCCTGTAGCAGCAGCATCTCATATTGGTACCAGTTTGTGTCCTGGTTACTCTGCTTCTAATCCAGCTCTCTGCTATGGCCTTTATGTTATACTGTGGAAAGTTTGACTACAGTGTGTCATGATGAAGGTCTTTTCTGGTCACATCTGTTAGGAATTCTGTGTGCTTCCCCTCTTTGGATTTCCCTTTCTTTCTCCAGCTTGGGGAAAGTTTTCTGTAATTATTTCACTAAACAGGCTTTCTAATCCATTTTCTCTTTTCCACACTTTCAGGAACTCCTAAGACTTGTATGTTGGGTTGTTTGATTGTATCCTAAATATCTCCAACACTGTTTTTAAGTTTTCTATTTTCTTCTTGTTTTTCTTTTTTGTTTGACTGTAAGATTTCCAAAGTTCAAATATTCTTTCTAATGTCTTGCCAAGTCTGCTATTGAAGCTTTCCACCTCATTTTTTATTTGATCTATTGAATTCTTCGTTTCTAATATTTCATTTTGATTTCTCTTTAAAAATCTCAATTTCATGGGAAAAAGTTTCATTCATATAATGTATGGTTTTCTTTAGTTCATGGATTTGCTTCTGATTGCTTTTGAGTAATCTTATGATTAGTTTTTTGAATTCCATTTCTGACATTCCTCAATGTCTTCATCTTCACTTTCTAATATTGAAATATTGTCATGTTCCTTCAGGGGAGGTGGTTATGCTGTCTTCTTTATTCTTGTTTCTTGAATTTCTGCATATGTTGCAAGGCATTTGTGGAGTTGATTTTTGTTTTTCCCTCTGATGGCTTTTATCTTTCAGCTATGCCTGTGTGGCTTAGAGAGTGTCTGCACTTTCAGTGAATACCAACAGGTGTGTGGTGGGTGTGGCCAGGGAGCTCTGGTTAGTGCTCCAGTGTGGAGCAAGTATCCAAGGTAACACACAAGTTGGGTGTGGCAGATCTCAATGCCCAGATGTTAGCCCCCAGTGTGTTCTGTGCCACCGTATGAACTGAACAAATTATCTGTGCAGTCCTAACTGTGAGCACAGTTTGCATATGGAGCTGCTCCTAGTGATTACCCAGAGACCCAGCTATTCTCTGCAGTTTCCCATATAACTACCTAGTCCCCATGATCTCAGGACACAAGGTTCCCATAGTCTATGAGCGCAGAGGTTTCTGTTTGCCCTGCCAGGCTGCCAGTCAGCAGAGAGGCAGATGCTCCTAAAGACAGCTCCATCTAGGCGTTTTGACCCTGGGAGGCTTAGGTGCCTTACTGTCCTACGTGGTTGCGCAGCCACCTCCCAGCTAGGCTCAAAGTCAGTAGGGACTGTGTATTGTTCCCTTCATTAGAATCACTGGAGGACATGAGTATACAAGAGCCACTGGCTGAGTGTTGCTCTGCCATTGCCATCAGTACTGCTGTGAAGGTGGTGTCCTGTCTCAGCCAGTTGCTGTTCCTGCACACAAAGACTTGCACAGCTGTCACCCAGACCGAAAATGGTGCCTGCTCTTTCTCAGCTGGGTAGTGACTACTGTTTTTGGGAAGTTGGAATGAGATAAATGTGCCCCCTCTATTTCCACTGGGTCCTCAGGCAACTGCTAACCCCTAGGACTCCAGTCCAGACTCACACCATGCTCTCCCTCTATTTGTATTGCCACAAGTAGTCCAGTCTCACCTCTGTCACCAAACTGCCACCTGCTCCAGCTCTCAGCTGCTGCAGTTGTGCGCTGTGCCTGTGTGAGTGCTATACAGCCACACCGTCCACACAGGTCCACGGGGTTCCTCCTCCTCTTGTAGGATTTCCAATGTGGCTTTCTCTCCAATTGTTCCCTGAGGGTGCACTTCCGACACCCCTCTTTCACTGTTTATCCCTAGCCTAGCACATCACCTCACCCCCTAATCCACCATCTTGGCAAAGTCCCCACCAGGCATATTTCTGATCTATATAACCATTCATGGCCCTCTTCTTAAATAAAATGTATGTTCCTAAAAACTTCATTATTGCTCTTATGTATCTTTTGTGTTATGAGTGTGTGTATGTGTTTGAGTGAATGCACAAATGTTTTTGCATGCTAAGATGAAAATTATAATTATTTCTAACTTCCTGATACTTACTTTTTCTTATCTTAAAGTTCCATAATTATATTTTCATTATTAAGCTGTGCTCGTACATTGTGTTGTTTTTGTAGTGGGTGTGATATCTAGATAATGGCACTCTTAATTAAGTATATTCTATAAAAGTTTTAATTGAAACTATTAACTTTTTTCCCAAACAGACTGCCTATACTTGCTCTAATGCTAGATATTCTATATCCTTTTGGGCACTACCACCTGATTTCAAAAAGAAAGTATGGACTGCAGTATGTAGTCATAGGATGTATTACTATAGGAAGTAATGGGCAATACTGCCCAGGGTGAGAGCAGTACATAAAGTTTGTGAGGACTGATCTTCTTTGGTGTTTTTTACATGGGGGATCTACTTGAGAGTTGAAACTACAGAATACAGAAGCATGCTGACACATGTTTACATACATATCTTTTTCCCTGTGTAAACACATCAAATAAAATTCCTGTTGTTGAAATAAAAGATGTTTTGCTTTGGGGAAACTAGGCAGTAGCACTAGTTTCCTTGTTGCACTGAGGTATATAAGTAGGAAGATGAAGAAATAGGACACTGTATATTTGAGTACAACTGTGTAAAAGTTTAAGCATTTATCTGTTGAAGACTTACTTGCAGCTACTCCATATTCAGCATACCATTGAAATTTTTTTAGTAAAGCATATGAACAGGAGCAAAATAAGCAATGTAGAACTTTCCTTAAAAGGCCACTTACATATTAGCATTGTTATAAATACTGATAGGATCTCTTTGGAATTGAAGGTGGAAAAGACACACAAAAAGCAAAAATGATGGCATGTGTTTGTGTGTGTTCAATATAACTGCAAAGGCACTTATATCATTGTACTCCAAAAGACTTAAATACCTTCTGGGTTGTAATGGAGTGATGAGAACATAACATATAAACAGAATTCACTGATGTATTGCCAGTGATAGGTATTCATTGCTGTTATGGTGAGACCAAAGCACAGTAACTATGGTCCAATGGTTATCCCAGGAAGAAAATTAAAGACAATATGTGGGTGATGAAAAGCTGCCATCCTTGTTGTTTCATATTTAAGAGCTGTTACACAAATTGTTACTAGATAAATGCTGACTGTTGCTCTGAGAAATCATTTAAATCATTTTCTTTTTCCCTCTAATATTGTTGAAGTATAATTGAAATATACAAGTTTATATATTTACAGTATACAATATGTTTCAATGTATGTGTACATTATGAAACAACTATTGCGCTCCAACTAATAATATATGCTCATCTTACACCGATATCTTTTTTTGCATTGATAAAATTTAACATAAGTTGTTAGTACATTTCCAGTATGCAATATTGTATTATTGGGCATAATTGTCATCCAGTGCATTAGATTTCCAGAACTCACTCTTTCTATCTAATTACAAATTTATACCCTTTGAGTGACATCTTCCCACCCACAAAATTCAGACAGTAATCATTCTGTTCTCTTCTCCCTGATGTTTGACTATTTTAAAGTCCACCTTTAAGTGGGATCATGATATATTTGTCATTTTGTACCAGTTGTACTCAATACAATATGTTTCAGGTTTGTCCATGTTGTTGCAAATGACAAGAATTATTTTTCTTAAGGCTTCAGAACTTTCTACTGTGTATGCGAGTGTGTGTGTGTGTAATTTTATTTATCCATTATGCATTATTGAACATTTAATGTGAATCTGTATCTTGATTATTTTGAATAATGCTACAATGAATATGGGAGCGCAGATATCTCTCTGAGATACTGATTTCATTTCTTTAATTAATTAAGAGATCCAAGATGGCTGAACAGGGAAAAGACCTGCTGATCTTCCCCATGAAAAGATAACAGAAGAAAAGGGGAGGAACTGCATCCCCATGGTATATTTGAAGAGAAGTTTTGATTGGAAATTCTACAGAAAGAAGAGACATGCTGTGGAGCAGTGAGGATAGTATAATAACGCACCAGTGAATGGGAAACCACAGTGAATCCCATTGCCAGTGGCTGGAGGAGACACCATCTTCTTGGAGTAAGGTAAGAGGAATGCGCGGTAGCCCATGTAACTAGTGTTACTGCCTGAGGGAAAACCTTGTGCATCCTACTGACTTCGAGTTTGGTCTGGAACACAACTGGGGAGCTGTCGCTCCCCCATTCGCGGAGGAACGACACTGGACCCTGCGCTGTTCTTTTGTGCTCTCGTCCCTTCCCGGGTTTGCTGCTGGTCCTTCCCGGGTTGGCTGCCGATCCCTCCACCTCCGTGGAGGGGCGGCTCCCCCTGCCACTTTCCCCACTTCCATGGGGGAGTGGCACACCACCTGCTGGCTCTCTCGGGGGTTGCTCAGATGTTATCAGGATGTTCCTGGTGCATGTTGTCTCTCTCCTCCCTTATAGTCCTCTTCCACCAATCCCAACTCTGCTACACACATGCCGAGCACGCTGCTCTCCTCCAATCAGGAGCAGGATCAGCTCCTGCAGCTCATCAGTCAAGCTGGCGAGAGGCAGCTGTGTAGAAGTTGTTTACTCCCTTTCAGCGCCATATTGTGGGAGAGCAGATGTATAGAATAAGTCTTAATTCCAGTAACTTAGTCTAGTCCGAGTTGCTCCCCACAGTTCCCCCTTTCTTTTTATTTTTTGGCGTTGATACGCACCTGTCTTCGGTGCCCCACGGCACACACTCTGCTCTGCTCGCTGGAGTTGCCCACAGGTGCTTACAAGCCCTACCAATCAGGCAAACTGAATCCGGGTCCTCTCTTCGCCATGTTGTGAGGTTTTTAGGCGCTGATGCATGCCTGTGTTCACTGCCCTGCAGTGCATGCTCTGCTCGAGCTGCCTGCAAGTGTTTATCGCCTTACTAATCAGGCAGACCGAATACAAGCCCTCTCATTGCCGTATTGTGGGGAGACTTATTGATGTTGATTCATGCCTATCTTCGGTGACCTGCGGCTCATACTCTGCTTGAGCTGCCTGCTGGTGCTTATCGCCTAATCAGGCAGACCGAATCCAAGCCCTCTCATTGCCATGTTGTGGGGAGGCCTTATTTTTCTCTATTTCTCTATCTCCGGGCATTCCTATCTCTCCTATTTCACTTCTATCTGCCAGCATTCCTATTTCTCTCATTTTACTTCTATACTTCTATTTCTCTTATCCCTGCAGCTTCTCGGCGCCTCGCCCCACAGTGGCTTCCCGGCTATGCGTGGCTTCAGCCCGCGCTTCTCTCATCTGCACGGCTTCCCGGCTTCGCGCGCGCTCCACGGTCTCCGCGCCCTTTGCGCCCGCACCACGGCCTCCGCGCCAGCCCCGTGCTCTCCTATCTACTTGTGCCCCATGCGCTCTCTCCGCTCGTGCCCTGCACGCTTTCTCTGCACAAGGCGGCTTCCGCGAATCACAGCCTAGCTCATGTTTCCTCTTCTCGGTTTTCAGTCTAAGTTCCCCGGGCTAGCCTGATGAATTCAAACCTAACTTACGTCTCCGCTTTTCGGTTTGACTTCTTGCCTTTTGCTCCCCGGGTTGACTTGACGAATCCCAACCTAGCTTACGTCTCTGCTTCGGCCTGCCCCCGCGGCTTCACTTTCCCTAGCTTATATCTTTCTCTACCCAGTACTTTTCCCTAAGTTTCTTCCAACAATATTTCTCTCATTTCTCCTGGCTTCTCCCCACAGTCCGTATCCCAGTCTATTTCTTCTAGCTTTCACTTTTGCTTTTAATCTTAGATTTCTCCTAGCTTCCCCGCCATAGTCCGTATCCGAGTCTACGTTTCTTCTTGCTTTCACTTTCACTTTCAACCCTAGATTTCTCCCGGCACTTTTTCCGTCCGGCTTTTCCCTAGGCTCTTTGGTAGTCTCTCTCTCCGGTATTTTCCCGCTTCTTCCCGCTTTTTCCCTCCTAGGTTTCCTATCCGAGTCACGGCACCATTATGTCGCTCCCCCATTCGCGGAGAAATGACACTGGACCCTGCGCTGTTCTTTTGTGCGCTCAGCCCTTCCCGGTTTTGCTGCTGGTCCTTCCCAGGTTGGCTGCCGATCCCTCCACCTCCGTGGAGGGGCGGCTCCCCCTGCCACTTTCCCCACTTCCATGGGGGAGTGGCACACCGCCGGCCGGCTCTCTCGGGGGTTGCTCAGATGTTATCAGGATGTTCCTGGTGCATGTTGTCTCTCTCCTCCTTTATAGTCCTCTTCCACCAATCCCAACTCTGCTACCCACATGCCGAGCACGCTGCTCTCCTCCAATCAGGAGCAGGATCAGCTCCTGCAGCTCATCAGTCAAGCTGGTGAGAGGCAGCTACATAGAAGTTGTTTACTCCCTTTCAGCGCCATATTGTGGGAGAGCAGATGTATAGAATAAGTCTTAATTCCAGTAACTTAGTCTAGTCCGAGTCCACAGGGAGCAGCGTGCCCACTTAACCATTTGAAGGACGATCACATTGGTTTCCTCGCATCCCCCTACAAGGGCACCTGGCAAATAGCAGGGAGGAAGCACCATCTTAATAAGGTGAGTAGAGGCTGCTGTGGCTTGTGTGACTGGGGAATTTTATTGGAGGGATAAATCCATGGTCCCCACTGACATTGAGTCTAACCTGGCAGGGATGGGGGCACCAAGTTAAGCCTGTGAGGCACTCCTTTCCCCTCATTCTATCAGGGTATCCAGACTCAACTTGAAAAGGCAGAGTACCAACCAACTTCTGTCAGGCAGGCAGCTGGCCTCTGGGAATGTTGGGGAGGCTCACAGGACTGAGAGTGAGTCCCTAGTTCCCAGTGACTGGGAGCTCTGCACTCTATGACTACAGGAATTCTGTGACTGTGTGATACAGAGTGGGGTGTGGCTGTATCATTGGCCAATCTCTGTGTCTGGTTTCAGAGGCTCAGAGTTCCCTGAGTGCCTGATGTGGGTCATCACAGAGGGTTCCATGCTCACACTGAGAAGCACAGATCCTTTGGACAGTTCATGTGCCTGTGTGAGTAGGGTGTGTAGCCATTGTGGGATCACCCTAGGCAGTTGGTTCACATTGGCAGAGAGGTTGAAGCTGTAATCAAGCCAGCCAATGAAATCACACCTTGCAAACTGCTGATGATAAAGATCTACCAGGCCCAATGTGGGAGTCACTCTGAATACTTGCCTTACCCTCGAGCACTAGCCGGAGCTCCCTGGCCCCACTGAGCATCTGACTTTGGATATCCAATGAAGGACCATAAATTCAACTAAGACATTGATGCATATTTCAAAGAAAAAAGCTCACAGGGGAGAAAACCAACAACTGCTTCCACAAATGCCTGAAAATGTAGAACTACAAGAGACAAGAAAAGGAAGGCAATATGACTCCCTAAAAGGAACACAACATCACTTCAATATTAGAATGTGAAAATGAAGATATTGATGAAATGTCTGAAAAGGAATTCAAAAGAATGATCATAGGATTACTCAAAAACACAGTGGACAATGGATACCACTTAAATAGAAATAATAGGGAGCCAGCACTGTTGCGGAGCGGGTTAAGGCCAAGTAAAAAAAAAATTAAATTGAAAAAGAAATAAAAATAATCATCAGGAATTACTACAAACAGCTATATTCCAACAATTTGAAAAAATCTAGGAAAAAATGTATGGATTTCTGGACACAAAAAAAGTCATGAAAACATAGAAAACCTAAATAGACCCTAACCAAGATGGAAATTAAATTAGTAATAAAGACCCTTCCATGAAACAAACAGGACCAGATGGCTTCACTGCTGAATTCTACAAAACTTGTAAAGAAGAACTAATTCCAATTCTTCTCAACTACTCAAAACAATTGAAAGAAGGGAATCTTCACAAACTCCTTCTATGAAGCCAGCATCTCCTTAATCCCAAAACCAGAAAAAAAATGCCTTACTGGATCGTAAGGCAGCTTTGTTTATAAATTTGTGAAGAACTTCCATATTGCTTTCCATAATGGGTATTATAATTTACATTGCCAACAACAGTATATGAGAGTCTTCTCTATATCCTTACCAAAGCTTGTTTTATTGTTTGGGTTTTATTTATTGTTTGGGTTTTTGATAATATTCTAACAGATGTGATTGTGGTTTTGTAGTTTTTATTTGTATTTACCTGAGAATTGGTGATGCTGAAGGTTTTTCATATACCTCTTGTCCATTTGTGCATCTCCTTTTAAAAATGTCTATTCAGCTCCCTTACCCATTTTTAAAATCCAAACTGTTTTCTCATTACTGAGTTGTTTGAGTTTCTTACGCACAGGCACACTGAAAAGTTTGTGTAGAAATGGAATGGCACAGTGGCTCACTTGGTTAATCCTCCACTTGCGGCGCTGGTATCCCATGTGGGCACTGCGTTCTAGTCCTGCCTGCTCCTCTTCCAGTCCAGCTCTCTGCTGTGGCCCGGGTATGCAGTGGAGGATGGCCCAGATGCTTGGGCCCTGCACCCGCATGGGAGACCAGGAGGAAGCACCTGGCTCCTGGCTTTGGATTGGTGCAGTGCAGGCTGTAGTGGCCATTTGGGGGGTGAATCAATGGAAGGGAAGGAAGACCTTTCTCTCTGTCTCTCCCTCTCACTATCTGTAGTTCTACCTGTCAAATAAAAAAAATTAAAAAAAATGGAATGAAAGGCAAGTTTATTTTACTGCAAAAAATTTTGAAATCTTTGCATATATTTTTAAAAATAATTCATTTTCCATGAAATTTTTGGAGATCCCTAAGGTATATTAGATATTACCCTGTTATTAGATGTATGATCTGCAAAGGTTTTTTCTCCTCTCTCCTAGTTTGTCCAACTACTTTGGTAATTATTTCTGTTGATATAAAGATGTCACCAGAGGAAAGGCTGTGGAAGCCGTGGGGTTCTTGTCTTCATGCAAGAAATAATTCAGGTGTAAGACAGAGAGCAGAGTGATAAAGCTTTATTGGGGGTAGGGCATCCGTCAGAACGGAAGTCCCGTTGCTGGGATCGGGGAGAGCAAGTTACCTTGGTTGAGTGGAGAGAATACACCTGGGCAGGCCAGGTGGGTGGCTCAGCTGAAAGGCAGAGGGTAGAGTGTGCAGTCTGTTTGGACTCCGTAGGTTTTTAAGGGAGTCTGTTTACCCACCTCCCCTCTCCTCCAGGGCAAAAGATGGGGAGTCCTAGGGAAGAGTTTATTGGGTGAAAATTAGCAAATTCCTCCCCAGTTTTGCTGGAGCCAAGGCAGAGCAAAGGGGCTTCCCTTGGGGTGTCTGAGAAGGTTTTATTGCCCCATGTTATCAGGTCAGGTAACCCACCTGGTCCTGAGGAGAGAGTTCTCCTGGGAGCTTTCCTTGGGGGAGAGCTGGGGCCACCTGGAGGTTATCAGGGTCTGAGCAGGACTTTGAAGTGCAAGATGCTGGGCTTCTGGAGCTGGTCTTCAGGCCTCTCCCACACAGGCACATAGACTAAATCTGTCTTCCTACCTAGCAAAGACATTTTTCATTTGATACAATTCAATTTTTCTATGCTTTTGGTTTCATATCCCAAATCTCAGTGTTCTGATCATGTCAAGAAACACTTTCCTTATGTTTTCTTCTAGTAGTATCAGAACTTTGGTTATTACATTTAAGTGTTTAATCTGTTATAGTTGATTTTTATGTGGAGTGAGAATAAGGGTCACGTTTCATTATTCTTTGTGTGGATTTTGCAGTTTTCCAACACCATTGGAGAGACTGATCTTGGACTCTTTGTTGAAGAACAACAGAGAGTAAATATATGGGTTTATTTCTAGACTCCATTCTATTCCATTGGTCTACATATCTGCTTTTATATCAATGCAGTACTGCTTTGATTACTACAGCTTTATGAGATATTTTTTATATAAGCTAGTTTGATGTCTCCAGCTTTTCATTTTGCTCCAAATTTATTTGGGTATTCAAATCTTTTGTTATTAAACATGCATTTTAAGAATTTCTTTGTATTTCTGTTGAATGTGTCATTGGGATATTAATGGGGATTACATGGAGTCTGCAGGATATTTTGGGTATAGTAAATATTTTCACAATATTAATAATCTCCATATATGAACATGAGATATCTTTCCAATTATCTGTCTTATTCAATTTGTTTCATCCTTGTTTTATAGGTTTTAGTTCACAGACCTTATAATTCCTTGGTTAAATATATTACTAAGTGCCAGATTGGTCTGACTACCCCTCTGTGTTGGCAAGTGAAAAACTACTCAGAGGCAATTTCAAGTGGAAAAATGTGCAAGGGTCAAAGGGCTGTGACCTCCAAATCTGAGCCCCAACTGCATCTATTTGCATACTTTTATTTCCTTTACAGAGTTCAGGGGTTAGGGTTAGGGCAGCCTAAACAATCTCTTGTATATACAAGCAAGAAGACATCTGTGTGTTAACAAAACACCTTTTCAGAAAGCACATTTCTTTTCTTACCTTCACTCTCCCAAGGTGAACTCTGACCTACAAAGAACTGCCAAGACTGCCTTGCCTTCAGGCATATCTTGTTCCTAAGGACTACTGCCTTCCACATGCCCTAGTCAGCCTTGCAGTGCTAAGTCTCCAGGCTGTTTCTCCTTACCTCTGACACTTAAGTATTCTTCCTCCCTCCATCCCTCACTCCCCCCTCTTTCTTTCTTTCTTTCTTTCTTTCTTTCTTTCTTTCTTTCTTTCTTTCTTTCTTTCTTGATTTATGTATTTATTTGAAAGGCAGAGTTATAGAGTTACAGAGAGGCAGAAGCAGAGAGAGAAAAAAGTGTTCCATCCACTGGTTCATCTCCAGATGGCCGCAACAGCCGAAGCTGGGCCAATCCAAAGCCAGGAGCCAGGAGCTTCTTCCAGGTCTCCCACATGGGTGCAGGGGCCCAAGGACTTGGGTCATCTTCTACTGCTTTCCCAGGCCCTAGCAGAGAGCTGGATCGGAAGTGGAGCAGCTGGGATTAGAAGTGCAGCCACATGGGGTGCTGGTACTTCAGGTGGCGGCTTTACCTGCTATGCCACAGCATGGGCCCCTATTTGTTTATTTATGGCATTATTATAAATGAAAATGTTTTCTTGGTAACTTTTTTAGGCAGTTCATTATTACAGAATAGAAATGCTACTGAGTTTTGTATGTTAATTATGTCCTGAAACTTGACTAAATTAATTCATTAATTCTAACAGTTTTTTTGTAGATTCATGAGAGTTATTTCCTACATAATAGATCATGTGATTAGTAAAAAAGACAGTTCCACTAGTCTTTTTATACCCTAATTGCTCTGACTGGGATAACCAGTGTTTATAGTGAATAGAATTGTCAAGGAAGGCATCCTTGTCATATTCCTGAACTTTCAGCTTTTCACTGTTAAGGACTTATCTGATATGGCCTTTACTCCTATGAATTTGTAAGGCTGCCACAATACACACCAAACACCAGAGTTAAGGGAAAGGTTTATTGTCAGGTGAGGGAAGCCCGATGGGCCAAGGAAAGAGGACAAGAGAGTCAGAGAGAGAGAGGGATCAGGAGAGAGAGAGAGAGGGCACATGTGAGAGAAACAGGTTCTGTTATACCTTTGCAGGGGGCAGGGAAATAGGAGCGGTGAATCCCACTAGGGTGGGGGTCAAGCTGACACCTGTGGATTGGCAATCTGGTCACCTGGCTTCTAGCAATGGCAGTGAGGGCTAGAGCCTAGGATGGTGTCCGAGATGTACATCCATACCACAGATAAGAACTGGGCCATTTGCTAACAAAGTACATTCCTTCTGTCCCTAACTTAGTAATAGTAATTGTCATGAAAGTGCATTGAAGTTGGCTAAATGCTTTTTTTCTGCATCTACTGAGATGATTATCTGACTTTTGTTCTTCATTCTGTGAATCTGATGTATAATATTCATTGATTTGTATAAATAGAACTATCATTGTGTTTCAGAGACAAACCTCATTTTATCATCATGTATAATCCTTTGAAAATGTTACTAAATTAGGTCTGTTATGATTTTGTTGAAGATTTCTGCATCTATGTTTATTAGAAATATTGACATGTAACTTATTTTCTTGTTTGCTTCTCTGGCCTTGCTATGGTCAGATTTTACATTTCTCCTTTGTTTATTTTCCTTTTGATTGCCCTTGATGCACGGAGTATTCATCAGTGTTGCTTAATTTTCAAATATTTGTGAATTTCCAGATTTCTTCTTGTTTATTTCTAGTTTAACACCATTGTGCCCCAAAAGACATTTGATGTTATTTCTTTTTTCCTCATTTTTTTAAAGATGTATTTATTCATTTGAAAGTCAGAATAACAGAGAGGCAGAGACAGAAGCAGAGAGAGAAAGAGAGAGAGAGAGAGAGAGAGAGAGAGAGAGGTATTCCATCTGCTGGCTCACTCCCCAAATGGCCGTGATGGCTGGAGCTGAGCTGATCTGAAGCCAGGAGCCAGGAGCTTCTTCCCAGTCTCCCACGTGGGTGCAGGGGCCCAAGGACTTGGGCCATCTTCTACTGATTTCCCAGACCATAGCAGAGAGCTGGATCGGAAATAGAGCAGCTGGTACTGGAACTGGCACCCATATGGGATGCCAGCACTACAGATGGTGGCTTTACCTGCTACACCACAGCATTGGCCCCTACTTGTATATGTTTTTACAATTCTTATGTCCTCTTGTTGAATTGACTCCTTTATTGTTGTGTTATGACTTTCTTTGTATCTTTTGACCATTTTTTAAGTTTTTTTTTTTCTAATATGAGTATAGCCACCCTGGCTTTTTTGGTTTACCATTTTCATGAAATATCTTTTACATTCCTTGACTCTGACATTCCATCAACTTTTATTAATCTGAGAAAAATCTTTCTCTCCTTCATTCCTGAAGAATATCCTTGCTGGGTACACCATTGTTGCTGGAAGTTCTTTTTTCTTCTATCAAAGCCCATTGCTTTTTGTTTTTAAACTAATTTTTATTAACATGTAAGGCTTGTGTATTTTATAGGGAATTGTACAATATTTTAACACATGAATAAAGTGCAAACTGCTCAAATCAGATAGTTAGTGTTTGAATTTCCTTCACTTTTCTTTGTTTTGGAAACTTCAAACTCCTCTCTTCCAGTCCTTTATAAAATATATAATGCATTATCATGAGTGATAGTCACCCTACTGAACTGTGGAACACTAGAAACTATTACTTCTATCTAAATGTGTTTTGGTATCCGCTGTCAGCACTTTGAATATATAATCCCACTTTGTTCTGATCTGGAAGTTTTCTGCTGAGAAAGCTGCTGATATTCTGATGGAAATTCTATTGCATATGATGAATTGCTTCTCTATTGCTGCTTTCAAAATTATTTGACTTTTGACAACTTGTTAATAATATGTATTGGTAAAGAACTCTTTATATTTCATGTATTTATTTTCTTAGAACATTGTGGATTTTCCTGTTTGTTTCCCTTTATAAATGAGAATTTTTTCTGACATTTTCCTATAAATAAACCATTTCTCCTTTTTACCCCTGCTTCTGGGACTTCCATTAACACATGTTTTAGTTCATTTGATTATCTCTTGTAAATGCCATAAATTTTTGCCCATGCTATTTCATTATTTTCACTTTTTGTTCTGTTCATTAGATAGTTTCAAATAAACTATATTCAATCTTCATTTTTTTCTGCTTCATTGTGTTTGCTGTTGAATATATATTTTAGATTTTGTATTTCAGTCATTGTATTCTTCAGCTCCAGTGTTTCTTTTATGTTCTTTTTTATGGTTTCTTTCATTTTGTTGAACTTAAAATTTTATATACTTATTATTTTCATTTTTCACTTATTATATTTTATTTACAATGATGTACCATTTGATATTTTAGTCCATGTTGGAGTGCATATATGATAACAATCACTTATGATTATAATGCAGCTAAAAAAATTGTATTACCAAGTAATAACATAGCTGTTATTACATTCTAGCAAAATGCATTACTCATGTGTGTGTGGTGATGTTGGTATAAACAAATCTACTGTGCTCACAGTTGTATAAAATGATAGCACATAAATTATGCAAAGTACATAATATTTGATAATGAAAATAAATGACTTTGTTACTGGTTCAGGTTTACTCATTATGCCTTTAATCATTATTTTAGAGTATGTTCCTTCTAGTTCTACAAAACATTTCATGTAAAGCACTATATAATATATTATCCTGGCAGCAGCCTCATATGATTTTGTTTATCATGTTTCTTGATTTCATAGAGTATATCTATAGACTGACCTCTACCACCTAGGTTTGTAGAAGTATACTCTAAAATGTTTGTAAAATGTTTGTATAATGTTTGTAAAATGCACCTAATGGTGCATTTCTAAGAATGCATCCCCATTGTTCAGTGACATGTGGCTGTACTTATTTATTTATTTTCTTGTAGTTCACTAAACTGTAAGATGATTTTTTGGTATTCTTTGCCAGGCAGTATGAAAGTCTCCATTTCTTTAGGGTCTGTTGCTGTTTGTTTATTTATTTATTTTTTTTACTATTTACTGATACACTTTTATTCACTTTTTATTTAAAAGGCATAGTGTCAGGAGAGAGAGAGAGAGAGAGAGAGAGAGAGAGAGAGAGAGATTGAGATTCTTGGATCCATTGATGTATTCTCCAAATGCCGACAATAGCTGGGGTTGGATTAGGATAAACCTGGAGTCAGGAAGTCTGAGTATCCCACGTGTGTGACTGGAAGCAAAGTATTTCAGCAATCATCTGCTGCCTCCCAGGTGCACTAGCAGAAAGCTGGATTAGAAGCAGAAGTGGGACTTGATCCAAGGCACCCCAATATGGATTATAGGCATCCTAAGCAGTGGCTTACTTTCTGTGCCCTAATGCCCATCCATGGTGCTTTATTTGGTTACATTGGTTGTGTAATGTTTCCCTGATTATTTATATTCCTTGCAACTTCGTATTCGTATTGTATGTTGGATAAGTAGGTACCTTGTTCAATCTTTAAATATTAGTTTCAAATGAGAAAGCCTTCACTGTTCAGCTTGCCCAGAAATTCTGGCCAGGGTATATGATAAAGTCCTTTTGTGAACTAACTTGAAACCTGGGTTGTCAGTCAGAAAGTCAAGGTGCTTGAATCTACAGGAGCCAGTCTGTTTTTTTCAGTATGAGGGTGAATGTATGGATCATTAGTCCACTAGGCTATTCCCTGAGATTGGTGTGTGAATGTGGGCTTGATACCAAAGTCAATAGTCTAGCCTTACACTACAATCCTTTTATTAAAGATTTATTTCATTTATTTGAAAGAGTTACAGAGAGGTACAGACAGAGAGAGAGGTCTTCCATCTGCTGGTTCACTCCCCAGATGGCTGCAACAGCCAGAGCTGTGCCCATCAGAAGCCAGGAACCTGGAGCTTCTTCTGGGTCTCCCATGTGGGTGCAGGGGCCCAAGGACTTGGGCTGTCTTCTACTGCTTTCCCAGGCCATAACACAGAGCTGGATTGGAAGAAGATCAGCCTGGACTAGAACTGGCGCCCATATGGGATGCCAGTGGTTCAGGCCAGGGCATTAACCTGCTGCACCACAGCCTGACCCCAACACTGCAATCTTTTACCCAATGATACCATAGGAAACTTAGGGTGCAAAATGCTTGCTTTCCTGGAAAGTTATCTTTAGCAAGGTCAAATGCCTGCCCAACTCCTTTGAAGTTCCCAATTTTACCATAAGAATAGCAAGGAAGTGGTGATTCCATCCTCCTGAGCTCACAGTTCATTGTGACAACAAATTAGGTAACCCAACCTTCTGCTCCCTGCTTTGTTTTATCATGCACAAGCCAGACAGGCTAAAGGATTGCAATTCAAGTCTTTTGATGGGTTTTGTCCTTGCCCTGTAACTGAAAGTCAACCTGATTGTCAAGTTTTTTTTTTTCCTCCAAAATTATGCTTAAAAACCCAACTACAGGGCTGGCGCCATGGCTCACTTGGTTGATCCTCCGCCTGCGGCACCAGCATCCCTACGGGCGGCAGGTTCTGGTCCCAGTTGCTCCTCTTCCAGTCCAGCTCTCTGCTGTGGCCCGGGAGGGCAGTGGAGGATGGCCCGGGTGTTTGGGCCCCTGTGTCCCCATGGGATACCGGGAGGAAGTGCCTGGGCCCTGGCTTCTGATAGGTATAGCTCTGGCTATAGCGGCCATTTGGGGGGTGAACCAACGGAAGGAAGACCTTTCTCTCTGTCTCTCTCTCACTGTTTAACTCTGTCAAAAAAAAAAAAAAAAAAAAAAAACACTACCTCCAGTCCCTTTGGGTTTTGCCTCTCTTGAAACCCTCCTTCATTCCACTCTGGCTGGAGGTCTCTGACTCTAGTAAATCATGCTTTTAAAGCTCCAAAAAACTTATGTCAACAGCATATGTAGATACGATGGCATTATAATGATGTTTGGGGATCTAGATGGCTTGTTTTGAGAAGCATAATTCATCCAGTGATATTTGCTCATGTGAATTATTCAATTTACCAAACACATTTGATTTCTTTTTGTTTGTCAAAGCTCATCTTTCTCAAAGTTAATGGTATAATGTTAATTCTTATCAGTTTAAGTTATAACACACTTCAGTTAGCGACAATTACTTATGGACTGTCTACCAATTTCTGGACACTATGCCATGTATCAGTGTTATAATAATGTTGTATAACATTCTTTATGCTTACAATCTTACATAAGGAATTACACTTCTCAGTCTTTGGTGACCAAAGGCTTATATTTTTACATTTCATAATGAAGACACTTCAGTTATATGGACGAATGTCTTATTTTGTCCCACACCATAGTCTGTTGTGTTGTAATGAAAATTGATTGCATTATAAACATTACAGTGTATTTAATAAACATAATTTCCTTCTATGCACATCAATCTACCTTTGTTTTGCAGAATTACATGGGTGAATATATTATACTTCATTTTCCAATGTGCTTTTACAATCTAGTGGCAAGTATAGGTATATGCATGACAAGTTATAGTAAATTTAGGTTATGATGCATTCATTGTAGAAGTCTAAACAAAATACTATGATAGTACAGGTAAGGGATTTTAGTTCTGCATGAAGGAGTTGAATAAACCTTTAAATATGAATAGAAATGACTGTCTCTAAGTCAAATTGTGTTAACACTAAAGAAGAAGAAATACGTTTCAGACAAACAGAACAGTTTCAAAAGAACATAATTATATGAAAGTAAATTGGCTATTAAATGACAGAATATTAGATGAAAGACAATGAACTGCATGCTATTAGGGTGAATTTGAATTTTATACTCTAGTCAATCCAAAGCCAACAAAAGAATGTTGTACATGATCAAAGCTAGTTTTGGGGACAACTCCAGTGTCAATGGGAATTATGGAATGGAATGATAGGTTTTCTGTAACTATCAATGCCCTTCTCTGCTTTGTCTTTAATGCCTGTGCTACAAAGATACATTGTATCATTGGTTTGACTGTCTTATAACAAATATGAGGTATTAATTACTAAAGTACTTTAGTCCAGTATCCAAAGTCAATCTTTCTTTCTTTTCTTTTTTTTCTTTTTTTTTTTTTTTGACAGGCAGAGTTAGACAGTGAGAGAGAGAGACAGAGAGAAAGCTCTTCCTTCTGTTGTTTCACTCCCCAAATAGCCACCACGGCCGGCGCACTGCGCTGATCCGAAGCCAGGAGCCAGGTGCTTCCTCCTGGTCTCCCATGCAGGTGCAGGGCCCAAGCACTTGGGCCATCCTCCACTGCCTTCCTGGGCCACAGCAGAGAGCTGGACTGGAAGAGGAGCAACCGGGACAGAATCTGGCACCCCAACTGGGACTAGAAACCAGGGTGCCAGCACCACAGGTGGAGGATTAGCCTAGTGAGCTGCCACACTGCCCACAAAGTCAATATTTCCAAAATAATATTTTGCAATCTTGTATAATGAAAAATATTAATTTATGACTTCATGAGGCTGCACATGGTTAGTTATATTTTTTCATTTTAAAAAAGTAAGTGTATATACTTTATAAAACTAGTCTAATGGTAGCCTTTCCCTAGTTCATCTAACTAATGATATCCTTAATCAACTTACTTTTTTTGCATGAATTTTTGATATTATTGAATGTCTGAGAAATCCTTCAGATTTGAGTGGAGCATTAAAGATAGGGTTTTTAAACCCAAAATGGGATATAGATGGGAATTTTACATCAAAGAAAATCAATGTTAAAAGTGTGTGCATTATCACCTACTCCAGTAAAAGTTTATTACTTACATTTATGCACCCTTTTCAAGGACAAACATAAGTTTTCTGACTTTTCTCCTTGTTATTCTCTCTATTGTGCTCTCTTTTATTATTTAAGACATTTTGCTTGGATTCAAGGGAAAATGCATTTTGATAATTATATGCTGAGTTAGCCTTAGGACCTGATTTTTAGCTCCTAGTTGTGATTTATACTGAGGTCACAAAATGGCCAAATTTGCCTTTATAAATAAAAACGTTTAGATCACATCCCATTACGATTTGTGCTCTTTTTTTTCACAGAAACAAAATATTTCAAGTATTTAATCAATATGTCTTCTTGCTTACTAGCAGAAGTGAATCATTATGTTTGTCTCATTATATTACCCATTGCCTAGTGTTCTATTATTAATAATAAAGTTTGAAAAGAATGCCTTTTATTCTGTACTTCTGTATTTGATGTCATATTCCTGAACAAAACTAGAACAATGTTAACATTTATTGTATTTCAAAAAAAGGAAACACATTCGTACCTAAATATTTAAGGAATTTTGATTTATCAAATTATCTTTGGATTGACTAATGTATGAAAAAATAACATGTTCTTGAATCACTAGATTTTAATGCATCACAATCATCTCCAAAGAATTGCATTCCTATTTATGCAAAAACATTTTTTCTTTGCCATTTTTAGCTGCAAGCAGCAGCCCATTTCACACACCAGTACAAAGACCATCAGTAAAAATGTCACATTAAAATGAATTAAAATCAATATATTTGCAGGTTTATCTGTGCATCTGTCAAGATAATACTTGTTTTGACTCACTTATCATATATATCATCAATATGGACTATTTATCATTGCTGATTTTGCCTGCTGCATCATATACACTAATGGCTATAGCAATTGTCTATACAATGTAAAATCAATTGGCATAGTCTATAATAAAATTGTATGATAGTGGTGCAAATACGAGCACACAAATTAATTGAACAAAATAGCAATTATAGAAGAACAAAGTGAAAATAATTATTTTGTATATTATAAGTAGAGTATACCAAATTGGCCTAGAAAATTATTGGTATTCAGTGAAGTACTTTAAAATAGTCATTTACAACATATATTTCTATAACTATATCTATATGTTTACTTTATATTTCATATTTCTTTTACATTTGAAAATATTTGGTTGACAGGTGATCATGAGACAGATAGTGAGCTCCCATTCTTGGATCACATGGTTCAAGCCTTGGCCAGAGGGAACTGGAAACCAGGAATGCAATCCAAGTCTTTCATGTGGGTGGTAATAACCCAATTAATTGAACTATAACTGCTGCCTCTCATGACCTGCATTAGCAAGAAGCTGGAATTAGAACCTGGATCCTGGTATCAAACCTAGACGCCCCAATATGAAATGTGAGCATCTTAACCTCTAGGCTGAATGAGGATCCCCATTTTTATATTTAAATTTATTCTTACATCAGTTAAGGTGACAATTAAAGATAGGACCTACTTACCAGACTACATGTTTTAAGCCTCTCAATATATTCATTACAGTCATCTTCATTTGAAAGAAAATATGAAAAATAGGAGATTGGTTAAGCAAATAAGGAGACATCAAAACAAAGGGCATTTATAGAAGAATCAAGAGAATGACATCTCACTTTTACTGACACGAAAATCACCATAGAGGCAGCTCTTATGGTGCAAGTGGTTAAGTCACTGCTTGGTAAACCAGCATCCCATATAACCATGCCTGGGATTGAGTCCTGCTTCATTTTACAATCCTGCTTCTGGTTAATATGCCTGGGAGAAAGCAGATGATGATTCAAGTGTTTGAGTCTCTGCCACCCATGTGGGAGACTTGGATGGAGTTCAGGACACGAGGCTTCAAACTTACCCAGTCCTGGCCATTGCACGCATTTGGAAAATAAAAAATCAGATGGGAGTTTTTCTCTCTCTCTCTCTCCCTCAAACAAATAACTGAAAAATGAACAAAATAACCGAATATAACATTGAGGTAATTAACCAGGATATAAGCTGCATGGATGATATGCCATGGGTAAGGGGTAAAAAATCCTAAAGGATTAGAGAATAACCACAATGAAACAACAATGGTTATCTGAGATGCTTGAAATAAAATGATGTTTCCAATTTCATTTCCTAGTACATATTTTTATGTATTTTTTGATTACCTGCATTTTCAAATTTATCTTCCTTTAACACATATTATTAAGAACATCAAAACCAGAAGTAAAACTTGGTTGAGATTATATATATTTATATATATGAACAATCAGTTTTTTCACCTATCATATTCATTTTTACTAATTTTTCCTTCTTAGTGTATCAGCATGATATAGATACAAATTGCTGAAAAGTGAAAATTGAAAACTTTAATGAACTGCGTCTATTGTCCACATGGTTTTGTTTTCCTATGAATTGAATTAACAGAAAAATTGGGGTGACTTATGGAAATAATAACATGATACACTTAATAGTAAATTAAAACATATCTATCAAACTATATTCATCGGATTTTAGAATAGCAAAAGATTTCAGAAACCAAATAATACAATCCTGTCTTCTGTGTGGTGTGGAAAATAATCAACAGTAATCTTTTTATTTTTTTAATTACAGTGGCTGTTGAACATATATTTCTCCAAAAGCTACATAGTAAAATTGGAAACAGCAATTACAAAGCTAAGCAATGTGGAAAGTGGTCTAGAATTAGTATTTTATATGAAGACATAGACAAACAAATATAAGATAAAACCTGAAAATTCTAAGATCTGATAATGCTTAGAAAACGCTAACCCTAAGAAGGAAGAAGCAAATTTGGAAGAAAGAAGCTTAGCATAAAATCAGGCAATAGATTGAAAGTAGAGTCAGTGTAATGGTATCAATGGCATGCAGAAGTGGAATACTGAAATATATTCAATAGTAAAAATATAAAATAATTGTCTCACCCTCCAAATTCAGAGCTTACATTCATTTTAGTAACTAATATGTATAATTACTTGGAAATTTTATTTATAGCTAATTTAAATATTTTCTATTACTTCTTCAATAATCTAATTTATCCATTATTTTTCTTCATGTCTCGATATAAAGAAACATTTTTAATAATACTTACTTTCAAGGTGAGTAAATCCTTAGTATATTTTCCAATCCTTCTAATTTCAGACCTGTTTTCTGTTGTATTCATTCATTGAAAACAACTTGGTTAATAGTTATTTTTTTATTTTATCTAATGCCAGCAACATTTCTTGTCTTCATGTATAGAATTTATGTTCCCCCCAGTATGAAAAACTTACATTTTATGTCTAGATGAATAAATATTGTTTTAGTCTTTAAATATTATTTTTGCCTAGTATGTCTATTTGTGGATCATTTTCCCTTGAGTTAATGGGTGTACAAGTCATGGAGTGTAAATATACCTATATACTTTCATAAAATTACTCAAATCAGCTTGTTTTCTCAAAAGATGCCAACAATTGATTTTGCTGTCTATTTTTTTAAAAAAACTACAAAGAAGGGAAAGAATGATATATTCTCTTACTCTGACAACATAGAATTAAATTCATTATATTTTGGAATATTGACTTTTGGCTTTTTAATTTATATTTTGAAATAACAGTAAAATATGATTGCGTTATCACAACAAATTAAAAATATTGTAAGGTTTAAAGATCATTTAATCATTCAATAATGTATTCAACAAATATTTATGGGGTCAGAAATTAATCTAGATATATGAGAACATCAGTAATGAGGAGATATCAATTAAAAATAAAGTATCATTACCCTTGTAGAGTTTATATTATAGTTATCACAAAAATATAAGCCAAATAAATAAATTGAATCAGTTAATAGATATTAATTAGTATTCTATTTGTAAGTATTTTTTTAAACTTTTATTTAATGAATATAAATTTCCAAAGTACAGCTTATGGACTACAATGGCTTCCCCCCCATAACGTCCCTCCAACCCGCAACCCTCCCCTTTCCCACTCCCTCTCCCCTTCCATTCACATCAAGATTCATTTTCGTTTCTCTTTATATACAGAATATCAGTTTAGCATATATTAAGTAAATATTTCAACAGTTTGCTCCCACACAGAAACATAAAGTGAAAAATACTGTTTGAGTACTCGTTATAGCATTAAATCTCAATGTACAGCACACTAAGGACAAAGATCCTATATGAGGAGTAAGTGCACAGTGACTCCTGTTGTTGACTTAACAAATTGGCACTCTTGTTTATGGCATCAGTAATCACCCTAGGCTCTTGTCATGAGCTGCCAAGGCTATGGAAGCCCCCTGAGTTCACTGACTCTGATCATTTTTAGACAAGGCCATGGTCAAAGTGGAAGTTCTCTCCTCCCTTCAGAGAAAGGTACCTCCTTCTTTGCTGACCCGTTCTTTCCACTGGGATCTCCCTCGCGGAGATCTTTCATTTAGTTTTTTTTTTTTTTTTTTCCCCCAGAGTGTCTTGGCTTTCCATGCCTGAAATAGTCTCATGGGCATTTCAGCCGGATCCGCATGCCTTAAGGGCTGATTCTGAGGCCAGAGTGCTGTTTAGGACATCTGCCATTCTATGGGTCTGCTGTGTATCTCACTTCCCATGTTGGATCATTCTCTCCTTTTTTTTATTATAAGTATTTTTGAGAAAAGCAATTAGTAATAAAGATCATGTGTGTTTGTATACAAAAATTCACGGAAATCTATATCATGAAAAAACATAGATTTTAGTTCTTTGCATCAAAATATTTATCTTTTAATTCCATTTTCCATGAACTTTTTGAAATGTCCTTGTGTGTGTATTTTTAAGATTTATGTTATATATACACAAAAATATGTAATATTAATTAATATCTAATTTGTGTCAGTTTACTTATTTATTAATGTTTTGTGATTATTATAACATAGTTCTGCACCAGCAGTGATATTTTCATACGTGCGTATATATACATATGTATATGTATTTTTCTGTCTGTCTCTGAGAGACAGAAATTTTTAGGGAATTAGTTCACATGATTATGAACTGTGGTAAATCCATAATATGCTGGCTGGTTTTACCAGCTGATGATCTAGAGATACGTTGATGTTAAACTTCATATCTGAAAATCACTTCTGTCAGAAATACTTCCCGCTTAAGGAAGGTTGGTATTTTATTCTATTCAAGTGTTCCAGTGATTGGCTTAGGTTCACCTACACTGTGGAGGAAAATTAGATTTATTCAGAATTCATGTTCAATGTTAATCTTATCCAAAGATACCCTCATAGAAGCATCCAAAATAATGTTTGAACAAATATCTGAGCACCATTGACCAATCAAGTTGACACATAAAATTGTCATAAATCCACTTCTTTTTAACTTGGCATCCATGCATAACTCCTTGAGCCATAATTAATCTCTAAATAAGGATAAGAAAAAAGTGATATAACCTACCTACAACGTAAAATCCATTAATTGTTACATTAGAAGAGTGATGTTTATTCTTTTCCATAATATCCTGTACTTAAGTAATATCATGAAAAGTAGATAATACTAGGGGCCAGTGTTGTGGCATAGTGGGTAAAGCTACACCATGTGACACCGTCATCACATATGGATGCTGGTTTGAGTCCCAGGTGCTCTACTTTCTGATCCATCATCCTGCTGGTGGTCATGGAAGGTGGTGGAGGATGGCTCAGGAGCTTGGGCCCCTGTGCTCATGTGGGAGACCCAGAGGAACCTCCTGACTCCTGGTTTCAGACTGGCCCAACCTGGGCCATTGTGGCTATTTGGGGAGTGAACCAGTGAATGAAAGATCTCTCTCTCTCTCTCTCTCTCTCTCTCTCTCTCTCTTTCTCTCTTTGTCTGTCTCTCCCTCTCTCTGTGGATCTGTCTTTCAAATAAATAAATATTTGAAAAGCCTTTAAAAAGTAAAAAATAATTTTTTTAATTTAGACCTAATGCATATTATGTTACATGATAAAGAAATAAGAGAAAGAAGAAAAGAAAGATATATGCATATATAAATATATATATGTCTTTATATATAATTACACAAGCATATAAACAGAAACATAAGAAATACTCATTACAATTATAGTCCTCATTCCTATACCTGAATAGTAGGTCATGGCTGGTATTAATGACATTCTCCTTTACTTCCTATAATATATTTCCTTTACACTAAGCAAGGACCTTAGCTGGTACTGATTTCTTACCTGATAGGGTGAACAAAGCCTAGATTTCAGTGGGTTTAAGCCTTCAAGATTGGGTTCCTACAGTTTTTCATTGATTTTAATCATAATCCATGGTAATAATAAAACATTACCCTAAGGGATCTCCTGTATTCCAGACATACTCTTCCTCACCTACATTAAAGAGTAGCAGTGCAATTTCTCCTTGGAGTCAGGATCAATCACCCCAGGCAGCATGGTAACCTTCTTTGCTTGACTTGTGGAATCATGTAATGTCAAAATCTGAAGAGCTGTTAGATTTTGTTGACTCTGATCCCATTATGTACAGATGGTGAAACTGAGGTAAATAAAAAAAACAGAAATTTGCTTATGGTCATAAAAATTTAGGGGGGGCTCCTTTGGGTTATTCTCTTAATGTAATAATCAACAACAGCAACCAGAATATCAGTTTTGGCCCACTAATTATAGATATAGCACAGCTGTAAAGGGTGAAGAGGTTAAACAGGTACTTGTCCTCCAGGCTTTAGAATCTAGGTGACAAGACAGGCTCATACACGGGGAAAAAAAGAATTCGTGTGATAAGGCAGTGTAAAAAAATGCAACTGTGAATGATAGGCACAAGGATTGAGAAGAGCACCTCTTTTATGAGGAAACAACATTGTGGGTGAGGGTGTAGGGATGGAGACGGAGATAATGACTTGGACATGGGAAATCCCAGGATTATATTTATGTAGAAATCAAGACCTTTGCTGACACAAGTAGAGGATGAGGGTCAAAGAGAAGTGATCGATAAGACTCAATGATATCAGGTGGGACAATATTTTGAAGGCTCTTAAATGTCAAGCTAATTTCCTACTAAAGCTAAACTGTGTGGGGAGCAACTCGGACTAGACTGTTACTGGAATTAAGACTTATTCTGTGCATCTGCTCTCCCACAATATGGCGCTGGGAGAGGAGTAAACAGCTTTTACACAGCTGCCTCCAGTTCAACCAATAAACTGTAGGACTTGCTCCTGATTGGAGGAGAGCGGCGTGCTCGGCGTGTGGGCAGCCGAGCACGGATTGGCGGAGGAGGACTATAAAGGAGGAGAGAGACGGCATGCATGAGGAACATCTAAGGGGAACATCTAAGGGGAACACCTGTGCAGCCCCCGAGAGAGCCGGCCGGCGGTGTGCCGCTCCCCTGCGGAAGTGGGGAATGTGGCAGGGGGAACCGCCCTTCCACGGAGGTGGAAGGGACAGTAGCCAACCCGGGAAGAACCAGCAGCAAACCCGGGGAGGGCCGAGCAGATGAAAGAACAGCGCAGGGTCCTGTGTCGTTCCTCCACGAAGAGGGGGAGCGACATAATGGTGCCGTGACTCGGATAGGAAACCTAGGACGGATAGGAAACTTAGGAGGGAAGAAACGGGAAGAAGTGGAAAATATCGGAGAGAGAGACTAGCAAACAGCCTAGGGAAAAGCTGGACGAAAGAGGTGCCGGAGGAAGCTGTTGAAAGCCTAGGCATAGATTCAGATACGGACTACAAGGGGAAGCTGGGAGAAATCTCTAAGGTCGAAAGCGAAAGTGAAAGCTAGAACAAACAGACTCGGATGCGGACTGTGGGGAGAGGCCAGGAGAAATGAGGGAGGAGTATTGTTGGAGGAAAGCTTGGGGAAACATACCGGGTAGAGAAAAATGTTAGGGAAATTGAAGCCGCGGGGGGCAGGCCGAGGCGGAGACGAAAGCCACTTTGGGATTCTCAAGTTAGCCTGGGAATAAGGGGCGAAAAGTTGAATTCGCCAGGTTAGCCCGGGGAACTTAGATTGAATGCTAGTAGCGGAGACGTGAGCTGGGGCTGTGTGACTCGTGGAGGCTGCCGCGCGCAGACAGAGCGTGCGGGGCTCAAGTAGATAGGGAACGCTGGGCTAGTGCGAAGCCACGCAGATGAGAGAGGCGCAGGCTGAAGCAGCTCAGAGCCGGAAAGCCGCCGAGAAGCAGCCTCGGGGCGGGCGCCGGAAAGCCGCAGGGATAAGAGAAACAGAAGTTTAGAAGTAAAATGAGAGAAATAGGAATGCTGGAAGATAGAAGTAAAATGGGAGAAATAGGAATGCCCGGAGATAGAGAAATAGAGAAATAGAAAGGCCTCCCCACAATACCGCAATTAGAAGGCTTGGATTCGGTCTGCCCGATAAGTGAGGCGACGAGCACCTGCGGGCGGCTAGCAGCTTATGCGCCGCAGGTCACCGAAGACAGGCACGAATTAACATCAATAAGGCCTCCCCACAACACAGTAATGAGAGAGCTTGGATTCGGTCTGCCTAATTAGGGCGATAAGCACCAGCAGGCAGCTCGACCAGAGTATGAGCTGCAGGTCACCGAAGATAGGCACGAACCAACACTAATAAGTCTCCCCCACAATACGGCAATGAGAAGGCTTGGATTCGGTTTGCCTGATTGTTAGGGCTTGTAAGCCCCTGCAGGCAGAGCAGAGCATGCGCTGCAGGGCACCGAACACAGGCACGCATCAGCGCCTAAAAACCTCCTCACAACATGGCGAAGAGAGGACCCGGATTCGGTTTGCCTGATTGATAGGACTTGTAAGAACCTGTGGCAACTCTAGCAAGTAGAGCAGAGTGTGTGCCACAGGACACCGAAGACAGGCGCGTATCAACGCCAAAAAATAAAAAGAAAGGGGGATCTGTGGGGAGCAACTCGGACTAGACTGTTACTGGAATTAAGACTTATTCTGTGCATCTGCTCTCCCACAATATGGCGCTGGGAGAGGAGTAAACAGCTTTTACACAGCTGCCTCCAGTTCAACCAATAAACTGTAGGACTTGCTCCTGATTGGAGGAGAGCGGCGTGCTCGGCGTGTGGGCAGCCAAGCACGGATTGGCGGAGGAGGACTATAAAGGAGGAGAGAGACGGCATGCACGAGGAACATCTAAGGGGAACATCTAAGGGGAACACCTGTGCAGCCCCCGAGAGAGCCGGCCGGCGGTGTGCCGCTCCCCTGCGGAAGTGGGGAATGTGGCAGGGGGAACCGCCCTTCCACGGAGGTGGAAGGGACAGTAGCCAACCCGGGAAGAACCAGCAGCAAACCCGGGGAGGGCCGAGCAGACAAAAGAACAGCGCAGGGTCCTATGTCGTTCCTCCATGAAGAGGGGGAGCGACAAACTGGAACTTTTGGATGCTTTTAATCATCAGATTTTTTATTTTCAGTGGTAATATTCCACTGTGTTTGAGTTCCCATGAAGTAGCCTCTCCCTTTTGCCCCATTTTCCCCCACTATTCTCAGCTCTCCAAGGGAGATGAATATGAACTGAAAAATTTGACTGGGGCATATTTCCACTACAGCTGTTCCCTAGTGACTCAACCAGGAGAGATCTGGCCATTCTCTGACTTTAAATTCCTTCTATTCACTTTATTCATTCTCCACTCACTAATAGAATTTGAGCACCTAGTGTCTGTGTCTCACAGCTCCCTTTGTTACAAGCACCTTCCAGAAGGTTTGGAGAGCTCTTGACAACTGAGAAACAACTATAGGAACTGAGCATGACTTCATACAAGTGAAAGAAGCCACCAAACTAAAGGACTCTTCAAAATGAGTCTGAAATTTTGAAAAAAATCCAAGAGCTCATTCAGATGGTCAAGAGCATATCAACATCCAACCCTCTTAACCATCAGGCTTCAGTGTTGTGAGGTATATAAGAAAGGCCAGTGATTCCATGAGGATTGGATTATTGGTGCACTTCATTTTCTGTGAAATGAGTTCCTTGGTAAGAAACAATACTGTGTAAAATACAATGACTGGATAATCCATAAAGTTTGAGATGACAGATTTGATGGAAGTGTGTGCAGAAAAGGCAAATGCGTATTCAGAATAAGTGTCTTTTCCAGTTGGAATAAAACAGTATCCTTTACGTTCTGGAAGTGATCAAATTTAATCAATCTGCTACCAGGGAGCTGGCTTACCACCCCAGAAATGGCTGCCATATCCAAGGCTCAGTATTGGTCTCTGCTGTTGGCAGATTATACTTGGGAATGGTCTTAAGTTGACTTTAGTGAGTAGAATCACGTGTTACTGAGACCATGCATGACTTCCATTTCTGCCACCATCTCCTCTGCTTTCATGATCCCAAGGGTGACTGAGGAGAGTCTGATATCCAAAGCAAACGTCCATGTATCCATTTAATTATTCAAAACCTCCTCTGCTATGGTGGGCTATTTTGCCTAGCAGTTAGTTAAGAGGTTGATTAGGGATCCCAACATGGCAGATTAGGGAGCAACATGCTGTGCTGGGCTAGGGATAAACAGTGAAGAGAAAAGCATAGGAAGTACACTAGCAGGGGAAACTTGGAGAGAAAACCACATTGGAAGTCCTACGGGAAGAGGAGGAACACCGTGGACCTGTGTGGAGGGAGCAGACGTGCAGGACAAGCATGAGCGCAGCTGCAGTGGCTGAGAGCCAGAATGGCCACAGTTTGGAGACGGAGGTGAGACCTGACTGCAGCAACCATGGTGATATAGCTTAAGGGAGAGCATGGCGGGGGTCCAGACTGGAGCCCTGGGGGCTGGTGGTTACAGGCGGTTGTCCACGGAACCAGTAGAAGTGGAAGGGGCACATTTGTTTTGGCTCAACTTTCCCTAACAGTGCTCACTGCCCAGCTGAGAGGGTGGGTGACATTTTGGGTTAGGGCGACAGCTATGGAAGCCTCTGTGCATGTGCACCGCAGCTGACTGAGATGGGATACCTAATCAGCAGTGCTGGAGGCAGTGGCAGGCAGGCAATAATGTTTGGCCAGTGACTTTTGTGTGCACGTGTGATCCAGAGATTCTAGCAGAGGGAATGGTCCACAGTCTCCACTAACTTTAAGCCTGGATGTGAGGTAGATGGACAGCCACATGGGATGGTGGGGCACCCGCAGACTCCCAGGGAAAAGATGTGTAGGCATAACTGTCTCAGGGAACATCTGCCTCCCTGTTGACTAGACAGGCTGGCAGAGTGGAGAGAAAACTCTGGACCCAGTGACTGTGGGAGCCTTGTATGCTGAGACCGTGGGGACTCAGTGGTTACATGAGAAGGTGCAGGGTGTAGCTGGGTATTGAGATCTACCATACCCAACTTGGGTGTTACTCTGGATACTCACCCCATGACCAAGCACTGACCAGAGCTCCATGGTTACACCCACCGCAAACCTCTTGGTATTTACTGAAACAGCAGACATTCCACTAAGCCACAAAGGCACAGCTAAAATATAAAAGCCACCAGAAGAAAAAATACAAAATTAACTTCATAAACGCTAAAAACAAATGGCAGAAATTCAAGAGACAAGAATGAGAAAGACACCATAATCTCCCCACAAAGGAACACAACATTTCAATATTAGAATGAAATGAAAAGATTGAGGAAATGCCTCAAATGAAATTCAAAAAATGAATCATAGAATTACTCAAAAGCAAGCAGAAACAAATCCATGAACTAAAGAAACCTATACATGATATGAATTAAAATTTTTCCCCTGAAATTCAGATCTTAAAGAGAAATCAAAATGAAATATTAAAAAAGAATTCAATAGATCAAATAAAAATGTGGTGGAAGGCCTTAATAGCAGACTTAGCAAAGCAGAAGAAAGAATATTTGAACTAGAAGACAAATCTTCGGAAATCTTAGAGTCAGACCAAACAGAAGAGAAAAAAAAAAAAAGAAAAGAAAATAGTAAACTTAGACCAGCGCCGCGGCTCACTAGGTTAATCCTCCGCCTGTGGCTCTGGCCCTGGGTTCTAGTCCCAGTTGGGGTGATGGTTCTGTCCCGGTTGCTCCTCTTCCAGTCCAGCTCTCTGCTGTGGCCCAGGAAGGCAGTGGAGGATGGCCCAAGTGCTTGGGCCCTGCACCTGCATGGGAGACCAGGAGGAAGCACCTGGCTCCTGGCTTCAGATCAGCGCAGTGCGCCGGCCGTAGCAGCTACTTGGGGGGTGAACCAACAGAAGGAAGACCTTTCTCTCTGTCTCTCTCTCTCTCTCACTGTCTAACTCTGCCTGTCAAAAAAAAAGGAAAATAGTAAACTTAAAAACAGTGTTGGAGATTATGGGATACTATCAAACGACCCAGCATACATGTCTTAGGAGTTCCTGTAGCTGCGGAAAGAAAGAATGGATTAGAAAACCTTTTTGGTGAAATAATTACAGACAACTTTCTTATTTGGAGAAAGAAAGGGATGTTCAAGTACAGAAAGCACATAGAATTCCTAACAGACATGACCAGAAAAGACCTTCACGATGACACATTATAGTCAAATTTTCCACAGTAAAACAAAGATTCTAAAATGTGCGTGAGAAAAATGCTAAATTACATTCAGAGAATCTCAAATTAGACTCACAGTTGACTTCTCATCAGAAACCCAACAGGCTAGAAGAGAATAGTGAGATATATTCCAAGTCTTAAGATAAAAAAAAAAAAAAAAAAACTGTCAACCCAGATTACTGTACCCTGCAAAGGCTCTCATTTATGAATGAAGGTGAAATAAAGTCCTTGCATAACAAATAGAAATTGAAAGAAATTGTCACCATTCATCTAGCCTTACAAAAGATGCTTCAGGATGTACTACACACAAAAACACAGAAGGATACCATCTTTATGAAAGAATGAGAAGACAGAATATCTCCCAGTAGAACAACAAAAGAAATCCAAGGTAAACAATAGGAATATTTATGGAAAAATAGCAGGGCCAAGTTGTTACTTATCAGTAGTCACCTTGTGTAAATGCCCTCAACACTCCAGTTAAAAGATACAGACTGGATGGATTAATACACAAGATCCATCTCTTTGCTGCCTGCAAGAAACACATTTCACCAGCAAAGATACACTCAGACTGAAAGTCAAAGGATGGAAAAAAAAATATTCAATGCTAACAGAAACAAAAAAGACCTGGTTTCCATCCTAACATCAGACAAAATAAACTTTTATTTATTTATTTATTTGGACAGTGAGAGAGAGAGACAGAGAGAAAGGTCTTCCTTTGCCGTTGGTTCACCCTCCAATGGCCGCCGTGGCCGGCGCGCTGTGGCTGGTGCACTGCGCTGATCTGATGGCAGGAGCCAGGTGCTTATCCTGGTCTCCCATGGGGTGCAGGGCCCAAGTACTTGGGCCATCCTCCACTGCACTCCCTGGCCACAGCAGAGAGCTGGCCTGGAAGAGGGGCAACCAGGACAGAATCCGGTGCCCCGACTGGGACTAGAACCCGGTGTGCCAGCGCCCCAAGGTGGAGGATTAGCCTAGTGAGCCGCGGCTTCGGCCCAAAATAAACTTTTAAATATCTTTGTTTTTTTTTTTTTTTTTTTTTTTTTTTTTTTTTTTTGATAGGCAGAGTTAGAGAGTGAGAGAGAGAGAGAGAGAGAGACAAAGAGAAAGGTCTTCCTTTTTCCTTTGGTTTACCCCCCAAGTGGCTGCTGCGGCCAGCGCGCTGCACCGATCTGAAGCCAGGAGCCAGGTGCTTCCTCCTGGTCTCCTATGGGGGTGCAGGACCCAAGGACTTGGGCCATCCTCCACTGCACTCTCGGGCCACAGCAGAGAGCTGGACTGGAAGACGAGCAACCGGGACAGAATCCAGCCCCTGACCAGGACTAGAACCCGGGGTGCCAGCGCCGCAGGCGGACGATTAGCCTAGTGAGCCATGGCGCCGGCCAGAAAAAATAAACAATTTTTTTAAAGATTTTTATTTATTTATTTGGGAGGTAGAGTTGCAGATAGTGAGGGGGAGAGACAGAGAGAAAGGTCTTCCTTCCTTTGGTTCACTCCCCAGATGGCCACAATTGCTGGAGCTGTGCTTATCCGAAGCCAGGAGCCAGGTGCCTCTTTCTGGTCTCCCAAATGGGTGCAGGGGCCCAAGGACCTAGGCCATCCTCCACTGCTTTCCCAGGCCATAGCAGAGAGCTGGATTGGAAGAGGAGCAGCTGGGACTAGAACCAGCGCCCATATGGGATGCCAGCACCACAGGCGGAGGATTAACCTACTGCATGCACCATGGCAAGACAAAATAAATTTTAACACAAAAACAGTTAAAAATGTAATGTAATGATGAAGGGATCAATCCAACAGGAAGATTTGACTGTAGTAAATGTATACACACCCAATTACAGGGCACCTGGCTATATAAAATAAATGTTAATGAGTCTAAATAGAAACATAGACTCCAATACATTAGTAATGGGGGACTTCAATACTCCACTTTCAGCAATGGACGGATCAACCAGACAGAAAATCAGCAAGGAAACATGAGAGTTAATTGACACTACAGACCAAATGGATCTAACGGATATCTACAGAACTTTTCACCCCACAGTGACAGAATACACATTCTTCTCAGCAGGGTATGAAACCTTCTCTAGGATAGACCATATGCTAGTCCATAAAGCATGTTTCAGCAAATTCAAAAAAAATCAAAATCACACCATGCATCTTCTCTGACTGCAATGGAATGAAGCTGGAAATCAACAACTCAGGAATCTCTAGAACAAATACAAACACATGGAGACTGAATTTCATGCTCCTGAATGAATAGTGGGTCATAGAAGAAATCAAAAAAATTCTGTTACCAAATGAAGGCGACAATAAATCATATCAAAACTTATGTGATACAGCAAAAGCAGTGTTAAGAGGGAAGTTTATAGCAATTGGCACCTACACGAAGAAACAGGAAAGGTACCAAATAACTGAGCTGTCAATGCATTTCAAGGACCAAGAAAAACAGCAAACCAAACCCCAAATTAGTAGGAGAAAATAAATAATTAAAATTAAACAAGAAATAAACAAAACTGAAACAAAAAATCAGTGAAATGAAGAACTGTTTTTTAAAAAATTAAATCAATACACCATTGGCTCAACTTACCAAAAAAAGAGGGAGAAGACCCAAATCAATAAAATCAGAGATGAAAAAGGAAATGTAACAACAGATAATGCAGAAATAAAAAGAATCATCAGAAATTACTACAAAGAACTTATGCCAACAAATTAGGAAACCTCAAAGAAATGGATAGATTCCTAGGCATATACAATCTACAAAATTGAGCCATGAAGACACAGAAGACTTAAACGGACCAATAACCAAGGCAGAAATTGAATCAGTAATAAAGACCCTCCCATCAAAGAAAAGCTCAGGACTGGATGGCTTCACTGTTGAATTCTCCCAGAAATTTAAAGAACTAAGGGTGGCACTGTGGCTTAGTGGTTAAAGTCACCACCTTCAATGAGGCAACCATATGGGCACCAGTTCCAGCCCCGGTTGGTCGACTTCTGATCCAGCTCTTTGGTATGGCCTAGGAAACAGTAGAAGATGGCCCAAGTCCTTGAGTCCCTGTACCCGTAAAAGAGACTTGGAAGAACCTCTAAGCTCCTGGCTTCAGATCAGCATGGCTCCAGCCATTACAACTATCTGGGGAGTGAACCAGTGGATGGAAGACCTCTCTCTCTCTCTCTCTCTCTCTCTTTCTCTCTCTCTTTCTGTGTGTGTGTGTGTGTGTCTCACACAAATACTAAATATTAAAAAAAAAAATAAAACCTACTCTGATGAATAGCCATTCACAATGGGAAATAGATACCTTCACATGTTTTTTCCCATTTTTATTTATTTTTTTAGCAGTTCTGAATAATTTTATAGCTAGACTGCACCTCTGCTCTTTTGTTCTTTTTTTTAACTTTTATTTAGTAAATATAAATTACCAAAGTACAGTTTATGGATTACAATGGCTTCCCCCCCATAATTTCCCTCCCACTCGAACCCCTCCCATCTCCCGTTCCCTTTCCCATTACATTCACATCAAGATTCATTTTCAATTCTCTTTATATACAGAAGATCAATTTAGTATATATTAAGTAAAGATTTCATCAGTTTGCACCCACACAGAAACACAAAGTATAAATACTGTTTCAGTACTAGTTATAGCATTACTTCACATTGGACAACACATTAAGGAAAGATCCCACACAGTGACTCCTGTTGTTGACTTAACAATTTGACACTCTTGTTTAGGGCGTCAGTAAACTCCCTAGGCTCTAGTCATGAGTTGCCAAGGCTATGGAAGCCTTTTGATTTCACCAACTTTGATCTTATTCCGACAGGGTCATAGTCAAAGTGAAAGTTCTCTCCTCCCTTCAGAGAAAGGTACCTCCTTCTTTGATGGCCCCGTTCTTTCCACTGGGATCTCACTCGCAGAGATCTTTCATTTAGGTCTTCTTTTTCCCAGAGTGTCTTGGCTTTCCATGCCTAAAATACCCTCATGGGCTTTTCAGCCATATCCAAATGCATTAAGGGCTGATTCTGAGGCCAGAGTGCTGTTTAGGACATCTGCCATTCTAGGAGTCTGATGTGTATCCCGCTTCCCATGTTGGATTGTTCTCTCCCTTTTTGATTCTATCAGTTAGTATTAGCAGACACTAGTCTTGTTTGTGTGATCCCTTTGACTCTTAGACCTATCAGCGTGATCAGTTGTGAACTGAAATTGATCACTTGGACTAGTGAGATGGCATTGGTACATGCCACCTTGATGGGATTGTATTGGAATCCCCTGGCACATTTCTAACTCCACCATTTGGGGCAAGTCCGATTGAGCATGTCCCAAATTGTACATCTCTTCCCTGTCTTATTCCCACTCTTATATTTAACAGGGATCACTTTTCAGTTAAAATTTAAACACCTAAGAATAATTGTGTGTTAATTACAGAGTTCAACCAATAGTACTAGAACAAAAAAAAAAAAAACTAACATGGATAAAGTATTACATTGTACACAACAGTCAAGACAAGAGCCGATCAAGTCACTGTTTCTCATAGTGTCCATTTCACTTCAACAGGTTTCCCCTTTGGAGCTCAGTTAGTGGTCGCTGATTAGGGAGACCATATGATATTTGTCCCTTTGGGACTGGCTTAGTTCACTCAGCATGATGTTTTCCAGATTCTTCCATCTTGTTGCAAATGACCGGGTTTCATTTTTTTGACTGCTGTATAGTATTCTATAGAGTACATGCCTCATAATTTCTTTATCCAGTCTACTGTTGTTGCGCATTTGGGTTGTTTCCAGGTCTTAGCTACTGTGAATTGAACTGCAATAAACATTAATGTGCAGACAGCTTGTTTGTTTGCCAATTTCATTTCCTTTGGGTAAATTCCAAGGAGTGGGATGGCTAGGTTGAATGGTAGGGTTATATTCAGGTTTCTGAGGAATCTCCAGACTGACTTCCATAGTGGCTTAACCAGTTTTCATTCCCACGAACAGTGGGTTAGTGTCCCTTTTTCCCCACATCCTCTCCAGCATCTATTATTGGTAGATTTCTGAATGTGAGCCATTCTAACCGGGGTGAGATGAAACCTCATTGTGGTTTTGATTTTGCATTTCCCTGATTGCTAGTGACCTTGAACATTTTTTCATGTGTCTGTTGGCCCTTTGGATTTCCTCTTTTGAAAACTGTCTATTGAGGTCCTTGGCCCATCTCTTAAGTGGGTTGTTTGCTTTGATGTTGTGGAGTTTCTTGATTTCTTTGTAGATTCTGGTTATCAACCCTTTATCAGTTGCATAGTTTGCAAATATTTTTTCCCATTCTGTTGGTTGCCTCTTCACTCTCCTGACTGTTTCTTTTGCAGTATAGAAACGTCTCGATTTGACGCAATCCCAAATGTTAATTTTGGCTTTGACTGCCTGTGGCTCCGGGGTCTTTTCCAAGAAGTCCTTGCTTGTACCTATATTATGCAGGGTTTCTCCAATGCTCTCTAGTAATTTGATGGTGTCAGCTCGTCGTTTTAAGTCTTTAATCCATGTTGAGTGAATTTTTTGTAAGGTGAAAGGTAGTGGTCTTGCTTCATGCTTCTGCACGTGGAAATCCAATTTTCCCGGCACCATTTATTGAATAGACTGTCCTTACTCCAGGGATTGGTTTTGGATCCGTGATCAAATATAAGTTGGCTGTAGATGATTGGATTGATTTCTGGTGATTCTATTCTGTTCCCTTGGTCTATCCATCTGTTTCTGTACTAGTACCATGCTGTTTTGATAACAACTGCCCTGTAGTATGTTCTGAAATCTGGTATTGTGATGCCTCCGGCTTTGTTTTTGTTGTACAAGATTGCTTTAGCTATTCGAGGTCTCCTGTGTCTCCATATGAATTTCAGCATCATTTTTTCCAGATCTGAGAAGAAGGTCCTCAGTATCTTGATTGGTATTGCATTGAATCTATAAATTGCTTTTGAGAGAATGGACATTTTGATGATGTTGATTCTTCCAATCCATGAGCATGGAAGATTTTTCCATTTTTTGGTATCCTCTTCTATTTCTTTCTTTAAGGTTTTGTAATTCTCATCATTGAGATCCTTAACGTCCTTGCTTAAGTTTATTCCAAGGTATTTGATTGTTTTTGTAGCTATTGTGAATGGGATTGATCTTAGCAGTTCTTCCTCAGCCGTGGCATTGCCTGTGTATACAAAGGCTGTTGATTTTTGTGCATTGATTTTATACCCTGCTACTTTGCCAAACTGTTCTATGAGTCCCAATAGTCTCTTAGTAGAGTTCTTTGGGTCCCCTAAATAAAGAATCATGTCATCTGCAAAGAGGGATAGTTTGAGTTCTTCCTTCCCAATTTGTATCCCTTTAATTTCTTTTTCTTGCCTAATAGCTCTGGTTAAAACTTCCAGAACTATATTGAATAGCAGTGGTGAGAGTGGGCATCCCTGTCTGGTACCAGATCTCAGTGGAAATGCTTCCAACTTTTCCCCATTCAATAGGATGTTGGCTGTGGGTTTTTCATAGATTGCTTTGATTGTATTGAGGAATGTTTCTTCCATACCCAGTTTGCTTAGATTTTTCATCATGAACAGGTGTTGTATTTTATCAAATGCCTTCTTGGCGTCTATAGATAAAATCCTATGGTTTTTCTTCTGCAGTCTGTTAATGTGGTGTATCACATTGATTGTTTTGTGCACATTGAACCATCTCTGCATACCAGGGATAAATCCCACTTGGTCTGGGTGGATGATCTTTCTGATGTGTTGTTGCATTCTATTGGCGAGAATTTTATTGAGGATTTTTGCATCTATATTCATCAGGGATATTGGTCTGTAATTCTCTTTCAATGCTGCATCTTTTTCCAGCTTAGGAATTAAGGTGATGCTGGCTTCATAGAAAGAATTTGGGAGGATACCCTCTTTTTCAATTGTTCTGAATAGTTTGAGAAGAATTGGAGTTAGTTCTTCTTTAAATGTCTGGTAGAATTCAGCAGTGAATCCGACTGGTCCTGTGCTTTTCTTTTTTGGGAGGGCTTTTATTACTGTTCCGATTTCTGTCTTAGTTATGGGTCTGTTTAGGTTTTCTATGTCTTCCTTGTTCAATTTAGGTAGGTTGCATGAGTCCAGGAATCTATCCATTTCTGATAGTTTTCCCTGTTTGCTGGCATACAAGTCCTTATAGTAATTTCTGATGATTCTTTTTATATCTGTGGTGTCTGTTGTTACGTTTACTTTTTCATCTCTGATTTTATTGATTTGGGTCTTTTCTCTTTTTTTTTAGTTAGTTGGGCCAATGGCGTGTCAATTCTGTTTATTTTATCAAAAAACCAGCTGCTCATTTGGCTGATTTTTTGTAATTTTTTTTTGCTTCAATTCTGTTGATTTCTTCTCTGATTTTAATTATTTCTCTTCTCCTACTAGATTTGGGTCTGGTTGGCTGCAGGTTTTCTAGATCCTTGAGATGCATTGAAAGCTCATTTATTTGGTGCCTTTCCAATTTCTTGATGTAGGCACCTATTGATATAAACTTTCCTCTTAACACTGCTTTTGCTGTATCCCATAAGTTTTGGTATGTTGTGCTGTTATCCTCATTTACTTCCAGAAAAATTTTTTTTGGCAGGCAGAGTGAACAGTGAGAGAGAGAGACAGAGAGAAAGGTCTTCTTTTGCCATTGGTTCACCCTCCAATGGCCACCGCGGTTGGCGCGCTGCAGCCGGCGCACCACGCTGATCCAATGGCAGGAGCCAGGTACTTATCCTGGTCTCCCATGGGGTGCAGGGCCCAAGTACTTGGACCATCCTCCACTGCACTCCCTGGCCACAGCAGAGAGCTGGCCTGGAAGAGGGGCAACCAGGACAGAATCTGGTGCCCCGACCAGGACTAGAACCCGGTGTGCTGGCGCCGCAAGGCGGAGGATTAGCCTAGTGAGCCGGGGCGCCGGCAAGAAAATTTTTGATTTCTCTTTTGATTTCTTGAATGACCCAGTGTTCATTCAGGAGCATGTTCTTCAGTCTCCATGTGTTTGCATACTTTCTAGGGTTTAGTGAGTTGCTAATTTCCAACTTCATTCCTTTATCGTCTGAGAAGCTGCATCGTATGATTCTAATTCTTTTGAATTTGCTGAGACTTGCTTTATGGCCTAGTATGTGGTCAATCCTAGAGAAGGTTCCATGTACTGTTGAGAAGAATGTAAATGCTTTAAGTGTAGGATGAAAAGTTCTGTAGATATCTATTAGATCCATTTGGGCTATAGTGTCATTTAAATCTACTGTCTCCTTGTTGATCTTCTGTCCTGTTGATCTGCCTATTTCTGAGAATGGAGTATTGAAGTCCCCCAGTACTATTGTATTGGAGCCTAAGTCTCCCTTTAAGTCCCTTAACAGATCTTTTAAATTAACCGGTGCCCTGTAATTAGGTGCATATACATTAATAATCTTTATATCTTCCTGTTGAATTGATTCCTTGATCATTATATAGTGCCCCTCTTTGTCTCTCCTAACAGTTTTTGTGGTAAATTTTATGTTGTCCGATATTAAGATGGCTACACCCGCTCTTTTTGCATTTCTGTTGGCATGGTATATCTTTTTTCAGCCTTTCACTTGCGGTCTGTATGCATCTTTGCTGGAAAGATGTGTTTCTTGTAAGCAGCAAATAGATGGGTTTTGTTCCTTAACCCAGTCAGCCAATCGGTGTCTTTTAACTGGACAGTTCAGGCCATTAATATTCAATGTGGCTATTGATAAGTAGTAACATTGCCCTGCCATTTGCCAAAGATATTTTCTAATATATGTTTTGAACTTCCTGTGATCTTTTGCTGTGAGGTTTCCTTCATTTACCTTCTTTCATATTGATGATCGTGTTTCTGTGTTTCTGTGTGTAACACATCTTTAAGCATCTTTTGCAGGGCTGGACGAGTAGCAACAAATTCTTTCAATTTCTGTTTGCTGTGAAAGGTCTTTATTTCACCTTCATTCACGAATGAGAGCTTTGCAGTGTATAATATTCTTGGCTGGTAGTTTTTTCTCTCTTAGTACCTGGGCTATATCTTGCCATTCCCTCCTAGCTTGTAGGGTTTCTGATGAGAAGTCTGCTGTGAGTCTGATTGGAGATCCTCTGAGAGTAATCTGACGTTTCTCTCTTGCACATTTTAGGATCTTTTCTTTATGTTTCACTGTGGTGAGTTTGATTACAATGTGTCGTGGTGAGGATCTGTTTTGGTCATGTTTATTAGGGGTTCTATGAGCTTCCTGTACTTGGATGTCTCTGTTCTTCTCTAAACCTGGGAAATTTTCTGCTAGTATCTCACTAAAAAGGCCTTCTAATCCTTTCTCCCTCTCCATGCTTTCAGGAACTCCTAGAACCCGAATGTTGGGTTTTTTAATAGTATCCTGAAGATTCCCAACAATATTTTTTAGATTTCTAATTTCCTCTTCTTTTCTTTGGTTTGACTGTATACTTCCCTGTTCTCTGTCTTCTTAGTCTGATATTCTCTCTTCTGCCTCACTGATTCTGTTTTTAAGGCTCTCTAAAGTGTTTGTCATTTGATCAATTGAATTCTTCATTTCATTATGATTTCTTGTCCCTATCACAGTTTCCTGTTCTACTAGTTGTTTCATTTCATTTTGATTCCTCCTTAATATTTCATTTTCACAATAGAGATTTTCTATCTTGTCCATTAAGGATTTCTGTAGTTCATGAATTTATTTTTGAGAACTTCTCAATGTTCTTATCAATTTTTTAAGATCTGCTCCTTGCGTTTCTTCTACCTCATCATCTTCATAATCTTGAATTGGGGTGTCTTGTTCATCTGGGGATGTCATAATGTCTTCCTTGTTCTTGTTTCCTTGGTTTCTGTGTTTGTTGCTTAGCATTGTGGAGATATTCTTTGGATTCTTCTTCCCTTGCTGTGGTGTTTTTTCTTGTTATACTATGACTGTATTCTGTTTTTCCCATTTTTAGATCTATCCATATAACTTTTCCCCAAATTTTCTTGTCCCAAACATTCCAAGCATGTTCCTTCTAAGTCCTTCACCATATAGCCAAACTGTTGACAACAGTCTACGAATTATTCTAAAATCAGAAACATTCTCATTCCAAGCAAATGAAAAACCAGGTCCATTGAAGGAAGTTGTGCTCACTGGCAGTATTTTTCCTTTACCACTCTTTGATGCATGTCCGCAAAGGGGAATCTCAGTACTGCAGATGTCCACTTTTGATTGCCACCTCCCTCTCATGTAGAACCTTCCGTAAGCAGGATTGAGTCTTTTCTTCCTCTCTCAGTTGATCATGGGGAATTGCCATGAAGCCATAGAGTTAGGCTGAGAGATGACAGGTGCTATTGTTAGAAAGGGGAACATGGGCATTTGAGCTACTACTTCATGTAACTTATTTATGCATTCACATCTTGCTGGGGCTAGATCTCATATATTCCACTTCCATTTGATGATGGAATATTGCCCAATGTTGTGGCTTACTGAACAATTAGTCCACAGTAATAGAAAGCAGATGTCTCACAGCAACTTGATGGTTAATTGTTCAGTTTCTATAAAGGCCCAATAGCAAGACAAGTGTTCTTTCTCTTGATTTGTGGATTGGATTTTTTTCCTAGTAAATTATTTTTACTGTGACATAATACATTTGTTTAATTTAGGCTAGTAACTTGTGATAGTATGCTATAAAGCAACAATACAAAACTAATACTCCTATATTATCAATATTTTATCTTTACTGGATTATTTCAATCAGTATATGAGTATAGACATGCACTTAATTTCTCAATAACAAATAAGTTATTCCCATCCCATTTACAGTCCTTTTCCCCCATCATCTCAAAAGCAAACTCCCTCAAAAATCTGTTCTTTATTTTCAATTTATTTATTTGCATTCCTTCATTTTTTAAATTAACTAAATTTTTTTTTAATTTTTAAAGCAAATAAATTTCATGTAATTCATATATACAGATTTAGGAGCACAGTGATACTTCCTACACTACCCACACTCCCACCCATGATCCCACCCTTCTTCCTTCTTCCTCTTTTATTCTTTCTCTTAATTTTTTTGATTTTTACAATGATCTACTTTCAGTTTGTTTTAGACTCATAAGATTAACCCTAAACTAAGTAAAGAGTCCAAAAATAGTAAGAAGAAAACAGCACTATTCCTCAACAATAGAGAAAAGGGCTCTAAACCATTATTGAATCTCAAAATGTCAATTTCCTATACATTACATTTATGGTACTCTATTAGTTACCACAGATCAGAGGAAACATATGGTATTTGTCTTTTTTGGGACTGGCTAATTTCACGAAATATAACGGTTTCCAGTTGCATCCGTTTTGTTGTAAAAGACAAAACTTCATTATATTTTATAGATGAGTAATATTACATAATATATAATATAATATGTATGTCAATTTTTTTATTCAGTCATCAGTTGATGGGCATCTGGGTTTATTCCATATCTTAGCTATTGTGAATTAAGCTGCACTGAACATGGGTGTGCAGATAACTCTTTCATATGCTGATTTCATTTCCCTTGGATAAATTCCCAGGAGTGGGATGGCTGGGTCATATAGTATATCTATTTTTAGATTTCTGATATATCTCCATTCAGTCTTCCACAGTGGGTGGACCAATTAACATTCCAACCAACAGTGGATTAGTGTATCTTTTTCACCACATCCTTGCCAGCATTTATTGTTTCTTCATTTCTGTATAAGAACCATTCTAACTGGGATAAGGTGGTTTTGATTTGCATTTCCCTGATGGCTAGTGATTCTAAGCATTTTGTAATTTGACAACTAAATGCATATATGGCACAGATCCCTGTTAAATACATTTCAATTTTCTTACATTGGTTATTCTAATTCATAATTTCCATAATGACTTGTTATCACTTAAGATTTGCTGTTTTGGAAGGGAATGAGTGATACAGTTGGGATTATGTTCTTACTACTGCAAAGTTATTAGTAGTTAAAGCATTTAATCAAGAATTAGAAAATGTATTAAAATCCTAGTCCTGCTACTTTTAATTTTGTGAACTTGGGCGAATTAAATTCTTTGTACTTCAATCTTATTCATCTGTAAAATATAGAAATAGTTTCACTACTTCATGTGGCATATGAGCATTAAATAAGATAATATTTAAGAAGATTTGAAACATATCCTCAAGCATATTATTTCTTAAAATACTGTACATTGTGATTAATAATGAAAATGCATGCAACACTTCTCAGAGATTCTGGAATGTCTCTTACCAAAATATTTCTCAATGTTTTGGTGAATTGAGGGTCTTCTGACTTCTCTAAGGAGACAATAAAGTATAGATGAGTAAATGACATGAGATAAATCCACTGCAAATTTTCCATACCCCAATATTATTACATTTATTCCTTTATATTATGTTAAACTGTCCCTACTTTTTGGCTTGTTGAATATTATAGTTGGTGATGAATTAAGCATATGATTATAGAGTGGACAGGAAGCAGGTCTTTGCAAAAACTGATGAATGGAGAGGGGAAGGAGGGAGAGGAATTGGCGGAGAGGAGGTGGAGGGAGGGGAGTGTGGTTGTCTTCCTAGAACATTATCAACAGAATGCATGAAATCTTTTCTCTTTATAAGAAAAAATAGTTTCTGACATGCTGGTTTTATTTATTTAATGTGAACTACTCTTTTTTTTTTTTTTTTAATTTTTGACAGGCAGAGGTGGACAGTGAGAGAGAGACAGAGAGAGAAAGGTCTTCCTTTGCCGTTGGTTCACCCTCCAATGGCCGCCGCTGCAGCCGGCGCACCGCGCTGATCCGATGGCAGGAGCCAGGATCCAGGTGCTTTTCCTGGTCTCCCATGGGGTGCAGGGCCCAAGCACCTGGGCCATCCTCCACTGCACTCCCTGGCCACAGCAGAGAGCTGGCCTGGAAGAGGGGCAACCGGGACAGAATCCGGCGCCCCAACCGGGACTAGAACCCGGTGTGCCGGCGCCGCAAGGTGGAGGATTAGCCTATTGAGCCACGGCGCCGGCTTAATGTGAACTACTCTTAAACCATGTTCAGCTATCAAAGTGAATGTTCAACATTGACCTAGTATTCACTTGCAAGTAAACCCTCAAATTTATTGGCACATTTACTGAAATAATAATTATTTAATTATTTAATGATTGCCTTCCTGCTCAGTGTGCTGTGATCTGCCTCTCTTTATAGGTCTGCAGACATCGCCAGGCGATGTAGATTGCTGTCTGCTACTTTCAAGGTAAACGTTTTAGACTAAGGAGCTTCGGCCTTCAAGTAAGATAGAGACAGCATCATTAGGCAAGTAAGAAAAGTCAGTTTTAACAGGAAATTGAGGTTCAGTGTAGAGTTAAGTTCTGGGATAATCTGATCCCCTAAATCATCATAAATATCCAATCCTGTTTGGCATAGCTTGTTTTCTTTCTTTCTTTTTTTAAAGATTTATTTATTTTTATTTGAAAGGTAGAGTTACACAGAGAGGAGAGGCAGAGAGAGAGAGAGAGAGAGGTCTTCCAGCCGATGGCTCACTCCCCAATTAGCTGCAATGGCCAGAGCTGTGCTGATCTGAAGCCAGGAGCCAGGAGCCTCCTCCAGGTCTCCCACGCAGGTGCAGGGGCCCAAGGACTTGCCCCATCTTCTACTGCTTTCCCAGGCCATAGCAGAGAGCTGGATCGGAAGTGGAGCAGCCGGGTCTCAAGCCAGCGCCCATATAGGATGCCGGCACCTCAGGTCAGGGTGTTAACCTGCTGCACCACATCACTGGCCCCTGCATAGCTTGTTTTCTTGATCAGTGCTAAAATTTTGCATATGAAAATACGTATAGACTACAAATAAATGTGACTGTATTCAGCATTTTGCATTACCAAACTCTGTTTTTGTTGTTGTTGTTGTTAGCTGTTTCAGAAAAGACAGTTTGTAAAGCAGAGTATTAGAACATCATTCTGTTGTATGGACTGAGAATATATTTTCTGAATTTATTATAATTTAGGATCATTTAAAACAGCTACTATATCCACAAGACTTTGAGCAATTTAAAAATATTTTTATGCATTTATTGAGGCTTAAATGCTGCACAATGAGCTGCGTATATTTGAAATTGTATGACTTGATGAGATTTGACATATGGATATATCCAATTATTACCAAAATCAATATGGTAAATATATGTATTATTTTCCAAACTTTCCTCATGCTCTTTTTTAATGCCTGCTTTTTTTTTCAAAGGCTGAGGGTAGGCAAGAAAATAGAAGTTTGTTTGCAATACTTGGAAGAGCAAGGAATCAGGCAGTTAGCACTCGATACCTCTACGCACAGTATGAAAGGCTGTGAATCTTACAGCTTAAAGTAGATGTTGAGCATTGCATGGTCAGCAGGTATGTGGGCCTATGGTTGGTTCACAATGAACATAATCTTCCTGTGATTAGTCAGTGAGAGGGAGCACTGTTTTCTTCTGAAATGGCAAAGGTGTGCTCTGGTTTGTATCCAAGTATACAATTGGGTCTTTGAGCTCCTGAGAATCTCTCACAATAGAGGCTAATATTAGTTTTGTTAGTTATAGTGGCAATCTGTGTGTTTATGATTCAAGGTCTTGGCTCTCGCTTTATCCTTGTATCTTTTCCTTAATTTAATGAGTTATTCTTTACTGAAGGATTGCAAGTTAAGGGAAAGATACCCTCAGGAAACCACAATTCTACTTTGTTACTATGGATTGGTTTTCATTTTCTAGAATGTTATATACACAGAAACATGCATTATTTTCTAGATTTGGTCATTTTATTCATCATACTCAATTTGAGATGTATTGCTACACATACAAATAGTTCATAATTTTTGTTACTTAAAAGTATTGAACTGAACATATACACTAAAATTTCTTATCCATTCATTTGTTAGTGGACATTTTAGCAGTTCCCACTTTGAGATGACTATGAATAAAGCAAAAAGATATATTCATATACAAGTCTGTGGTGGAATTAGAAGGCTATGCCAAGATGGCCACTGACAATGGAGCCTGCCTGGCAACAGGCTGTGATTGGATGGCTTCAGAAACTGCCTGGCAACAGGTTGTGATTGGTTAGGGTATAGATGGCCCCTTGACCAGATTGGCTGCCTTGGCTGTATATACTGCTGTACCAACTGACAAACGAGTCTGCAGGCTGCTTGCCTCTGGCCCACTTTCACCCAACTCCTGGGGTCTGTGTGGTGACTCCGTGCCTCTTGCCCCCACCACGCTTCTCATCTCAGAATGAATCCACCTCAGCTCAATACACCTCAATATTGTGTACACATATTCTATTCCTTCTCTTGAGTAAATATCTTAGAGTGGAATTGTTGGGTCAAAAGTATGCCGTAGAACAACCAAAAAATAGTTAGAAGAGTTTCTATAGAAACTGAAAACTGAGTCTGCTTGCCTAGTGTTTAGTAAGCCAATCACTGACACTGGGCTGGTGTGAAAAAGTAGGTACTTATTGCAATGCACAGAGCCAGGAGTCAGGCAGCTATTGTTCAATTTCCAGACTTGCTGGAGAGTAAAGTCATTGAGCAATATAGTCCAAAGATGGCTATGAGCAGTGTGTGATCAGCTTATGTGTGGGCCTCTGGCATAGCCTTACTTTGACTGGTCAATGATAAGGGCCATTATGTTTCCTTTGGAATTACAAAAGGTGGGCTCTAGTCTGTCTTGGTCAAAGGGTAGTTTGGTTATGATTTTCCTTGTGTGGGGCTTGAAATTTGAAAAAAATCACAATTTAACAAGGTATCAGCTATAGGGGTGATCAGTGAGTTTCAGGGCCGGCAAGCTGGGGTTCTGCCCGGGAGTTCTTAAGAGAAGTTCTCAGAATTGAGGCATGCATAGAGACGTGTTCTATGTTTGCTATTGTGTCACTTGCTTAACTTAATCAGTTAAGCTATACAGAGGAATTGCAAGCTAAGGAAGAATAACTGGGACCTGATAAAATCAACAGCAGATGTTGCCAAGGAGAAGGCACGAATATGGATGTGTGTGTGTGTGTGTGTGTGTGTTTAAACATTTCTCAATTTTTTGAAAAGGTGCAGATATATTTGATAAGATAGAAAGAGAAGAAACAGCTAGACTTTTACCATGGTGACTTGTGAACTTTGAAAACTGTATTCTTAGTAGAGTGGTATAAGTGAGAAGTCTTTTAGACGTGTTTAGGTCAATCTATGTATTAAGAAGTCTGGGCAAGGATTATTGATAAGGAGTTTTTCTATGAAAAGTAGCAGAAAATGAGATTTTGTATTTAGTAGGTGATAGAAAGTTTAGGGTTTTTCTTTTTTGTGTGGAAATGTATTTTTAATACAAGATCTATTATAATAGTACGTTTTTTATTTTATTGGAATAATAAACTAAGGAAGGAATCATGACTCTATCCAGAGTAAGCCCTATCCATTCTTAATCTGTATCTTTACTCATTTGAATTTTCAGGGATTCTCCATTTGATACACATAAAATTATTAAAACAAAAGATACTTTAAATAAACATTTATTTCCAATATAAAATTAAGTGCATATGGCAAAAATGAAACTAATAAATATATTATGTAGGCAATTATGTGGTTTTACAAATCACTGAACTAGGAAAGATGACAGTAATAACAATTGTTAGAGTTAGTATATCTTATACAGATGCACAATTCAAGGATACTTTTGTAGTTTGCTATGTATTGCCCAGTATGAGTCAGACAATAATGAAATACAGAACAATTTTTTAGGTATTTGCTTTTTAATTCGCACCTATGGGCCATGTATTTATACATATATGGATTTATTATTTATTTGAAAGGCACAGCTACAGAGAGACAGTGAAAGGAAGAAATCTTCCACACACTAATTCATTCCCCAAATGGCTTCAATAGTCAGGTCTGGGCCAAGCTAAAACTAACAGCCAAGAACTCCGTTCTGGTTTCCCATCTAGGTGCCAGGGCCCCCAAATACTTGGACCTCCTCTGCTGCCTTCCCAGGAAGTTGGATAGGAAGTAGAGCTGCTGGAACTTGAACTCACACTGTGATATTGGGTGCTGGAGCCACAAGCAGTGGTTTAACCCTCTGCACCACAACACTGCCCACAGGGCATTATATATTTAAATCCATAGACTATTGATTTTTGATTGGGGACAATTTTTATCTAGAAGGGAAAATTGACAATGTTTGCATATATTTTTGGTAAACACAACTGGATGTAGTTTCTTGATGTCTAGTGGATAGCTGCCAGGGATGCTGCAATGCACAGAGCATTCCCCTTCAGCAAGTACTCTGGCATGAAATGTCAACACTGCTGAGGTTGAGAAACCCTAAGCTAAAACAAAGCTGCTGATTGATGGTGAGTACATTAAATCAAGATCCCTGAACACTTGGAGAATGAAGGGTTTCCAAGTCTTTCTTGATAAATGAGGCAGAGTTTAAACGCTATATATAAAATTGCGAAAGATTTTATAATGTACTATTGCTACTCTAGATGAAATACTTTCACATTTGTCATTTTTGCATTTTAGTAAATGTCTAGTTTATGATTTTTATTGTTCACAATCTCAAAGAATATCCCTTACACAATAATCCACAAGATAAATTCCTTCTTCAGTAGAGTTACAAGAAAACATTTTCTCTATTCTATTTACTTTAACAAAACAAAACTAACACACACATTTTCTTAGTTTTTTCTTCTTCCTTAGATGCCCCCCTTTTTTTAATCACTGGGTACCAGTTAGATTTTTAATCTTTGCTGATTCAATTGTGCATTATGATAAAATATGAAGTCTTTGAGAAATCAGTGGAGTATCAAACCTAATTAAGTAAAGACAAAGCTTGAATACATTTTCATTTATTATTATCAAAATAAATGATGGCTTGATCTTGAAAGTTTGTGGGATTAAGATGACAGAGTAGGGAGTGAGCTTGCTGCTCTAGTCTAGGAAACAATAGCTTAAAGAAGTGGAAAAAGTGCAGTCTCAGAGAAAAGTTAGGGAAAAAACAACAGAGGAAAGTCTGTGTAAATTGGAGGAACACCGTGAACCTATGTGGAGGGCAGGATGTGCCCAACTTAGGACCAGACCAGCCGAGAGCCTCTGCATCAGCGTGGAGAGCAAGGTGACACCAGACTACAGTAGCCCAAGCCACTGATGAAAAATCTACAAGAAGAGCCTAGAAGCAATCTGGCTTGGAGCCCCATGGGGGATAGTGTACCCACCAAACTAGAGGAGAAAAAAGCAAAAAGGGGGCAATGTTTTCTCTCTGCCTGATCATCCTGCAAAGGTGCCCTGTAACAAGCTAACAGAGAGCAGGCACCATTTTGGACATACATAACAGCTGTGCCTGCTTGTACCCATGCCCAGCAAGGAGCCAAGCAGAGACTCCTGAGTCTAGTGGGGTGAACAGACAGGGATTTGGGTGCCTGTGACTGTCAGAGGCTTGTGTGCTGGGACTGAGCACTGAGGCTGTGTGGGAGGATTCAGTGTGTGGCTCAGACATTAGGCAGTCGCTGTGAGAGGCTCTACACTATCAGGGGCCCCTGGTTACCTGGCAAGAGACATTTTTGGGGAATCTGACCTTACATTGAGAACTGCACAGATCCTTTGTATGGCTCTTGTGGCAGAGCAGACAAATAATATACTGACTGGGGATAGTGCCCAGGCACTGGTCTCCTTAAAGGAGGAGAGCTCAGCTGAGTGTACTATGAAAACAGACAAATAGAAACCTCCCCTAGATTAAAAAAAAGACTTACCACACCAAACCTGGGTGTGTCACCTCAGACACGCCTCTAACCCTGGAGCACTGAACAGAGCTCCATGGCCACTTGCACCACACACCTCCAGTTATTACCTGAAAGCAGACACTGTGCTAATCCAATCAGATGTGATCCAAAGATAAAACCCACCACAGAGAAAAATCAAAGAATAAACCAAAAGTATCCCCAAAAATGCTAAATAACCAACACAATGCTCCAACAAACAAGAACAAGTAAGACAACATGACACCCCCAAAGGAACACAACACCTCAATACTACATTGTGAAGGTGATAAGACTGAAGAAATGCCAGAAATGTAACTCAAAAAAATGATCATAGGAATACTTAGAAGTAATCAGAGCTTATGCATGAATTAATGAAATCCATACATGACATGAAAGAAAATTTCTCCCACGAAATTTAGATCTTAAAGAGAAATCAAAATGAAATCTTGGAAATCAATAATTCAAAAGAACAAATAAAAATACAGTTGGAGAGCCTTAAGAACAGAATCTATAAAGCAGAAGAAAGAATATCTGACTTAGAAGACAATGCATAGGAAATTAAACAGTCACACCAAACACAAGAAGAAATTAGAAAACTAAAAAACACTGTTGAGAATATAAAAGATACTATCAAATGACCCAACATGTGGGTGCTAGGAGATCCTGAAGGTGTGGAAAGAGAGAAAGTATTAGAAGGCCTTTTTAGTAAAATAATAAAGAAAATTTCTCCAATTTGGAGAGAGAAAGGGACATCCAAGTACAGGATGCATATAAAACTCCTAATAAACATGACCAGAAAAGATCTTCACCACAACACATTGTAGTCAAACTCTCCACAGTACAACATTAAAAAAAATGCCAAATTACGTTCAGAAGATCTACAATTAGATTCATAGTAGACTCATCATCAGAAATACTATAGGCTAGGAGAGAATGGCAAGATATAGTCCACGTCTTAAGAGAAAAAAAACTGTCAACCCAGAATAAAATACCCTGCAAAGCTCCCATTTATGAAATAAGGTGAAATAAAGACCTTCCATGACAAACAGAAACAGAAAGAATTTGTCACCTGTTTTGTGCCCTGCAGAAGATGCTTAAGGATGTGCTCCACACAGAAACACAGAAACATAGTCATCACTATGAAAGAAGGTAAAGGAAGGAAATTTCACAGTGAGTATGCAAAGCAAATCTAAAGTAAAAAATAGAAATATTTATGGAAAAATGGCAAAGCAAAATTGTTACTAATCAACACTCACCTTAAGGTAAATGGCCTCAACTCTCCAGTTAAGAGACACAGACTAGATTAATATATTAAAAAACAAAACTCATCTATTTGGTGCCTACAAGAAACACAAATAACCAACAATGATGCACACAGACTGAAAGTGACTGGATGGAAAAAATTATTCCATGCTAAGAGAAACCAAAAAAGAGCTGGTGTAGCCATCCTAATATCAGAGAAAATAGACTTTAACACAAAAACTGTTAAAAGAGATAAAGAAGGGGCTCCATGATGGCGGAATAGGGAAGGAGTGCACTGATAGTCCGGGAAAAAATATTTTAATAAAAGTGGAGATACTGCAGTTTCAAGGAAGAGTTAGGGAAAAACTGCAGAGGAAACTGTCAGAACTAGTGGGACAGAGTGGACCTACATGGAGGGCACGGGCGCCCATGGCTCAGGAACCCAGCTGCCAAGTCTATGCACCAGGGCAGCAAGGGGAGGGGCCAGTGCTCAGACTCTGATTGACTTCAAGGAGAAGAGCTCAGCTGTGCGGAGTTACTTTCCTTCTGAATAAAAAAAAAAAAAAAGACAGAGAGAGAGAGAGAAGATTTACCATGCCTAACCTGTAGGTGTCAATTTTGGCACACCCTTAGCCATGAAGAACTGACAGAGCTCTCTGGTCAGACCCCCCACAAGCCTCTAGAGATTCAACAAAAGCAGACAGTCCACTTAATCTAGAATCATCGTATAATGAGAAAACCCACCACAGCGAGGAAAAAAAAGAAGAAACCAAAGAATGTCTCCACAATCCAAGCAACAAATGCAGAAACCGAGGAAACAAGAAAAATGAAGATATTATGACGCCCCCAAATAAACATGATACTCCAAGATTATGAAGATGAAGAGATAGAAGAAATGCAAGAGACCGATTTCAAAAAATTTATGATAAGAACATTTAGAAGATATTAAAAACAAATTCATGAACTACAGAAATCCTTACTGGATAGGATAGAAAATCTCTCTCATGAAAATGAAATCATAAGGAGAAATCAAAATGAAATGAAGAAACTAGTAGAACATGAAATTGTGATATTGAAGAGAAATCAAAATGAAATGAAGAATTTAATAGATCAAATGACAAACGCATTTGAGAGCCTTAAAAACAGAATCAGTGAGGCAGAAGAGAGAATATCAGACTTAGAAGACAGAGAACAGGGAAGTATACAGTCAAACCAAAGAAAAGAAGAGGAAATTAGAAATCTAAAAAATATTGTTGGGAATCTACAGGATACTATTAAAAACCCAACATTCGGGTTCTAGGAGTTCCTGAAGGCATGGAGAGAAAGAAAGGATTAGAAGGCCTTTTTAGTGAGATACTTACAGAGAACTTCCCGGGTTTGGAGAAGGACAGAGACATCCTAGTACAGGAAGCTCAAAGAACCCCTAGTAAACATGACCAAAAGAGATCCTCACCACGACACGTTGAAATCAAACTCACCACAGTGAAACATAAAGAAAAGATTCTAAAATGTGCAAGAGAGAAACGTCAGATTACTCTCAGAGGATCTCCAATCAGACTCACAGCAGACTTCTAATCAATCCAAACATCTACTGCAAGCTTATATTTGATCAAGGATTTAAAACCAATTCCTGGAGCAGGGACAGGCTATTCAATAAATGGTGCTGGGGAAACTGTATTTCCATGTGCAGAAGCATGAATCAAGACCCCTAACATACACCTTACACAAAAATCCACTCAACATGGATTAAAGATCTGAATCTACGATCTGACACCATCAAATTATAAGAGAACATTGGAGAAACCCTGAAAGGTATCGGCACAAGCAACGGCTTCTTGAAAAAGACCCTGGAGGCACAGGCAGTCAAAGCCAAAATGAACAATTGGGATTACATCCAATTGACAAGTTTCTGTACTGTAAAAGAAACAGTCAGGAAAGTGAAGAGGCAACCAATAGAATGGGAAAAAATATTTGCATACTATGCAACAGATAAAGGATTAATAATGAGAATCTACAAAAAGATCAAGGAACTCCAGAACAACAAAACAAACAACCCACTTAAGAGATGGGCCAAGGACCTCAATAGACATTTTTCAAAAGAGGAAATCCAAATGGTCAACACACACATGAAAAAATGTTCAGGATCACTTGGAATCAGGGAAATGCAAATCAAAACCACAACGAGGTTTCACCTCAGAATCAGCACATAAAGCATTTGGATCTGTCTGAAAAGCCCATGAGAGTATTTTAAGCATGGAAAGCCAAGACACTCTGGCAAAAAAAAAGTGACCTAAATGAAAGATCTCTGTGAGTGAGATCCCAGTGGAAAGAATGAGCCATCAAAGAATGAGGTACCTTTCTCTGAAGGTAGGAGAGAACTTCCACTTTGACTATGACCTTGTCTAAATAAGATCGATGTCCGTGAACTCAAAAGGCCTCCATAACCTGGGCAACTCATGACAAGAGCCTACGGTGATTACTGATGCCATAAACAAGAGTGTCAATTATTAAAGCATCAACAGGAGTCACTCTGCACTTACTCCCCCTTTTGGATCTCTGTCCTTAATGTGTTGTACAATGTGAATTAATTCTATAACTAGTACTCAAACAGTACTTTACACTTTGTGTTTCTGTGTGGGTGCAAACTGTTGAAATCTTTACTTAATATATATTAAATTGATCTTCTGTATATAAAGATAATTGAAAATGAATCTTGATGAATATGGAATGGGAGAGGGAGCAGGAGGTGGGAGGCTTGCAGATGGGAGGGAGTTTATATGGTGGAAAAGCCATTGTAATCCATAAGCTGTACTTTGGAAATTTATATTTATTAAATAAAAGTTAAAAAAACAGGGACAAAGGTGGACACTATGTAATGATTACGAGATCAATTCAACAAGAAGAGGTGACTGTTATAAATATATATGCACCTAATTACAGGGCACCTGGCCATTTAAAAGAAATGTTAAGGGATTTTAGAGGAGACATAGACTCAAATACAATATTAATGGGGAATTTGAGTACCCCATTTTCAATAGTGGCTAGATCAAGCAGTCAGACTATCAGCAAGGTAAAACATAATTAATTTATACTATAGACCAAATTGACCTAACATATTTACAGAACTTTTCATCATACAGTTGCAGAATACAAATATTTTTCACCTGTGCATGGAACCGTCTCTAGGATTTACCACATGCTAGGCAATAAAATAAGTCTCAGCAAATTTAAAAAATCAAAATCATACCATTCATCTTCTCTGACCATAGTGGAATGAAGCTAGAAATCAGGAAACTCTAGACCATATGCAAACACATGGAGACTGAAAAACAGGCTCCTGATTCAACAGTGTGTCATAGAAGAAATCAAAAGAGAAATAAAAAACTTTCTGGAATGAAATGAGGATAACAACACAATATATCAAAACTTGTGGGATACAGCAAATGCAATGTTAAGAGGAAAGTTTATTGGTGCCTACATCAAGAAATTGGAAAGGCACCAAATAAATGAACTATCAAAGCATCTCAAGGATCTAGAAAAACAACAGTATCCAAAGATAAACCTAGTAGGAGAGAAGAAATAATTAGAATTAAAAAAGAAATCAACAAAATTAAAATGAAAAAAAATGTTAGCAAAAGAGCTGTTTCTTTGAAAAAATACAATTGACACACCATTGGCCAAACTAACCAAAAAAAAAAAAAGAGTAGACACAAATCAATAAAATTAGAGATGAAAAAGAAATGTAAGTACAGACACTACAGAAAGAAAAAAACATCAGAAACTACTACAAAGAGCTGTATGTCAACAAACTGGGAAACTGGGAAGAAAAGGATAGATTCCTGGGCATATACAACCTACCCAAAATGAGTCAGGAAGACATGAAAAACTTAAACAGACCCACTACCAAGATGGAAATTGAATCAGTAAAAAGACCCTCCCAATAAAGAAAATCCCAGGATTAGATTGCTTCACTGTTGAATTTTATCAGACATTTAAAAACTGACTCCACTTCTTCTCGAATTATTCAAAGCAATTGAAAGGGAGGGAATCCTCCAAAATTCTTTTTATGAGACCAGTGTCACCTTAATTCTTAAACCTGAAAAAGATACAACAGAGAAAGAAAACTGAAGACCAATTTCCCCGATGAACATAGACACAAAAATCCTCAACAAGAGGTAGAGACAGAGAAAGAGGTCTTCCATCCATTGCCTAGATGGTGGCAATGGCCAGAGCTGCACTGATCCTAAGCCAGGAGCCAGGAGCCAGGAGCTTCTTCCGGGTCTCCCACTTGGGTGCAGGGGCCCACGGACTTGGGCCATCTTCTACTGCTTTCCCAGGCCATAGCAGAGAGCTGTATCAGAAGAGGAGCAGCCGGGACTAGAACTGGTGCCCTTATGGGATGCTGGCGCTTCAGGCCAGGGCTTTAACCCGCTGCACCACAGCGCCGGCCCCTGATAAAGGATTAATAACCAGAATATATAAAGATATCAAGAAACTCCACAACATCAAAACAAACAACCCACTTAAGAGATGGGCCAAGGACCTCAATAGACATTTTTCAAAAGAGGAAATCCAAATGGCCAACAGACACATGAAAAAATGCTTAGGATCACTAGCCATCAGGGAAATGCAAATTAAAACCACAATGAGGTTTCACCTCACCCCAGTTAGAATGGCTTTCATACAGAAATCAACAAGCAACTAATGTTGGCAAGGATATGGGGAAAAAGGTACCCTAATCCACTGTGGGAATGTAAACTGGTAAAACCACTATGGAAATCAGTTTGGAGATACCTCAAAAACATACCATATGACCTACCATATGACCCAGTCATCCCACTCTTGGGTATTTACCTAAGGGAACTGAAATCAGCAAATGAAAGAGTTATCTGCACCCCCATGTATATTACAGTCCAATTTATAACAACTAAGACATGGAATGTACCTAAATGCCCATCAACTGAAGATTGTATAAACAAATTGTGAGATATGCAGTCTATGGAATACCACACAGTGATAAAAAAAAATGAAATTCAGTCATTTTCATCAAACTAGGTGAATCTGGAAAACACCATACTTAGTAAAATAAGCCAGTCCCAAAAAACAAATATCACATGTTTTCCTTGATCTGTGTTAACTAATAGAGCATCAGAAAGGAAACATGTAGAGGTGAAATTGACAAATTGAGAAGCAATGACTTGAACGGCCCTTGCTTTGCCTGTCAAGGAACAGGTTTTTTTTTTTTTTTTTTCTTAATGCAAAATGGGACTGGGAATGGGAGAGGGAGGAGGAGGTGGGGTGGGAGTGGGGGTGGGAAGGCAGGTATGATGGGAAGAATCACAATATTCCTAAAGTGTACTTAGGAAATTTGTACTCATTAAATAAATGGTTTCTTTGGGAAAAAATAAATCTAATTTTAGATTATTTTATGCTCCAAAAAAAGTAAAAAAAAAAGCATGTTTGTGAAATTTCATGCAATTTTTTTCCCTTTTTGCTGTGGTGGGCAAATTCCCCCTTATGAAAATAACAATAGTTGCTTCAATTTTGTTTTTAAGTTTCTGTAATTGTTAGTAATAATGGATGTTCCCCTCAAGTCTGTTGTAGGAATTCCAGGAGTTTTATTAGTAGGCCTGTAAAAACTTAATTTTGCATTCTGTCAAAGTTTTAAGAAGTCAAATTCAATCATGGCTATGAGTTAAAACTCAAGGAGAATGTTTGCACAGTGAAAACATCAGACGCTCTTAATATTAATATAAAATGTCTTTTGGCTCAATTTCCTGTAAGATTTTTTGGCAGCCAAATATTACTTCATTTGACTCAAAATGTGCATCTGTCATAGAATTGGAAGAATAACAGTTGTATGAATATCTTTAACAGACTATTTTTTACATATATTGTTAGCCTTTTTACTAACTATTGATGATGGTTTGGCATAAAAGATTTTTAAAGCTTTTTCTAACTCAAGTGGGTTTTTTCCACATTAAGTGGCTTTTAAAATCTCCCAGAAATAACCCAGATTTAAATACTTCCCTGTCTTGCAAATTTCTAAAGGAGACATATCTTTAGGTAAAGTGGTGTTTATAGCATCATTAAGAAGACTTTTTACCTTCTTATAAGTCAGCTTGTGCAAATATTGATTCCACTGGCTGTCTCTTACAGAATTATTGCGAAGAGAAATATAAAACCAGTTAGCTAGGGCTGTTTTCTGGACTTCAGTCTAAAAGACGATGCTAAAGGTGAAAAAAGTCAAAACTCAGGAGTCATTTATGCTGCCTTCTGATTATTTACTACAAAGTATTCTTGAGCATGAAGGAAGCAATCCTGATATTAGAAACAAAAACAAAAAACACTAGATGAAGCCTGTCGTCACCAAAAGATGATCGTAATTTTCTTCAGAGAAGAATTAACACACAGTTTAAAACTGTAAAAATTTTACATATTTATGGGGTCCTATGTATGTTTAGGCATGGAGACTTTGTGCAATGTCCAATCAGACATTTGTCATTTCTACATGGTGAAAAAATTAAAAACCCTACCTTATAGTTTTTAATAGAGGAAATATGCAACAATTAGCATTATCTATAACTACCCTACTGTTTAATAGAACACCAGAACTTCTTTCGGCTCTCTAGCCATAATTTAGTATCTACCAGTTAGGCAACCTTTCCTCATCCCTCTTTACTCCCTTCTCTTCCTGTCTAGAACTTTGTTTCTTATAGTTATATGTGTCACTCATCAACTTATTACAGGTGCTTTTTGAGAAAGAATAATGAAGGAAGGTGTTTATTTTTAGATTCTATCTATGTAAGTATAAAATTTGGATTTTTTTTATCAGATTAGCATCATTATTACTAGATTGTTCCTCCACTGCAATGGGAACAGTTTATCTTATGAGGAATTTTTAGAGCTCAATATTTAGAGATTAACTTTGGAGAGGTTGCGATGCCGACTCTCTGGAAATATTTAGATTTTAATATTGGTATGTAGAGACTAACTAGACTAGATGTTGGTAATTTAAGTTGGTCTGAAATGTAAGTAGGTATGTCAGAGCTGATAAGTGAGCCTGTTATAAAAGTGTGAGAACACATTAAAATTCTATAAATATCCTTAAAAATCCATGGGACTGAACATATAATGTCATTATTTGTATATGCCATATGTCTCCCTTTGTATTGGTCTGGGGGAAGATGGATGGATAAGGGGACCTGGGAACTAATATCTTCCAGTTAATGTAATTAAATAGCATAGTTGCATAGTTGATGATTAGTGAAGTCTAAATTAGAATGTGTTTAGTAGGCCAGTGCTGTGGTGCAGCAGGTTAATGCCCTGGCCCAAGGCAACAGCATCCCATATTGGTGCCAGTTCAGGACCCGGCTGCTCCACTTCCAATCCAACTCTCTGCTATGGCCTGGGAAAGCAGTAGAAGATGTCCCAAGTCCTTGGGCCTCTGCGCCCACATGAGAGACCTGGAGGAAGCTCCTGGCTCCTGGCTTCGGGTCTGTGCAGCTCCAGCCATTGCAGCCAAATGGGCAGTGAACCAATGGATGGAAGACTTCTCTCTCTCTCTCTCTCTCTCTGCCTCTCCTCTCTCTATGTAACTCTGACTTTCAAATAAATAAATATTTTTTTAAAAAAAGAATGTGTTTAGTAATGGCATAGACAACACAAAAACCAAAAAAGAATTCTGGTGCAATTATGTGTTTTCTGAGTTGCTTTACTAATTAATTTAATTGATCTCTGAAGATATCACCATTCCCAACAGAGATATCAAAAAACTGTTTTAGATTCACAATCACATGTAGAATGGAATTTTAATCAAAAATCTTTGAATAATAATAAAACAAATGAAGTTTAAAAATTCATTGAATCAAGGCCGGCGCCGTAGCTCACTAGGCTAATCCTCCGCCTTGCGGCGCCTGCACACCGGGTTCTAGTCCCGGTCAGGGCACCAGATTCTGTCCCGGTTGCCCCTCTTCCAGGCCAGCTCTCTGCTGTGGCCAGGGAGTGCAGTGGAGGATGGCCCAAGTGCTTGGGCCCTGCACCCCATGGGAGACCAGGATAAGCACCTGGCTCCTGCCTTCAGATCAGTGCGGTGCACACGGCCATTGGAAGGTGAACCAACGGCAAAAGGAAGACCTTTCTCTCTGTCTCTCTCTCTCACTGTCCACTCTGCCTGTCAAAAAAAAAAAAATTCATTGAATCAAGTAATGTGTAATGTGAAATTGTAACTGAAGTATATATCAAATAATTCTGTGCATCATCTGTATGTATAACCTACAGGGATGAATTATTTTCATTGCTATTTTGATAACTTTGTTTGGAAGTTGATATATTAAGCATATTACATCACTTATAAAATATATCAGAGTATATAAATTGCATTTTAAATAGTAATATTAATTATTTTATTTCTATGCATTTGACAAATAAGTATGTCAGAAAACTAAGATGTTTCATTAATTAGAATTGTTTAATTGTTATTTTTAATACTTGTACATAAATGTTAGAGGAGGCTTTTTTTTTTTTTTTTTGACAGGCAGAGTGGACAGTGAGAGAGAGAGACAGAGAGAAAGGTCTTCCTTTGCCGTTGGTTCACCCTCCAATGGCCGCCACAGCTGGCACACCGCGCTGATCCGAAGGCAGGAGCCAGGTGCTTCTCCTGGTCTCCCATGGGGTGCAGGGCCCAAGCACTTGGGCTATCCTCCACTGCACTCCCTGGCCACAGCAGAGAGCTGGCCTGGAAGAGGGGCAACTGGGACAAAATCCAGCGCCCCGACCGGGAATAGAACCCGGTGTGCCGGCTCCACAAGGCGGAGGATTAGCCTAGTAAGCCGTGGCGCCGGCCGAGGCTTTTCTACTTACATGCCAGCATCGGTGGTGTTGTCCGTATTGATTCTTCATCAATATTTGTCCAAAGAAGACAATAAAGGATATTTTCCCCTTTAGTATCTTAAGTATTGTCTATGTGTGGGGAGCAATCCGGACTAGACTGAGTTAACTGGAATTAGGACTTATTCTATGCATCTGCTCTCCCACAATATGGCGCTGGGAGAGAAGTAAACAGCTTCTGCACAGCTGCCTCCGGTTCAACCGATAAACTGTAGGACTTGCTCCTGATTGGAGGAGAGCAGCGTGCTCGGCGTGTGGGCGGCCGAGTTGGGATTGGCGGAGGAGGACTATAAAGGAGGAGAGAGACGGCATGCACCAGGAACATCTAAGGGGAACATCTAGCTGAAGGAACACCGTGCAGCCCCCGAGAAAGCCGGCCAGCGGTGTGCCGCTCCCCTGCGGAAGTGGGGAATGTGGCCAGGGGGAACTGCCCTTCCACGGAGGTGGAAGGGATAGTAGCCAACCCGGGAAGAACCAGCAGCAAACCCGGGGAGGGCCCAGCAGACAGAAAGAACAGCGCAGGGTCCTGTGTCGCTCCTCCACGAAAACGGGGAGCGACACTATGCATGAAGCTTATCAATACTTCCTGGGTTACACTTTGCATGAGGTTTGAATGTTAAAAACTGAAATTTTTTTTTTATTTAGCAGATAGAAATAGCAAGCAAAAATCAGTGATCTTTTACATGAAAAAATTATTACCATGTTTGAGAAACATTCAAAATCAGAGAGTACTTGCATTGCTGTGACACTGACAGCTGGATGGCAAAGGAAAGGACTGATTTCATTAAATATAGAAACTTCTTCAGAACCCTCTCTCCATAACACAGTGACTGTGTTGTTGTTCTGTGTCATTGCAGCACTCCTGTTTCCTACAGAGCAAGTCCATAGAAGTAATAGAAAAAGTGGAGACTGAAAAAGGGCTTGGCTAGGACTTGCCTAATGGAATCTGCGTTAGTGTGTACATCACATCATGCTGGCTATATGATAGGGAGTAAGCAGCTATACAAACGTGCATCCTCCAAAATAGAATAAACACTCCATTACTTTCCATCTAAACTGCTCTTCTGAGAGGGAAACAAAATGCATGGGGAAAAAGGAAAAGACAGAATAGGGAAAGAGTATGCAGTAAACTTTTTTCTATGAAGGCAGCAACCAATAGATCATTTTTCCTTATTTTTTCCACTTTCTATTAGAAAAAAAAAAGTTATCACAGAAATTAAGTTGAAAAGTCAACAACTAGGATTCCAGGCTGTGAAAAGAAGTAGCAATTTATATCAGGTAGGAAGTCATTTCTGCCTCTTCTTTAATTCTTTTAACTCACTATTTTCTTTGTAAAATCCCTTTGCTGACTTCTAGAGACCTGGTGTGTATCAGTTGCCTTTTCCTGAACAACAAAAAATCCATGATAAGACTTGGCGGATAATGACCTTCAGGATATTTCTTTGAAAACGGAGGAGACTTCAGGCAATAAAAAGAGACAGTCTCTGCATCTGTTTTCTTAAGCAGAGGTGTATGTGAAACATTAAGATGCAGCTGGCAAACTGCAGCTGTTGCCTATCTATGAAACTTTGTCCAAAATTAGTAAAGATTAGCTGTTTTATAATTACAGAAACAGCTGCTGTTTGTACAGGAACACTGTGACAAAAGCCTTTATAAAACATATGTTTTGTTCTGTACAATAGGTGAAAAGTGGCAGAGGGTACTCAAAATACCATAAGCTAATATTATGTTACTTTCCTGGACATGTTATGCATATTTCATTCATAGATATTCTACATTTTGTTTTAGTGTCAGCTTTTTGTCTTACAAAATACTGACATATTGCCATTTTTAAAAGTGTATATTTATATTCATTAAATAAAAGTTAAAAAAAATTAATAAAAATTCAAATCTTTTGGAAATGAAAAAAAAAGGAGAGGAAATTCAAATGACAATCAGACACTTGAAAAAATGATCAGGATCATTAGCCATCAGGAAAATGCAAACCAAATCCTATATATTAGTCACATTGTACTGAAGCTTGGCCTTCTAGCTTATTGAGAGTGGCTCAAAAAAATCAGGAAAATGCAAACCAAAACCAAAATGAGGCTTCACCTCACCCCAGTTAGAATGGCTCTCATACAGGAACCAACAAACAATAAAAAATAAAATAAAATAAAATAAAATAAAAGGCTCAGTGAGATAGTTTTACTTAACAAAAATGTCTATACTTTTGTGTTTAAGATGCAGGCTAAAATTCCACATTACATGTCAGAATTTCTGGGTTTGAGTCCCAGATGGGGCTCCCTAATCCACTTTCCTGCTAAGGCAAACATTGAAGACAGCAGGGATGACCAAAGTACTTGAGGTCCTGCCACCCATGTATGACATTTAGATTGAATTCCCGTCTCCTAGTTTCTCACCAATCCAGTCTCAGTTTTACAGGTATTTGAATAGTGAACCTGGGATGGGAGTTTTCTCTTTCTACCTGACTCTCTGTGTGTCTCTGCCTTTTAAATAAATTAATAAGATAATTTATTTATTAATGCTATACTATATTAGTTGCAGGTATAATACAATAATATAGCATAATATTATACTATATTAGTTGCAGGTATAATCTGATAGATTGACATAATCTAAGTGTCTTTTGATAAATATGCAAATATACAATAAAATGCATCACGATCTGTCATTTTTCTAAACATGAAAGGGAATTGTTTAATTCAAAGAAGTAATAAATTTTCTAGGTCTTTGTTCACATATCTGTTTTGATCTGATTTGATATATATATATATATATATTTGTCCTCATCAATTAATTTACTAAACCTACATCACTGAATAAGCCAGCTCCATATTTTGCCAATTGAATATCCAGTTTTCTAAACATTACTGATTGAAAATACTCTCCTTTTCACATTGTGTATTCTTGGCATCCTGGTTGAAGATAAGTGAACTATACCTGTGAAGGGTTATTTCTGTAATCTTTATTCTGTTCTATTGGTCCTTATGTCTATTTTTACACATGTAACACACAGTTTTGTTTACTGTATCTTTGCAGTACATCTTGAAATCAGAAAGTGTGAAACCTCCAGCTTGATTCTTCTTCCTTAAAATTGCTTTGGCTTTTTAAATGTATTTCCATATGAAGTTCAGAGGGTTTTTTTTCTATTTTCATAAAACTTCCTCTGAGATTTCAATAATATTGTTTTTAATCTGCAGCTCAACAAGTATATTAAAATATTTTCAATATTGCTTATCATCCAGGAAATATAACTGCAATGAGATGTAATTAGGAAGGCTGTTATAAAAAGCAAAGATGACAAGAGTTGGTAAGATTGTGGAGAAATCAAAACCTTAGTGGGAATGTAAATTGATACAACAATTACAGAAAACAGTATAGAATTTCCTCAAAAAACTAAAAATAGAACTGCATAAGCTAGGAATCCCATTTCTGTACATCTATCTAAAAGAATTGAATTCAGGATGGGTAAAATATATCTAATCTCCCATGTTCACTGTAACATTACTTTCAATAAACAAAATATGGAAACAATCCAAATATCCCTAGAAAAAAATGAAGGGTTAAGAAAATGTGATGTATACATGCAGTGGAATAATGTTTAGTCTTAAAAGGAGGGAGATCATACCAAGCAACAACATGAATGAATCTGGAAGACATTATGTTAAGTGAAATATCAGTCATAAAAGGAAAAACACTATATAGTCAAAAACACTAAGAGTCAAAAGTATAGAAGCGGAAAATGGAGGCCAGCATTGCAGCAGGTAAAGCCACCAATTATGGCGCCAGCATTCCATATGGGTGCCTGTTGGAGTCCCTGCTGCTCCACTTCAGATCCAGCTCCCTGCTAATGCACCTGGGAAACAGCAGAAAATAGCCTAAGTCCTTGGCCCTTCACCCACTTGGGTGACCCTGGAGAAGCTTCTGGCTCCAAGCTTCGGCCTAGCCCAGCCCAGCCCCAATCCTTGCAGCCATTTGGGGAGTGAACCTGCATATGAAACCCAGCCCCTTTCTTCCTGCCTTTCAAATAAATAATAAAATATTTTTTAAAAAAAAGTAGAAAGTGGAATGGTGGTTACCAGGGCATGGGGGAGGATGATATAAGGAGTTGTCTTTTCAATATGCATGGAGTTACAGGTCTAAAAGATGAATAAGTTCCAGAGATCTATGCCACAGATTCATGGTTCCTATAGTTAACAACAGGTATTATGTAATTAAAAGTTTATTAGAAGTGTAGGTTACATTTTAAATGTTTTTACTACAAAGACAACGTTTTGGACTCTCAGAGCTTAAACGGATCCATCTTTGATTTTTATATATGGTGAAAGGCACAGATCTAATTACATCCTACCACATATATGCATTTTTAAAATATTTTTTAATTTATTTGAAAAGCAGAGTTAGAGAGACAGGGAGTAACAGAGATGGGGGGGGGGGAGAAGGGAGAGAGAGAGATTGGTCTTCCATTCTCTGGTTCACCCCCCCAAATGGCTGCAACAGCCAGGGCTGAGCCAGGCCAAAGCCAGGAACCAGGAACTTCATCGGGTCTTCCAAGTGAGTGCAGAAACCCAAGGACTTGGAGCATCCTTCACTGCCTTCCAAGGCACATTATCAGGGAGCTGGATAGGAAGTGGAGTGGTCAGGACTTGAATAGGCACCCATATGGGATGCCAGCATTGCAGGCGGTGGCTTTACATGCTACACCACAATGCTGGTCCCTATAGATCCAGATTATCCTTTCTTCAATGTATGGTCTGGGCACTTTTGACAAAAATTATTTGAATGAATGGGGCCAGCATTGTGGTGTAGGGGCAAGCCACTGCCTGTGATGCCAGCCTGCCATATGGGTGCCTGTTCCAGTTCTGGCTGCTTCACTTCTGATCCTGCTCCCTGCTAATGCATCTGGGAAAGTAGCAGAAGATGGCCCAAGTGCTTGTGCCCCTGCACCCACGTAGAAGACCCAGATGAAGCTCCTGGCTCTTGGCTTTGGCCTGGTCCAACCATATCCATTGCAGCGATTTGGGGTGTGAACAAGCAGATGGAAGCTCTCTCTTTGTGTCTCCCTCTCCCTATCTGTAACTCTGCCTTTCAAATAAATAAAATAATTCTTAAAAAAATTTAGTTGGCTTTTTATTCTGTTCCACTGATGTATGTGTCAATTTTTATGCCAGAACCGTGCTATTTTAATTACCATAGCATTATAGTATGCTTTGAAGTCAGGTATTGTGATGGCTCTAGCTTGATTTCTTTTGTCATGATGGCTTTGACTATTCTTAGCCTTTTGTGGTTCCATATGAATTTTAGGAATTTTTTTTTGATTCTGTAAACATTAGTATTTTGATAGAGATTGCATTGAATCTGTAGATTGCATGAGAAAGTATAGATATTTTAATGATGTTGATTTGGATTGATTGAGCATGAGCAATCCATGAGCAATGACTATCTTTCCATTTTTTGTTTACTTAATATTTTTGTGTCAATGTTTTATAATTTTCATTGTAAATATCTTTCACTTCTTTAATTAAATGTATTTCTAAATATTTGATTTTTGTGTGACTTTTATTAATGGAAATTTTTTATTTTTCTGTCAGTGAGTTCATCATTAGTGTATTTAAAAAGCTACTGTTTGGGGGCCAGTGCTGTGGCGTAGTGGTTATAGTCGCTGCCTGGAATGCCAGCATCCCATATGTGCACCAGTTCGAGACCTAGCTGCTCCACTTTTTATCCAGCTCTCTGCTATGGCCTGGGAAAGAAATACAAGATCTCCCAAGTCCTTGGGCCCCTACACCCATGTGGGAGACCTGGAGGAAGCTCCCGGCTCCTGGCTTCGGATCAGCACAGCTCAGGCTGTTGCAACTATTTGGGGAGTGAACCAGGGGATAGAAGACCTCTCTCTCTGCCTTTGACTCTCTGTAATTCTGACTTTCAAATAATTAAATAAATCTTTAAAAAATAAATGGGAAAAGGATCTCAATAGACAGTACTTTTTAAAAAATATTTATTTATTTATTTGAAAGTCAGAGTTACACACAGAGAGAAGGAGAGGCAGAGAGAAAGAGAAAGAGAGAGAGAGAAAGAGAGAGACATCTTCCATCCCCTGGTTCACTCCCCAGTTGGCCACAATGGCCAGAGCTGTGCCAATCCAAAGCCAGGAGACAGGAGCTTCTTCCAGGTCTCCCACGCAGGTGCAGGGGCCCAAGGACTTGGGCCATCTTCTACTGCTTTGCCAGACCATAGCAGAGAGCTGGATCAGAAGTGGAGCAGCCGGATCCTGAACTGGCAGCCATGTGGGACGCTGGCACTGCAGGAAGTGGCTTTACCTGCTATACCACAGCGCTGGCCCCAATAGATGGTTCTTAAAAGAAGAAATACAAATGGCTAACAAATATATGTAATAAAGCTCAACATCACTAGCCATCTGGGGAATGCAAATCAAAACCACAATGAGATATCACCTCACCCTCCAACAGAAGGGCTGTTATCCAAAAGACAGAGAGTGAAAAAAATGCTAGTGAGGACATGGACAAAGGGAACACTTTTACTTATTTCTTTATTGTTATTTTTAAAGATCTATTTATTTATTTGAAAGAGTTACAGAGAGAGAGAAGAGACAGAACGAAAGAGCTATCCACTGGTTCATTCATCAAATGGCTGCAATGGCCAGAGCTGGGCCATTCAGGAGCCAGGAGCTTCAACCTGGTCTCCCACTTGTATGCAGGGGTCCAAGCACTTGGGCCATCTTCCATCAGATCAGCGTGGTGCGCCGGCCGCGGCGGCCATTGGAGGGTGAACCAACGGCAAAGGAAGACCTTTCTCTCTGTCTCTCTCACTGTCCACTCTACCTGTCAAATAAATAAATAAATAAATAAAAGAATAAAATGAAAATATGACTTAAAAAAAAAACTAGAAATAGACTTTTCATGTGATCCAGCAATCCAACTACTAGGTATGTACCTGAAAGACATGAAGACATCAAAGAGATTACTCCACTACCATGCTTATAGCAGCACCATTCACAATAGCTAGAATTTTGGAATGAACCAAAGTGTTGCTTATCAGATGAATGGATAAAAAAGTGAATTTACATATATATAAACAAACACATATACACATTGGAATGTGAGCTATAAAATAATGAAATTCTATCATTTTCATCAAAATGGATTCAACTTGAGGACATCATGTTGAGTGAAATAAGTCAGTCACAGGAAGACAAATATTACATGCTCTTCCTTATGTGTGGGAGCTAAAATTAAACAAAACAAAACCAAAACAGAAACAAAAACAAAAAGTGGGGTTGGCACAGTGGCATAGCATGTAAACCACGTCCTGCTGTGCTGGCAACCTATATGTACATCAATTCAAGTCCCAGCTGCTCCATTTCTGGCCCAGCTCCTCGCTGATGTGCCCAGGAAAAGAAAGAGATGACCCAAATGTTTGTTCCCCTGCCATCCTCATGTGAATCCTGGAAGAAGCTCCTGACTCCTGGCTTTGGCTAGCCCTGCCCTGGCCATTGCAGCCATCTGCAGAGTGAACCAGTAGATGAAGATTCTCTCTCTCTCTCTTTCTCTCACTCTCCCTCTCTTTCACTCTTTCTCTCTCCTTTTCTCTAACTCTGATTTTCAAATAATAAATAAATAAAATGTCTGTGTGTATCAGTATTGCTGCAAACATAGTTTTGTCAAACTGTTCTACATCTTTGTCAAACCAATGGTTAATAATGATATACTACCATAGTTTTAATGACCTATGATTAAATTAAAATTTACTATATATGAATGAAATGGCCATCTTTTAACTTGACTATTATTTGTATCCCTTGCCTATATTTCTGTTGAACTTTTTTCTTATTGAACTCTTTATCTAATGGAGCATGGCATTTTTTTACTATAATGTAAATTAATAATATCTCAAAATAAAAAAGAGAGACAGAGGAAAGAAGATATTGTTATATTATTAGAATTGTGACTATGAACTACATTGAATGCATTCTCTTTGTATTAAGATCACATTAACATGAGAACTGAAGAGAATTGTGTTGTAGTAATTATGTATTTGCTGTGACCTTGAGAGTCTAATGCATCAATAAATTCCTAAAAAATAAGCAAAAAATGAAGAGACAGAAGGAAACTTTGAGAGATGATGGATATGTTTATTACCTGCATTGTAATGACAGTGACATGAGTATTTACATAGATTTATGTCCAAACTCACCAGCTTTATATATTAATTATATGCAGTTTTTTGTATCCTAATCATGCCTCAGTAAAGTTGGGGAAAATAGTAAAAAGAAGCAAAAATGTAGTTAACATGAGTAGTTTATATGGACAAAGAAAGACAAAATTTTTTGTGAAATAATTCATGTGTTATGAAAATGTTAATAGATACATTAGGAACAATTAAGGCTGTCCGTTTAAACTAGAATACTCAAGATTATTCAAGTTTCCTCTAAAATTTATCTACAATATATGCATGCAATCACCTTGAATTTTTGCTACAAATTAAGGCATTTGTGTGTTTAACAAAATATAATCACTACAAAAATATTACATGCCCATATCCACATTCTATAACTATAATATGATTTTATTATGGTAAAAGTACCTAACATGAGTTCTACTATCACAACAAATTTAAAAAATTATTTTAACAGACATAATATTGTACACATTTGAATGGTACCGTGTGTTGTTTTAATACATGCAAACATCTTATAATGTCTTATGAGGGTAAATATATCTCTCTCCTCAAATGTTTAACATTTATTTATGATGGAATTTTACATTATAGTAAACTCAATGTAAATGTTTTACAACAGATTTGTGGAACCTATTCATTTTGCATAACTTAAAACTTATACCATTGAATACCAACTTTTTTTTACAAGTTTTAGCACCTAAATGTAAAAATTAATACAAGATATATACTTAACTTTTATAGCAATAATGTTGGAGGGATAAATATTATGGAAAAGAATGCCTAATAACTTATCTAAAATATTATGTGCTCATAAATTATGATCTGTAAAAAGCATCAAGAGTCTGTTAACAAAAAATTATTTCACAAATAATTATGCTTTTTTTAGAATTTTCAACTAATTTTATCTATGATAGCAGCTTGTTATTTGCATTTAATGTCACTTTTTAAATTCTTAATTTCAAATAATAGTAATACTATAATCTATGCAAGTGAAAAATTAAAAATGTTACCATTTAAGGAGTTCTTGAGTGGAATTTTTATTCCTCCTTTTAAAAATAAAGTCTACATTTATTTTTATAATATTTGTTTATTTAATTATTTGGAAGGCAGTGTGTCAGAAAAAGGGAGAGACAGACTGGGGGGGAGGGGTGGGAGGTCTTCCATCACTCCATAAATAACCACAATGGCTGAGGTTGAGCCAGGTCTCAACCAGCAGCCTGAAATTCCATCTAAGTCTCTCACTTTGGTGACAGGGACCCAAGTACTTGGGACATCATATGCTGCCTTCCCAGGAGAATGAGTAGGAAACTCGATTGGAAGTGAAGCAGCAGTTACTCAAATCAGGGAATCCAATATGAAATGTGGGCATCCAATTCTTATGTCACAATTCTGGCCCCAAATTACACATTTCTTAACTGCTTGTAACATTCATACAGGAAAAGTAGGATTTTCACATCTTTGTGTTTGTACAATATAATGTGTTTGCCAAAAAGATTTTGAGTCAATGATCTTTGTCTACCCTACAGAGCCCAAAGTACCGTTATTTTGATACGTACAGTGACATCTTTAAGGAGGATTTGTTTTTCCTCTCACAATGGATGACTGTTTTATATTAATATTCTTTTGAGGGTACCAAATTTGTGGTGCAGCAGGTTAAGGGGCCACTTTAAATAGCAGCTTCTCATATCACAGTCCTTTGTGTTCTGCTTCTGATCCAGCTCCCTGCTAATGCACCTGGGAAAACAGGGGAGGATGGCCCAAGTGCTTGGGCCCCTGGCACCTATGTGGGAGACTAGAGACTAGGATGGTGTCTCTAGCTCCTGGGTCTTGACTTCAACCTAACCAAAACTTGGTCATCTCTCTCTCTCTCTCTCTCTCTCTCTCTCTCTCATGCTCTCTCTTTCTCTCTCTGCCAATCAAGTCAATAAATAATTCTTAAAAATATGTCTTTGAAATGAAATTACTCTCTGACTCTTCCTCTCTCTCTGTGATTCAGACTTTCAAATAAATAAATCTTTTTGAAAAAAAAAAGTAAAAATAAATTTAAAATGGGGGGGGGTGCATTTTGCTATGGTGGGTTGGACCACTACTTGTGACACCAGCATCCCATATGGGTACTGGTTCATATCCCAGCTGCTCCACTTCCCATCCAGTTCCCTGAAAATGACCTGGGAAAAGCAGCAGAAGATGGACCAATTGTTTGGGCCCCTCTACCCATGTGGGAGACTGGATGGAGCTTCTGGCTCCTGGCTTTGGCTTGACTGAGCCCTTGCTCTTGTGGCCATCTGGGGAATGAACCAGTGGATGGAAGATCTCTCCCCCCCCTTTGTCTCTCTCTCTCGCTCTCTATCTCTCCCCTGTGACTCTGACTTTCAAATAAATTAGTTAATTAAAAATGAAATTAATAAGATCATTGCTTTCAAACGTGGAGTTTCAAACACAATACCATTAGTCCTAATAAAATGTATGATAAATTATTGCATTGTAATGAATGGTACATGTTAAGCAGTCTAATGTATCTGTAGATGTATATACCTATTTTGAAACATAGAGATTTATATTATTATTTATATTACATATAAATATATATATATATATATATAAAAGAGTCATTCACTTAGAGTGTGCATAAAATTGAAAGCAGAATATTCTATACATTTTGCAATAGGACTACAAGGTAAGATTTTGTTCTTATGTTATCAGAAATCAATGGCTAAGACTCAATGTTTATTTTCCTGTAAATAAACATAGTTGGAAGCATAAATCATTTAAAGTACATTTAGATTATTATCATCAAGAAACCAATCATTACAATTAATTTCTAGTTTGCTTATCCATTATGATCTATTAATGCTTTTAACAAAGTGACTTAAAGTAAAGCGGCAGTAGTCCACAAGAGTGGATATTGGAATTGAATTACCCATGTGATATAGTTCTTTCCTAATAGTAAAACAATACAGATTTTATTAATTTTAAATGAAAATTATTTTTAAGTAAGTGCTTCATATTATTTTTATTAAAGGTTATGACACCTAGCATATATGTATAATAAAAAGACTAATAGCTCACATGAATGTATCTTACTTCTCTTGGACTCTTCCTAGCACTGTTCATGTTAATTCATTTTTGATTGTATCACTGAAAGGTAGTGATGCTCAGATAAAACTGAATGATAGACATTATTCAATCGCATGCTACTTGGCTCTGGAAAAGATTTTTATTCTTCCACTTTCACAATGATTCTGAGAATTCTTAACAATGCAGTCCAATAAATAAGCTCACACAGAAAAAGCCTCTACTCATATTATCTCTCTCTTCACCCTGTCCTCAATGCAGAGACCTCATTTCATATATAGACCAAGAAATTCTCAGAACTTGGAGAGATCACTACTTATACAATGCTCTAATCTCCATTACATTTCTGTCAAGTTGTCATCAAAACTCAGTTATAACATTTGAAATAAAAGGGATAGTAACCTCCTTTGGACTCTTTTTGAGTTTCAATTCACTACTAGAAAATCGTCCTGTATTTAGATCAAATCATATTTCATAGCATATTTTCTTAAGTGCTTTGGTACTGGAATAAGAAAAAATAATTTTGAATATTAACTCCCACATAAAAGCTGCCCAGTTTGTTCATTCTCTGTGAGCTAAGCTCCCTAATATGCAAAATTTGGATAATAATAGCATCACCTCCAAGTGACAATGCAGTAAGCTAAACTACTTACGAATGCTATCAGATATGAAAATGGTAACCAACAGAGAAAATTTAGCTGTTTTTATTATTACTCATGTTTAACACCTAGTCTTACCTCCATCTCTAAATGATGGCAAAATTAACAAAAGCCTAATGGAAGTAGTGCATAAAATGTCAACAAAATGTTGACATTAACCTTGACCTTCAGTGTGGTCACATTAGACAGAATCTAATTTTTTGGCATGCAATAAAAATCATCCATAGGATATAGGCTTGGGTACACATATACTTGCATAGACACATGAAGAGTATAAAATGATGAAGTGTTGAAATGATAACATCCCATACTTGAGAATTTTAGCCTACTTTGCCAATAACATACAAGAGTTATGAAACTGCTAAATATCTGCAAAGTTCCCTTGTATCCTCACGCCATTCCCCAGAAATCCTTGGGATACTGAAGAATTCTGTGTTCTTCACTAATCTGATATACACACATTCAAACTGAAATTTAATGAATTGCACCCCCATAATATTTGTTCTTATAATATCTATTGTTTTTATTAAATTGAAATTTTTATGGCATAGACAATTAGCATGAAATCCACCCTTTTATATTTTAAATGTACTATACAGTATCTCTACCCCTATGTTTATAACAGCTCAATTCACAGTAGCTAAGATATAGAATCAACCCAGATGTCCATCAACTGATGATAGTATCATTGACTATGAGAACAATGTGGTACAGCAAATCTCTAAAACTTATTCTTGTGCAAATGAGATTTTGGGTCCTCTCATATTAGTATTTTCACATTTTCCCATGCCCTAGAGACCCTGCACACTTCCATACTACTTTCTGATTCTAAGATTTTAAATATTTAGATATTTGATATGATTGAAATCATGCAGCATTTGTCCTTCTGAGACTGGCTTATTTTACTTGGAATAATGGACTCATTGGACATAATGTCCTCACCCATGTTGTTGTATATTGCAGGATTTTTGACTTGTATAAAGCTGAATAATATTCCACTGTGGGTATATACCACTTTCCCCATATTTGTTCATTCATCAATAGACATTTAGGCTGCTTCCAATCCATAGTTATTGTGATTAGTGCTTCAGTGAATCCAGAAGTGCTAATATTACTTATAAATTCTGATTTGAAATTTTTGAATAAATCTACAGAAACAGGAATGCTAGATCATGTGGTAGTTCTATTTTTGAAATCTTCCAGAAGTCTCCATGCTATTTTTCAGTAACAGATTCACCATTTTGCATTATTTTATTTTATTTTTTTATTTTTATTTTTTAATTTTTGACAGGCAAAGTGGACAGTGAGAGAGAGAGAGACAGAGAGAAAGGTCTTCCTTTACTGATGGTTCACCCTCTAATGGCCGCTGCAGCTGGCGCACCACGCTGAGCTGAAGCTGGGAGCCAGGTGCTTCTCCTGGTCTCCCATGCGGGTGCAGGTGTCAAGGACCTGGGCCATCCTCCACTGCACTCCTGGACCACAGCAGAGAGCTGGACTGGAAGAGGGGCAACCGGGACAGAATCCGGTGCCCTGACTGGGACTAGAACCTGGTGTGCCGGTGCCACAAGGTGGAGGATTAGCCTATTGAGCCACGGCACCGGCCACCATTTTGCATTCATACCAACAACGTACAAAGGTTCCAATTTCTCCACATCCTTGACAATATCTACCTTTTTGGAAGGGGATAGTTTTGTTTATTTTCAATGTTAATTTAATTTTTAGTGAATCGTATTTACATAAGACATACAATGTGAGGTTTTGCTCAACACAATCATGGTAGACTGATTGCTGTACTCAAGCTAAGTAATATATCTGCGTGTTCAAAATTGCTTAAGATCTGTTCTAGAAAATCCCAAATATAAAATACAGTATTAACTGTAAACATCATTAGATTACTAGAACTTTTTCATCCCACAAATTCAACACCTTTTACTCTGACCATTATCTCATCATTTCCTCTAATCTTATGACCCTGGTAATCACCATTATGCTTTGCTTCTATGAATTCAACTGTTTTAGATTCTACATGTAGGGGTCGGTGCTGTGGCATAGTTGGTTAAGTCTCTACCTGCAGTGCCAGATTCCCATATGTATGCCAATTCAAGTCCTGGCTGCTCCACTTCTGATCCAGCTAATGGCCTAGGAAAGCAGTGGAAGATGGCCCAAGTGCTTGGGCCCCTACATTCACGTGGGTGACTCAGAAGAAGCTCCTGGTTCCTGTCTTTGTATGGGCTCAGCTCCTGTTGTAGCGGCCATTTGGGGAGTGAATCAGTGGATGGAAGACCTCTCTCTCTCTGTAACTCTGCCTTTCAAATATATAAATAAATCTTTTAAAAATATTCTATATGTAAATGAGATCATGCCATATTCTTTTTAGAAAGATTTTATTTAATAAATACAAATTTCATAGGTACAGCTTTAGGAATATAGCAGTTCTTCCCCCCATAACCACCCCCCCTCCCATCCCACCTCCTCCCTCTCTCATCCCATTCTTCATTAAGTTTCATTTTTAATTATCTTTATATACAGAAGACCAACTCTATACTAAGTACAGATCTCAACAGTTTGCACCCACACAGACACACAAAGTATAAAGTACTGTTTGAAGACAAGTTTTACTATTAATTCTCATAGTACAACTCATTAAGGACAGAGGTCCTACATGGGGAGTAAATGCACAGTGACTCCTGTTGTTGATTTAACAATTGACACTTTTATTTATGACTTCAGTAATCACCCGAGGCTCTTGTCATGAGCTGCTAAGGCTATGGAAGCCTTTTGAGTCCACAAACTCCATCAGTGTTTGGACAGGGCCATAAGCAAAGTGGAAGTTCTCCCTTCAGAGAAAAGTACATCCTTCTTTAGTGGCCTCGTCTTTCCACTGGGATCTCACTCACAGAGATCTTTCATGTAGGTCATTTTTTGCCACAGTGTCTTGGCTTTCCATGCCTGAAATGCTTTCATATGCTTTTAACCAGATCCAGATGCCTTAAGGGCTGAATCTGAGGTCAAAATGCTGTTTAGGGCGTTTGTCATTCTATGAGTCTGCTGTGTCATGCCATATTCTTCTTTCTATGTTAGTCTTATTTCACTTACCATAAAAATTCTAGAAGAAAATACAGGTAAAATGTTATATGACATTGGTCTTATCAATGAATTTTTTTGGGTATGACACCAAAAGCACAGGCAACAAAAGTAAAAATAAACAAATGAGACTACTTCAAACCAAAAATTTCTGTACAGCAAAAGAAACAATTGACACAATGAAAGGACAATCTAAACATTGGGAGAAAGTATTTGTGAGTCAGATAAGGGTTTAATATTCAAGATACATAGGAAGATATACAAGACAGTAGCAGAACAAAAAAAAAATAACCCAATGAAAAGACACACAAAGGACCAGGATGGACAAATTTTCAAAGATGACCTACAAATTGTCAACAGGTATATGAAAAGGTATTCAGTACCACTTATCATAAGGGAAATGCAAATTAAAATCACATTGACACATCATCTCACACCTGTGAGGATTGCTGCTATTTGTAAAAGGTAAGTGTTGACAAGGCTGCATACAAGGAATCCTTGTATAGTTCTGATGGTGGGAATGCAAATTGGCACAGCCATTATAGAAATTAGTAGTTAAAAAATCAAAAACACAACTAATATATGATCCAGCATTCTTTTTCTTGGTATATATAAGAAGGAAATGATTGCCACATCTTAAAGAGATATTTTAACTCCTATTCTTTATATCCTGGCTATTATAAATAATGGTGCAATAAACATAGGCATTCAATACATAGATTGATGAGTGGATAAAAAAGTAGTTAAAGGGTTAAAGAGGGTCATTCAAAAGTTCATGGAAATCAAAATGCAATTTAAAAATCTATTCATTGTTTTATTTTTATATTTTGTGAGAAATAGAGAGAGAGAGAGAGACATAAACAGAGCTCTCATTTGCTAATTCACACCCCAAAAGCCAGCAATGGTCAGGGCTGGGCCAGGCTGAAACCAGGAGCTGGGGACTCAGTCCCATTCTCTCATGTGAGTTGCAGGGACCCAACAACTTGGTCCATCACCCACTGCCTTCCAGGGTGCACATTATCAGGAAGTTGGAATCAGGAGTGGAGCTGGGACTTGAGCACAGGCATTTGACATGGAATGTGAGTGTCCCAGCTGGAAACTTAACTGATAGGCCAAACATCCACCCTATTTAATCTGCTCTGTGCTGATGGTAATGACTGTAGTGATCAGCTGTGTGCTAGGTTAACTTACCATTGGCCCACAGACAGCCAGATTATGCCATGTCCTATTATTATTCCAAGATAGACCAAATGCAAGTCAGTTCTCTGTATATCTGCCAGAATATTTGGGGCATTGGATGCACAGTCTACCTTTCTCCCTTCCCAGGAGAAGCTGGAAGCTAGCCCTTTTCCTCTGAATCATAGGGCACTGCTCTGGGGATAGAGATTATGGTCAGAAGGTGTTTCTGATTTCCCTAATGGCTTACATTAGGTAGATTCATGCTTACTTGGGGACCAGGATTCTCTCAAATAATTTCTAGATTCTTCACAAAAGGAATTTGTTCAGGAATTGATGATAAATATGGATGTTTGTTCGGGGTGGGGGAAGAGTGATGGAGGATCCAAGCCATCTTATTGTGTTATGTGGTAGTGTAACTCTTAACAAGGATTTTTGATAACTTAGACTCAATGTGTGAAAAACCATGGCAATTTAAGAACTTTTAATAGGCCAGTGAAAGACTTCAATGAGACTGATAAGAAATTTTTGAACATTTATCATAAGCACACTATTTCACAATTATATATGTGTTCACGCATACTGTTATATGTAGTTTTTCCATCTTAATTTAGCATATGGAATGGCTAAAATAATATATGATATGATTGAGATAATGTTATTTATTAAAGATAGAAATATTCACAAGAATATTTAAAGATTTTCTTTTTTTCTTTTTTTTTTGTATTTAAAAATTTGTCAGATGATCTAGTAATATCAAAGACTAGTATAAACTTACAAAGGGATTCAATGGCTTAACAATTTGGTAGGTAGAAATAGTGTGTTCCATAATACTGTCTCTTTGGATATCATCAGAATCAGTAGAAATGTAGAATTATGCCATTTTGGGGGAACCATTTTTTCCTGAAATCTTATAATATCAGCTAAAAATATGTTGCTCAGTAGTTAAAGTGGTAGCCCTATCAGTTTGGCTAAACAAGGTATGAAGGACTCATCAGGCTCAATGGATTTCATCACAAACTATTTTACTAGTCAAAGAGAAGTAAACATCTGGAATTCACTTTGAGGAGCTCAAAATAGATGAAGAAGTTTTTTGTTGTTTTGTTTTGGTTTGGCTTTTGTTTTTTACTTTTTAGGAAAGAGGAGAAAAGGGAAGTGTAAAAGGAGTAATGTGGAACCACAGAATTCAGATCTTGAAATACTATTGTTTAACTTTTATGTTACCTGGCTAAAAATAATTGAAACTGGGGTGGGTATTGTGGTGCAGTGCGTTTAGCTACCACTTTTGACAATTGCATGCTATATCAGATGCAGTGCCTGGTTTGAGTACTGGATACTCTGCTTCTTATCTAGCTTTCTGATAATGCACCTGGGAGGCATAATGATGGGCCAAGTACAAGGGAGACCCAGAGGAGGTTCCTGGATCTTGGCTTTGGCCTGGTGGAGCCACAGCTTTGGTGGACATTTGGAGAGTGAACCAAATGCCCCTTCCTCTCCCTCTCTTTCTGCCACCTTGCTGTTCAAATAAATAAATAAATAAAATTTTTAAAAAAGAAGTGCTTATGCATCTTAAACTTGAACTTCTGGAATGCCTTTTAAATATTGTATTATGTGCATTTAAGAAAAAAAGCAATTTGTGTGTTGGACAGAACACTCTGTCTCAAATTTGCTGTTAGAAATAATCTGATAATTTCAAGACTTCCAGAAGATTTTCTTTCATGACTTAAGTGATTTATAACTCTCCATACAGTGTATATGTTGGCTAATTTTTCTTTGTAGGTATTTTCCTAATGAAGTCTCAGTTCATCCACCACACTCAGTGTAAATTTTTACTTCATGTATAATTTAAAATATTTTCCAACAACCTTGTAGATAGGTTAAGAATAAATAACTTGATAATACTCTCTAAAATTGAGGTGTCCAGAATCTCTGCAAGATATGTTACATGCATAATGAGATGTCTTCTTGTAAAAATCAGATTATGTAGCAGACATTCAGAAATACAGATTGCCCTTCTATGTTTCCTGTGTTTGAGAAAATATATCCTTTGCTTTATATATATTGGACAATCTCTTCAATGATAACAGAGACTACTTGTACAGCATAAAGTGAAAATACAGCCCTCACAGAATTAAATATTATAGTTGAAGACAAATTTATCATGATAAATATACCCATTTTGTGATGACACCCTCTTTATCATTTGGATTTAAGTTCAAAGTAGATTTTGCTCCATGTAAGTTGAAATATTGCCTTTATCTATTTGTTAAATGTGAAGTTGGGTGTGAAATATAGTACACTGTTGAGAATCATGAGCAAAATTGCAATTTCTCTGCTTCCTCAGTCTGATTTTAACATTACACTTCACTATTAAGCTTCACTATTAAGTAAAACAATAATATTTATGTTAATACAAACAACAACTTGCTTTTTTTCAAGGCCACAATCCTCACACAAGAAGGATAGAAGAGCAACAGCTGTACCTTTCTTATTGCTTCTATCAACTTTGTGTAATACAGGAGAGGCAATTTTTACATCTTAAATGAGACCTAGGGGAGAAACTAATTAGGCTTATCCAGTACTTTTCTAAAAAGTATATCTAGAGGACATTTAATCCAGGAGTTAAGATAGTCACATCTCACATCAAGAGTACCTGCTCCGTATTCCTGAATCTGGTTCCTGACTACAGTTTCCTTCAAATGAAGACCCTATGAGGTCACAATGATGGCTAAATAAATCAGGTTCCTTCCATCCATGTGGGAGACCTGGAAGGCATTCCTTGCTCTGGCCCAGGCCCGGCCATTGCAAGCATTTGGAGAGTGAATCAGCAGAAAAAGAGACGCCCTCTCTCTCCCCCTCTCTCCCTCTCTCACATTTACACTCTCCCTTTCTCAATTGCTCCCATTCCCAACTCACCTCCTCACTCTCACTCACCCTCTGTTTTCTCTGTCTCTCTCTCAAACAAAATAGATGAAAACCCACTCTCAAAGAAATATTCATATCAATGACATATGTTCACCTACAAAACCCACATTACAAGTTTTTGTCAAAGATCTGCCAGTGGAATAATTTAAATTTTTATTTATTTGAAAGGGAGACACACACACACACACACACACACACAGAGAGAGAGAGAGAGAGAGAGAAATCTGAAATTCAGTCCAACTTTGACATGGGTGGCAGGGACCCAAATACTTGGGCCATCACCACTGCTTCTCAGAGTCTGCATTAAAGGAAACTGGACTGAAGAACCTGAGGTAGGCATTGAAGCAAGGCACTCCAATATGGGCAGTGGGCATTTTAACAAGTTCCTTAAATGCTAAGCCAAATGCCTACCCTAAGGAATAACTTTTAAATGAGTAATTACTTTATCATTTCTAGCCATTAAATTATATAATCATATTGTGGTGAAAATAAATTATTGTAGTTCTACTTTTTCATGCACTAATTAATGCATATAATAATTTGAAAATATTAATATCAAAGAAGACTGATCATTCATCTTTGGTTCTTTGTAATAGTCCATTTCTCATCGCCATTAAAATATCTCATGTTGGGTACTATATAAATAAAGATGTCCATTTAGCTCACAGTACTAAATACTGAAAGTCTCGGGCCAGCTTTGGCATAGTAGGCTAAACCTCCACTTGTGTCATGGTGGCATCCAATATGGGTGCTGGTTCAAGTCCTGGCTGCTCCACTTCTGATCCAGCTCTCTGCTATGGCCTGGAAAAGCAGTGGAGGATGGCCCAAGCGCTTGGGCCCCTGCACTCACGTGGGAGACCTGGACAAAGCTCCTGACTCTTGGCTTTGAATGGGCCCAGCTCCGGCTGAGGTGGGAAGTGAACCAGCAGATGGAAGACCTTTCTCTCTGTCTCCCCTTCTCTTTGTCTGTAACTCTGCCTGTCAAATAAATAAATCTTTTTTGAAAAAAAAAAGACTGAAAGTCTAAGATCTGGTGGTCATATTTGTCTTGTTGTGAGGGCTGCCTTGGCTACATCCAATCATAGTGAAAGTGTGAACATAAGAACATGAGGCAAGACAATAAAAAGAGTGAAGAGAGCCTACTCTGGCTCTTTTATAACAACTCTCTCCTGAGAAAAATTACTTCACTCTGTAAGACCAATATCAATTTCTTCTCAGGGCAGGGCAGCACCTCCAGTGACCTAATCACCTCCCATCTGGCTGCACACTGTAAAGGTTCTGCTACCTTAAAATTAACAAACTGGGGACCAAGCTTGCAACAAATAAATCTTTTGGAGACAAGCCACATCCAAACCATAGCAATATATTTCCACTATGTTATATTATATTAGCCCTATCATTTGTATCACAGTTTGATTTCATCTGAATATAATGTTTCAAATCATGACAAATACAAGAACAAGATTGCTAAAAGTGAAAAATGGAGGTGGTAAATTCTGGCAAGGACATAAAGAAGCTGGAATCTTCATACACACTTGGTAAATCCTCAAAAAGTTAAGCACAGTCTTATCACATGAATCATATTCTACTTGTAAGTATAGTCCTAATTTCTAAAGAGACCTTATTGGAAATGTGATCTTCACAGACATAACCATGTTAAAATGAGGTTATATGTTGGGCCCTAATCCAATATAATTAGTTTTTATAAGAGGGAGAGATTTGGACAAAGACATGCACACAGGAAGAATGCCAAAGCAATGTGAATAAAATGAAAGGGATTAGTGTTATGTTTCTACAATCCAAAGAATGCAAAAGATTGCGAAAACACCATCAGAAACTAGAGGAGAGGCACTTGATTTGTTATATCCATCCTAGAAAATTCAAACAATACTCAAAAATTAAAAACATGTTAAAACACAAATTCACACAAAAAGGTCATAGTAGCACCATTCAACATAGCCAAAAGGTAGAAAAAAAAGCCCAAATGTTCACAAAATGATAAATAGATAAATGAAATATAATACAAGTAATTGAATATTATTCAGCCACAAAAATGAATAAAATACTGATACATGCTACAACATGGATAGAACTTCAAAGCATTATGCTACATTAAAGAAGCAAGACACAAAAGACATCATATATGACCCAATTTGCCTGAAATTTCTAAAACATGAAGTTCATAGAAATAGAAATTAAATGAATGGTCATCTGCTTGTTGGGAGCAATAAATGAGGAGTGACTACTTAATGAGTACAGGGTTAAAACTAAATCTACTCTGAAATTACACAGTGGTGATGTTTGCACCAAATTGTGAAGATATTCAATGCCACTTGAGTTGAACACTTTACAATAGTTATGATGGTGATTTTTGTAAATTTTGCCACAATAAAAATGTGACAACTATATTCCAGACATGAAAACATGAATTTAGATATTTCTCTATAAGAAAAATTATGTGCTGCTATGTGAAAACAATTTTTTGTACTGGAATTTAAGGAGAAAAATCATCTTTTTACTGATAAACAGACAATTTTATATGAAAGTCATTGAAAACATTGGATCATTTGGTGTCATTTTTACTATCACTTATCTTAAGGACAGTTTTAAAAGAAGTATGAAGAATTATGTTTCTGGCTTTCTCATTCCAGTAAAGTTAATATTATTAATGAAATTATCTGTGAGATGGTCTCTGTTTTCTATGTATTATTTATGCCTGTAAGTTTATTTAACTGCTCAGATGAGTCATGGGAAACTAAAATGTCATAACAGGACTTTATTACATCTTGGTCTGTCAGTTACTCTTGCCTGAGAAATCACTCTATTCAAAACCCAAGTCTTGCCAGTGATATTCAAGCATTATTGATTTGTCAATAAGGTTCTTGAATTAGTTGACTCATAGCATGTATGTAATTCTTGATCGAATCCATTCATCCCTGAACTAAAGAAGATATATGTTTATTAAATTTATCTGAAAAAGCACCTGACATTGTTATTCATCTGCATCTTGAACACTACCATTGAAGAGGAACTCACTAGTTCTTGAAAAAAACATCGATACTGCTTTTCTTAGTTTGGGTTATTGGAAAGTTTTGTAATTCATTGAGTTACTTTCTGTTTCCTCTTAAATTCTACATTTGTCTTAGTTTCATTATATAGAGTGATACAGAAAAAATGTAATCTTTCTTTCATACATAATTATTTAAATATTTGGGAGCATCAATAATATCCCCTTATAAATTCATTTCTTTGATGCTCTATCAGCACAATTCTTTTAGTCCCATAAACCAAATAGGCCACGTTTTCTTCAATTTGTGTAGATTTGGAATTAAATACACAACTTTACATTTACTTTTGCTAAGTTTTATCTTGTTAGATGTAGCTTCTGTTAGATCTCTATTGATTTTTATCCAGCTGTGCAACATATTAGATCTTTCATGCTTTCCACAAAGTTTATCAATAAGTCATTAAGGTCCTTGTACATATCGCCAATAAAAATATTTTGAAAGCACTGATAGCAAAATTACTTGAAAATTCCTCCAGATTGATAGTGATCTCTCAATCAGAGAACTTTGCTTATGGGCATTCAACTACTTGTCACTCTATGAAACTTTTTTTCTTATTCTGTCATTCTTTACAAAATTTTATTGTGAAATGTCTGATTCTAATCATTGTTTAAATCACCAACTTTTAGGCTTACTGCTTGTTTGCTTGGTTCTGTTTCTCCATTGATTCCCTACCTGGTTAAATGTGACTTTGAACATCTTAAACTCTTCTAGGCTCTTTTAATGGGGGGAGAGGAGATGAGCATATGAGCATTGCTTCTACACAGTCATCATCTGGGGTACTTTATGTCAGAAGTCAGAGTTCATGATTAAAGTAGCAAGTCAAAAAAGAAAGTAACAATCAAGTCTTTACCTACTGTGATAATAGAAGCAAAAAGGTAAAGAAAATGTGGAGTTCCCATCTTCCAGTTTTCCCTCAGGGAACGGCATGCAGATAAAAATTCAGATGGGTTAGCATAGATCCAAAGGTCATGTCATTGTTCAGGGTGCCTCCATTCATTTAATAAGGCTGCTATTATGGGCTGTGTCCACTAAAAATTCATATATTGAAGCTTTAGGCCCCAGTACCCCAGTTTAGGGCTATAGTATTTGAAAATAGGGATTGTAAGAAGTGATTAAATTAAAATATATGATTACTGTGGGCTATAATCCAGCCTGACGGGTGTCCTCATAAAAAGAGATTACTGCTCTGGCAGAGGCCAATCAAGCCACTCTGGGTCATCAGTGGAGGTCATAAGTAGGGTTGGAGGGATGCAAATAAAATGGGCCTAAACCTGAAGAACCTGTCCAGCCTGCTGAACATCATGTAGGAGGAATCAAACGGTTACAGCTCTATCAAAGGCCTTCCACCACAACTTCAACAAGGCTGACCACTTCTACCTGGGATCATTGCTCGTGATACTGCTCCACCAGCAGACCTTTTGCCGAGCAAGGCCTAGTGTGTCACCACACTCCACCTGCTCTGGGAGATTTACCATGCCCAGTTGCACGTCGCCATTTGCCAGTCAGCTTTAGTACCTGCTCAGCCTCACTCTGCAGCTATCTAGCGGCCAGGAACCTGACTCATCACAACTCTCATGATTTCTTACCTCCCATTACAACATCAGAAACTTTTTTATTCCTAGTTCATGCTGGAACCTCCAGGGCAACTCTTCAGAAAGATCCCTCATCAGATTGCATCAATGGATATTGGAAACATGAACTAGTGCAACTAGTGGACTTCAAGTTACCCTTGAGTGAATACCAGTCTGAGATGCTGACCTGGAGTAAAACTACCTCCCCTAGTATTCTCAGTGACCCATACTCAGATTCTTATAATTCTGCATTTGAAAATTCAGTTGCTTAACAGATCACAGAAGCTTCAGTTAGTGGACCAAAACCATCTATTGAAAACCATTTTCAGCCGGTTATTCATCCACCACCTCCCCTATATATAGGTGAGGATTAACTGACTTGACTATATCTGACAAAGTTCCACCACACAGTTCAGTGGGATAAGTCTAGGTGTGAGAAGCCTACCACTGGTATGGAGATGAGTGAATAATGGTAAAAGCCTACAAAAGCCCCTTGTCTGCTCCTCAACAAACATGTATACTTAGTGAATGATAAAAACCCCAATTGCGGTTACCATGATGGCCTCACTCCATCTAAGCTTCCTGATTTATTGGAGAACACCACTCCAGTCACTGTTAGAAACATTACTGAAATTAATGAAGTGAAGTCAAATCACCAAGTATTTTTCTGTCCTGGTCAAGATGGGTATGTCCTTACATTCACTGGAAGTTAACAATTGACTAACTACAACTGCTGATGTGTCTTTTGCATGGATTCACCTTTATATATCAAATGGCATCTCTACTTTTGAACAAATTAAGGATTCATATATGCAGAATTGCTTGTTGTGTCTCATGTGTGCTTTCTCTAGTCCTTGATCTATAACAAAATCATTCATGTAGTTCATAAGCAGAACTTGCTTATGAAAGTACAGGCATTCTGTATTAAATTCAGTAGACTATGAGAATCTAGTACTCTTTCTGGTTACTGAAGCCATTAGATATTGGGGAAGCATTTTTGGAGACAAAAATGTCAAAATAATACCTCATCAGAACCAGCCTATTTATTATTTAGCTATATTTGATTTCCTTTTTGAAACTGTTGGCTTAATGCATATGAAGAACACATTATCTACTTCAACTAAGTTTTGCATTCCTGGATGGCTTTTCCTATAGGAATTCCCTGTAGATGGATTTTTGCTAAGAACTTGGGAAAATGTCTTTTAGGTATCTTTGCTGATAGCTATCCACAGGATGAATGGTTTTCCCAAAAACGTTATTGTGAAATAGATGAGTTTTGTCATTTTTCATGGAAGAACAAAGTGCCTGCTTTGCTTAAAGAACAAGTTACAGACTTCTGTTCAGGAATCTGGTTTTCCCAAGGTTCCAACGTTTAAAACTTTAATGAGATTTAGTGACAACATTTAGAATTTGTGATACTGACCTTGAGGGGAAAGCAACTGAGTGTTTTTAAATCTTCAAATGGGAAACAAAATTTGCTTCTTGGGCCTACTTGGGCATTTTGCTCCTAACTTGTTGATAAGCAAATTTTGAAAAAAGGACATGCTGAAGGGAGGGCTCCTAGATGGCGGAATAGGGAGGGAGCTCAGTAATAGTCCAGGAAAAGATAGTTTAATAAAAGTGGAGATACTGTAGTCTCCTGGGAGTGTAAGGGAAAAAACTACAGAGGAAACCCTTCTGATATTAGTGGGATATGGTGAACCTATGTGAAGGGCAGGGGCACCCACGGCTCAGGATCCCAGCTGCTGAGTCTATGCACCAGCGCTGGAAAGGGAGGTGAAGGAAGACGTTGTGACACTCCCAAAAGAACATGGCACTCCAATACAAGATTATGAAGATAATGAGATAGAAGAAATGCAAGATACAGATTTCAAAAAATTTATGATAACAACATTTAGAAGATATCAAAAAAAATTCATGAACTACAGAAATACATACAGGACAGGACAGAAAATCTCTCTCGTGAAAATGAAATCTTAAGGAGGAATCAAAATGAAATGAGGAATTTAGTAGATCATGAAATTGAGATATTGAAGAGAAACCAAAATTAAATGAAGAACTCAATAGAACAAATGAAAAACACATTTGAGAGCTTTAAAAACAGAATCAGTGAGGCAGAAGAGAGAATATCGGACTTAGAAGACAGAGAACAGGAAAGTATACAGTCAAACCAAAGAAAAGAAGAGGAAATTAGAAATCTAAAAAATATTGTTGGGAATCTACAGGATACTATTAAAAAACCCAACATTCGGGTTCTAGGAGTTCCTGAAGGCATGGAGAGAAAGAAAGGATTAGAAGGCCTTTTTAGTGAGATACTTACAGAGAACTTTCCGGGTTTGGAGAAGGACAGAGACATCCAAGTACAGGAAGCTCATAGAACCCCTAATAAACATGACCAAAAGAGATCCTCAACACGACACGTTGTAATCAAACTCACCACAGTGAAACATAAAGAAAAGATTCTAAAATATGCAAGAGAGAAACGTCAGATTACTCTCAGAGGATCTCCAATAAGACTCACAGCAGACTTCTCATCAGAAACACTACAGGCTTGGAGGGAATGGTGAGATATAGCCCAGGTACTAAGAGAGAAAAACTGCCAGCCCAGAATATTATACACTGCAAAGCTCTCACTTGTGAATGAAGGCAAAATAAAGACCTTTCACAGCAAACAGAAATTGAAAGAATTTGTCACCACTTGTCCAGCCCTGCAAAGGATGCTTAAAGATGTGTTACACACAGAAACTCAGAAACACGATCATCAATATGAAATAAGGTAAAGGAAGAAAATCTCCCAGTAAAAGTTCACAGGAAATTCAAAGCATATATTAGAAAGATCTTTGGGAAAATGGCAGTGCAAAGTCACTACTTATCAATACTCACAATGAATGTTAATTGCCTCAACACTTCAGTTAAAAGACACAGACTGGCTGATTGGGTTAACTAACAAAACCCGTCTATTTGTTGCTTACAAGAAACACATCTTTCCAACAAAGATGCATGCAGACTGAAAGTGAAAGGTTGGAAAAAGATATTCCATGCCAACAGAAACCAAAAAACAGCTGGTGTAGCCATCTTAATATCGGACAAAATAAACTTTAACCCAAAAACTATTAAGAGAGAAAAAGAGGGGCACTATATAATGATTAAAGGATCAATTCAACAGGAAGATGTAACTATTATATACGTATATGCACCTAATAACGGGGCACCGGTTTATTTAAAAGGTATGTTAGGGACTTAAAGTGAGACTTAGACTCCATTACAATAGTATTGGGGTTCTTCAATACTCCACTCTCAGAAATAGACATAATAACTGGACAGAAGATCAACAAGGAAACAGCATATTTAATCGACACTAGAGACCAAATGGATCTAACAGATATCTACAGAACTTTTCATCCTACACTTAAAGAATTTACATTCTTCTCAGCAGTACATGGAACCTAATGTAGGATTGACCAGATACTAGGCCATAAAGCAAGTCTCAACAAATTCAAAATAATCGAAATCATACCATGCATCTTCACAGAACACAGTGGAATGAACCTGGAAATTAGCAACTCAGCCATCCCTAGGGCATACGTAAACACATGGAGACTGAACAACATGCTCCTGAATAAACAGTGGGTCATAGAAGAAATGAAAAGAGATATCAAAAACTTTCTGGAAGTAAATGAGGATAACAACACAACATACCAAAACTTATGGGATACAGCAAAAGCAGTGTTAAGAGGAAAGTTTATAGCAATAGGTGCCTACATCAAGAAATTGGAAAGGCACCAAATAAATGAGCTTTCAATTCATCTCAAGGATCTAGAAAATCTACAGCAAACCAGACCCAAATCTGGTAGAAGAGAAATAATTGAAATCAGAGAAGAAATCAACAGGATTGAATCCAAAAAAAAATTACAAAAAATCAGCCAAATAAGGAGCTGGTTTTTTGAAAAAAATAAACAAAATTGACACCCCATTGGCCCAACTAACTAAAAAAAAAAGAAGAGAAAAGACCCAAATCAATAAAATCAGAGATGAAAAAGGAAACGTAACAACAGATACCACAAAACAAAAAGAATCATCAGAAATTACTACAAAGAGTTGTATGCCTGCAAATAGGAAACCTATCAGAAATGGATAGATTCCTGGACACATGCCACCTACCTAAATTGAACCATGAAGACATGGAAAACCTAAACATAACTGAGACAGAAATTGAATCAGTAATAAAGTCACGCCCAACAAATAAAAGCCCAGGACTGGATGAATTCACTGCTGAATTCTACCAGACATTTAAAGAAGAAATAACTCCAATTCTTCTCAAACTATTCAGAACAATTGAAACAGAAAGAATCTTCCCAAATTCTTCCTATGAAGCCAGCATCACCTTAATTCCTAAGCCAGCAAAAGATGCAGCATTGAAAGAGAATTACAGACCAATATCGCTGATGAACATAGATGCAAAAATCCATAAAAAAATTCTGGCCAATAAAATGCAACAACACATCAGAAAGATCATCCACCCAGACCAAGTGGGATTTATCCCTGGTATGCAGAGATGGTTCAGCTTTCAAAAATCAATCAATGTGATGTACCACATTAACAGACTGCAGAAGAAAAACCATATGATTATCTCAATAGATGCAGAGAAAGCATTCGATAAAATTCAATACCCTTTCATGATGAAAACTCTAAGCAAACTGGGTATGTAAGGAATATTCCTCAATACAATTGAAGCAATTTATGAAAAACCCACAGCCAACATCCTATTGAATGGGGAAAAGTTGGAAGCATTTCCACTGAGATCTGGTACCAGACAGGGATGCCCACTCTCACCACTGCTATTCAATATAGTCCTGAAAGCTTTAACCAGAGCCATTAGGCAAGAAAAAGAAATTAAAGAGATACAAATTGGGAAGGAAGAAGTCAAACTATCCCTCTTTACAAAGGATATGATTCTTTATTTAGGGGATCCAAAGAACTCTACTAAGAGACTATTGGAACTCATATAAGAGTTTGGCAAAGTAGCGGGATATAAAGTCAATGCACAAAAATCAACAGCCTTTGTATACACAGGCATGCCACGGCTGAGAAAGAACTTCTAAGACCAATCCCATTCACAATAGCTACAAAAATAATCAAATACCTAGGAATAAACTTAACCAAGGACGTTAAAGATCTCTACATTGTGAATTACAAATTCTTTTTTTTTTTTTTTTTGACAGGCAGAGTTGATAGAGAGAGAGAGAGACTGAGAGAAAGGTCTTCCTTTTGCTGTTGGTTCACCCTCCAATGGCCGCCACAGCTGGCGCGCTGCGGCCGGCGCACTGCGCTGATCCGAAGCCAGGAGCCAAGTGCTTCTCCTGGTCTCCCGTGTGGTGCAGGGCCCAAGCACTTGAGCCATCCTCCACTGCCTTCCCAGGCCACAGCAGAGATCTGGCCTGGAAGAGGGGCAACCAGGAAAGATTCCGGTGCCTCGACTGGGACTAAAACCCGGTATGCCGGTGCCGCTAGGTGGAGGATTAGCCTTTTGAGCCGCGGCGCTAGCTGAATTACAAAATCTTAAAGAAAGAAATAGAAGAGGATACCAAAAAATAGAAAAATCTTCCATGCTCATGGTTTGGAAGAATCAATATCATCAAAATGCCCATTCTCCCAAAAGCAATTTATACATTCAATGCAATACCAATCAAAATACTGAAGACATTCTTCTCAGATCTGGAAAAAATGATGCTGAAATGCATATGGAGACACAGGAGACCTCGAATAGCTAAAGCAATCTTGTACAATAAAAACAAAGCCGCAGGCATCACAATACCAGATTTCAGGACATACTACAGGGCAGTTGTAATCAAAACAGCATGGTACTGGTACAGAAACAGATGGATAGACCAATGGAACAGAATAGAAACTCCAGAAATCAACCCAAACATCTACTGCAAACTTATATTAGATCAAGGATCTAAAACCAATTTCTGGAGTAAGGACAGTCTATTCAATAAATGGTGCTGGGAAAATGGGATTTCCCCGTGCAGAAGCATGAAGCAAGACTCCCACCTTACACCTTACACAAAAATCCACTCAACGTGGATTAAAGATTTGAATCTACGACCTGACACCATCAAATTATTAGAGAACATTGGAGAAAACCTGCAAGATATAGGTACAAGCAAGGACTTCTTGGAAAAGACCCCGGAGCCACAGGCAGTCAAAGCCAAAATTAACAATTGGGATCGCCTCAAATTGAGAAGATTCTCTACTGCAAAAGAAACATTCAGGAAAGTGAAGAGGCAACCAATAGAATGGGAAAAAATATTTGCAAACTATGCAACAGATAAAGGATTAATAACCAGAATCTACAAAGAGATCAAGAAACTCCACAACAACAAAATAAACAACCCACTTAAGAGAGGGGCCATGGACCTCAATAGACATTTTTCAAAAGGAGAAATCCAAATGGCCAACAGACACATGAAAAAATGTTCAGGATCACTAGCCATCAGGGAAATGCAAATCAAAACCACAATGAAGTTTTGATTTAAAAAAAAAAGTTTATTTGCTTTCATCTACATAAAGGCAGAGTGACAGGGAGAAGAGAGCTCTATCTTCCATCCTTTAGTTTACTCCCCAAATACCTGCAAAAGCCTGGGCTGGGCCAGACCATAGCCAATAGCCTGGAACTCTTTCCAGGTCTCCCACGTGGATGACGGGAACCCTTGTATTTGAATCATCATATGCTGCCTCCCAGATGTACATTAGCAAGTAGTTGGGTCAGAAGTGCAGTAGCAAAAACTACATGCTGTGCCACAATGCTTGCCTGCCACTTTTTGCTTTGTTTTAAGGAAAAATCATGAGTCAATGCCTTTATAGGTAACACCACCACAGGGAACTGCAAGATACATTGTTTGTTGAGTGGGATCTATGCTGTCCCATGTGTGGAGGGGTGGATGCATCTTTGAGAAATAGGAGAGTATTGGGAATTTTGTGGGCCATTACTCCTCATGTGAGTTTGCACAACAGTGCCTGCCATTAAGGTTATTTTAATAACAAAAGATTAGGACACACAAAATCAAGAGATGTGCACATACAGAGAAAAGTTCATGTGCACATCTGCAAGCTGGGGAGAGAGACTTCAGAAGTCAAATCTGCAAACATCTGGATCTTATAATTCAAGTCCTCAGAATTGTGAGAAAATAAATTCTTGTTATTTAAACCACGTCTCTGTGGTATTTTGTTAAGGCAGCCTTAGTAAAGTAATCCAGCTGCCTGAGTAGTTGGTCATTTTCCACCAATGTCTTCACTGTCTTCTTTCTGTGACTGTCTGTGCCAAATCTTTTCTTATAAAGACATCTGTCCGACTGGATTAGAAGATCCCCAGTGTGACCTCATTTTATCTTATTATGTCTTTGAAGTATGTGTTTACAAATTCAGTCACATACTGAGGTACAGAGAGTTAGGACTTCAATAAAGGAATTTGGTAGTGATGAGGGGAGGCCTGTAACAGGGCCTAAGACAAAAGACTTATTTAAGACTCCGAGGCTGAAGGGAACTAAAAGTGGAGGACTAAGAAAAGCACTGAGTACTGTCATCTTGAAAAACACATCATCAGGTTTTCCCTCCTCACCCTATTCCATCAGGCAGGCTAAGAGATTTGCCTCACTATGATCCGACAGATTTCCTCATTGTGAAATAGTCCATAATTCTCTATCTTGCTGTCATGTCACTTTTTTGTGTCAGAACCCTATCACCTATTTTTACCTGTGTAATCAAGGATTGTATGCCATGCTGCTGGCATTGTGGGGCAGTGAACTGCTGCCTGGGATGCTGGCATCCCATATAGGAGTACTGCTCAAGTGCTGGCTGCTATGCTTCTTTTTTTTTTTAAGAATTATTTTATTTATTTGAAAGACAGAGTTAGAGAGAGAGGCAGAGTGAAAGAGAGAGAGGTCTTTCATTCTGCTGGTTCACTCCCCAAATGGCTGCAGAGGCCAGAGCTGAGCTGATCTGAAGCCAGGAGCCAGGAGCCTCCTCTGCACCTCCCATGTGCATGAAAGGGCCCAAGGACTTGGGCAATCTACTGCTTTCCCAGGCAACAGCAGAAAGCTGGATCGAAAGTGGAGCAGCCAGGACTCGAACTGGTGCCCATATGGGATGCAGCACTACAGGATGGGGCTTTAACAGGCTGCACCACAGAGCCAGCCCTGCTATGCTTCTATCCAGCTCCCTGCTAATGCACTGGGAAATCAGTGGAAGACGGCTCAAGTACTTGCGCACCTGTCATCCATGTGGAAGACCTAAATGATGTTTCTGGTTCCAGGATTATGGCCAAGCCCCAGTCAAAATGACCTTTTGAAGAGTGAACCAGTTGATGGAAAATATATATCTCTCTGCATGTCCTTTCCTCTCTGTCACTGCATTTCAAATAAATTAAATAAATAAATGAAAACCTCAAATTACTCTTTAAAAAGGAAATTAAAAAATACTTCTCTAACAAGTCTGTATTTAGTAAATAAAATTTCCCTTCCTCAGCAAAATTTCAGTCCTATACTGAGTGTTACTAACTTCAGTGATATCTTTGGAACTTAGATCTACTTCATGGCAAATGGAAAGCTAATTTTCCTTAATACTAGTTCTTTCTAAATTTTTTTTTTAATTCTTTAAACTCAATTCCTCATCTGAAGTTGTATGGATATTCTGCCCATGTTATTCATTATGTTCAAATTACGACTGAATATTTTCATGATATTACTTGCAATTTTATCTGAGCGTCATTTTCCTTCATCTCCCATTTCAACTTAAATTCCTTCAGGTCAAGCCAGCAAATCCCTAAGCGTACCTCTGAATATCTGCTATTACCTCATTCCTGGATATGAAGCCATTTGTCAAATGTCATGCAAACTGCAACATATATCACTAAATAAGACGGTAGCCATATTCTTTCTTTGTATTTTGCATTGAATTTTGTTTTATTTGGTATTAAGACTGCTACCCATGCTGTATTGATGAGGTCACAGTCACGCATAAATTACTAAAGGCATGTTGTTATCCTTTTTGGGCTGTTCACCTCCTCATTGCTATGTACTTTTTGTGAATAAATTTGATATCTGGAAAGATAGCATAGCTAGAAATTTTAGTATTTCTGTTGTATTCCAGAATTCTCAGCAGTAATGACTTCACCAGCCAAGTTTTCTCCTTTTTTTTTTAATGATAGTAAGACTTGAATTTTATAGCAGAGCATCCAATTGTAGTTTTTGACATCATGTTAAAAGATAGCGTCTGAGTTTAGCCTAGTGGTTAAAATGCCCACATCCTATATTAGGCTACCTGGGTTTAGCACTCAGTTTTCACTCCTGACTCTAGCCTCTTGCTAATGCAAACTCAGGGAGGCAACAGTGATGGATTATACAGTAGGGGTCCTGCCACCCATGTTGACTAAGTTTCTGTTTCCTAGCTCCCAGCTTTGGTCTAGGCTCATCATTGGCCATTGTAGATGTTTGAGGAGTGAGTCAGCAGAGGGGAGTGCTCTCTCTGTCTCCCTCTTTCTACCTCTCTGCCTCTGGAATTTCTTTTTTTAAAGATTTATTTTCTTTTTTTAAAGATTTATTTATTTATTTGAAAGTCAGAATTACACAGAGAGAGGAAAGGCAGAGAGAGAGAGAGAGAGAGAGAGAGAGAGAGAGGTCTTCCATCTGATGGTTCACTCCCCAATTGGCCACAACAGCAGGAGCTGTGCTGATCTGAAGCCAAGAGCCAGGAGCTTCTTCTGGGTCTCCCACGCTGGTGCAGGGGCTCAAGGACTTGGGCCACCTTCGCCTGCTTTCCCAGGCTATAGCAGCCGGGTCTCAAACCAGCACCCACATGGGATGCTGGTGCTTCAGGCCAGGGCATTAACCTGCTGCACCACAGTGCCGGACCCAGTGCCCTTTTTTAAAAAAAATCATTTTATTTATTTGAAAGACAGGGTTAGAGAGAGAGGTAGAGACAGAGGGAATCTTCCATCCGCTGGTTTACTCCCCAGATGGCCACAATGGCCGGAACCGTGCCAATCCGAAGCCAGGAGCCAGGAGCTTCTTCTGGATCTCCCACGTGGGTACAGGGGCCCAAGGACTTGAGCCATCTTCCACTGCTTTCCCAGGTCATAGCAGAGAGCTGGATTGGAAGAGGAGCAGTCGGGACCAGAACCGGCACCCATATGGGATGCCAGTGCCTCAGGCCAGGGCCTTAACTTGCTGCCAGCACCCCCAATACCTTTTCAGTATGAATGTGTTTCCTAGTTTACTGCTAGTGGTAATGTTTACTCCACCTGGATTTACAAGACTAGGAAGCACTTAGATTAGCTGACAACCTTCTTTGGAACTCTGTCCCATACCAGAAATACATTGCAAGGGCTGATGAGTGACACAGCAGGGTAAGTCCACACAAGACGCAGGCAACCCATATCTAATCGCTATTTTGAGTTCCTGCTGTTTTGCTTCTGATCCACCCCTCTGCAAATATGCCTGGGAAAGCAGTGAAAGACGGCGCAAGTGCTTGAGCTCCTGTCACCCACTTGGGAGACACAGACGGCAATCTTGGTTTCTGGCTTCAGCCTGGCCAAGATCTGCCTGTTGTAGCCATTTTGAGGAGTGAACAGCAGATGGGAGATCTCTGTCTCTCTCTTTCTCCTCTCTCTATCACTCTGCCTTTCAAATAAATAAAATAAATCTCAAAAGAAAAAAGAAATATATTACAGATGTTATCACCTAAGATATTTCTTGGCAGAGATCCGAATCAACTCTATAGATTTTGTTTATTCATGCTATGACATATGCTGCTTTCTTACTTTTCTGCCAAAAATGGGATGTCTATTTTGAATCTGTTTCTATGCAAATGTCTGAATTTTTATTTTTTACTCTGTCTTCAAAATGATTTGGACACTTTGACAAGAAAGGAGTGAATAATACTGAATTATTTAAAATTAAATATGTGATATTTGATATTATACAATAAAGTAAAGAAATCAATTACCTAAAAAAGAATTTGATTTGTGAAATTATTTTCAATCATTAAATGTCAGCAACTGGTACAGATCATTTCAACTGAATTATTTAATAAATGTACCAGGAGAAACTTTAAGTAATCTGCAAATATGAAGTTTGATCTAGACTAGCTGGTAATATAATAGAAATTATGTTTATGATTTATTTTGACAGAAAATTTCTGAATAGACCTCAATACATTCAAAATTATTTGGGGCAAGATTCCAATACATAGAGTGTTTTCCTACACCACTTTATGAATTCCAGAAGTGATATTTAGGTTTGTTGGCACACACACACACTTGGATTTATATGGCATTAAATTATGGCACAAGAAGGAATCCCAAGATGTTACCTTGTCTTTTCCCTTGCCTCTAAATGTCAAGAGAAATAGTAGTCTTTAGAAATAGGGGATTTAGGACGGGGCCGCAGCTCACTAGGCTAATCCTCCGCCTGTGGAGCTGGCAACCCCGGGTTCTAGTCCTGGTTGGGGTGCCAGATTCTGTCCCTGTTGCCCCTCTTCCAGGCCAGCTCTCTGCTGTGGCCCGGGAGTGCAGTGGAGGATGGCCCAAGTCCTTGGGTCCTGCACCCCCATGGGAGACCAGGAGGAAGCACCTGGCTCCTGCCTTCGGATCGGCACAGCGCACAGGCCGCAGTGGCCACTTGGGGGATGAACCAACAGTAAAAGGAAGACCTTTCTGTCTGTCTCTCTCTCTCTCACTGTCTAACTCTGCCTGTCAAAAAGAAAAGAAAAGAAAAGAAAAGAAAAGAAAAGAAAAGAAAAGAAAAGAAAAGAAAAAGAAAGAAATAGGGGATTCAGGGAAAACGGTTAAGTGAAAATAACCAGCATTCATTGAGTTTTATTTTTAATAAACACATACATTAACTATTTTATCTATGAACATTTCTCCAGTCACATAGAAACTCTCTCCTTCACAGATGCTAGAGTAAGGATAGTTTATTCACAGTGGCCAAATTTGGTTGTTGAGAAGCAGAAAGTAATTTTCAAAGTAAGTTTAATTAAATGCCTGAGAAAAGGTCTTTTTCATGGCCACATTATAGAAAATTTACTAATATTTCCTATACTTTTGTAAATATTAACAGTTGGGCCTTCGATAATCTCTTGATTGTGTCTATCCTGGATATCTTTAGGCTCTATCAAATGCTCATCAGATTACTCCCCAACCTATAGTTACCCAATTTAATTTTATGCTTCTTTTGATACGAAATTGAATATAAACTTATGGACTATCATTTAAAATCTATTTGTGTTGTGTTTATTATGCTTTAAACTTTGTATTTTCAGAATTTTCTAAACCTACTCAAACCTTCATCCTCTTACTAATCACTCCCCTTCATTGCCTTTGCCAGTAACTTACCAGAATTATCTTCTGTTTCATGAGATACCTATTAGCATAAATGTAATTGCTACTTCATTTTTCTTGATCACACATAATATATATCACAGCCATCAGAATAATTCATGGCATAAATGCTATCATAACTTAGTAGAGTTTTTGTTCTTAAAAAGTTACATTGTTCCTCATTATCTGAAAGACAGCTTATTATATCTTGTCATATTAAAAAATGTCAACTTTATGCCTAAAATTCTTTAACCTTTTTGTCCAATCCTAAACTTGAGAATCCTCACTCAGCAGAAAAGTATAATGCTAATTGTTTTTATCACTTCATTAAGATTAATGTGTTGACTCCTGTACTTTCTTATGCAAAAAGATGTAATGGTGAATAAGGCAGACATAGTACTTATAATCAAATACCTATAATTTGTTGGGAATTACAACAAATAAACAGGATTATCTATATTAGATAATAAATGTCACAATTCAAACAAGCAGATGGTGGTTTGTAGGAGGGTATAAGTCTTAAGGAATACAATAAATTTGGCCTAAAATTGACCGAATACTTATGGGTCAAACAATGTAGATTTGTATTGGCTTGTGTTTGGATAATTGTTACTTTAGGGGCCAGCGTTATGATGCAGTGGGTTAAGCTGCTACTGGCAACACCAGCATACCATGTGAATTCCAGTTGGAGTCCTGGGTGCTCTATTTCTGATACAGTACTATTCGAATGCAACTGGAAAGCAGCAAAAGATGGCCCAAATCCTTGGGCCCCTGCACTCATGTGGGAGATGCAGATGGAATTTCAAGCTCTGGGCTTCAGTCTGACGAAGCCCTAGCCATTGTGGTCATTTGGGGACTGAACCAGAGGATGGAAAATCAATCTCTCTTTCTCTCTCTCTAACTCTTTCTTTCAATTAAATAAATATATTCTAGAAAAAGAAAATTGATACTTCTAAATAGCAACATCTCTAAATAAAATTAATCAATCACATTTTTTAAAATCACAGTTGAGTACGAAATGTTCCAAATTACCATGCACTGTACTATTTTGTAAGAGTTTGAGAACAATTGGCACCCATCCTTCTTTAAGTGTTAATAGAATTCCACAGTGAAGTAATCTAGTGCTGAGCTCTTTTGGGAGGTCTCTGATTACTAATCCAGTCTAGTGATTTGTTTCTGGTCTGTTTATGTTTTCTATTTATTACAACTCGGTCTTGGTAGGTTATGTATGTCATAATTTATACATTGTTTTCTGCCTCACCCAATTTCTTGTCACATAAATTCAGAGTAGTCTCATGATCCTTTGTATTTTTGTGGTATCAGTTATCGCGTCTTCCCTTTTATGACTTTATTTTCTTAAGATTTCTCTCTTTTTTGTTTAGTCAGGCTACAGTTTTGTAAATTTTATCTTTTAAAAATGCTTAGATTCCTAGATTTTTTCTATTATGTTATTATTCCCTAATTTGTTTATTTCTGCTCTAAACATCAATATTTTCTTCCAGTCGGCATCTTTGTGCTTAGTTTGCTCTTTTTATAACTCATTGTGATACAAAATTAAATGTTTATTTGAGATGCTTCTTTTGTTTAATGACAACATTTATCGATATAAACTTCAGATTATTACTGGCTTTGTTGCATTATACAAATTCTGGAATACTTTATTTTCATTTGTCTTGAAATAGTTTTTAATTTCCCATTTGATTGGTTTTCCCTTTTACCTATGCATTTAAAGAATGTGTTGTGTATTTCCCCTAATTTATGAATTTTTCCACTCTTGACACTTCCTTGCATCATAGTACTGGAAGACCCAGATGGAGCAGTTAGACAAGATAAAGAAATGAAAGGCACAGAAATTAAAAAGAAAGAAGTAAAATTATCTCTTTCTGTACATGACATGATTTTTGCATAAAGAAAACCATAAAGACACTTCAAAAACACCTGAGAATCTATGGATGAATTTAGTAAAGTTGAAGGATAATGAAACAACATAAAAAATTTTGTTTCTGCACAATAATGAGGATCTCTACAGAAAAATAAATTAACCACATAATCAAATTTATAATAGCAAATGAAATAATAAAAAAAAAAGGAATAAACTAAGGAAATGAAATTCTTGTATATTGAAAATCACAAAACATTGATGAACAAATTATAGAGGGCAGGAATAAATGGAGAAATCCTGTGTTCACAAAAGAAAGACTCAATATCATTAAAATGTTTACACTGTCTGAAGAACTATGACTTCACTGCAATCTCTGAAAATCTCAATGACAGTTTTTACATAAATCTTAAACAGTTCTAAAATTCAAATGGAAACATAAGAGATTATCAAGATCAAAGATGGAGGCATTACATTTTCTGATTTCAAAATATTATGTAGTTATAATAACTACAAAAGTATAGATTTTGCGTCACACCTATAAACTAACAGAATAGAAGACTGAATAATCCAGAAATAAGCCCTTATGTATACAGTCAACTAAATGTCCACAAAAGCATCAAGAATACAAAGGAGGAAAGATAGTCTTTTCAACAAATGGTATTTGGAAAACTGAATAAAAGCTCTGAAGAACAATCTACAGAGCAAAGAGACAACCTATAGACTAGGAGAATATATTTGCAAACTATAAGAGTGTGACAATGAGTTAAAATCCAGAATTTATGAAGCATTCAACTCAATAACAGCACAAAACAAAACAAAAAGACAAAAAAAAAGAAATAATCCAATTAAAATGACTTAAAAATTTGAATAGGTATTTCTCAGAAGATGACACAGAAATGAACAACAGATATATGAAAATATTGTCAACATCACTAACCATCAGGAAATTGCAAGTTAAAATCACAATGAGATTCCATCTCACCTCATTTAGAATGGATATGTTCAAAAAATTTAAATGTTTGTGAGAATAAAGAAGGAGAAAGGAGAGTCCTTACACGCTGTTGGTAGGAATTTAAATGAGTACAACAATTGTGGAAAACAGTATGAATATCCTTCAAAATACTAAAAATATAACTATTTATATGACCCACAATTCCTACTACTGGCTGTGTACCCAAGGCAATAAAGTTAACCTGTCCTATAGGAACATGCACTCTTGTGTTTATTGCAGGATCATTCACAATAACAAGGGTAAGGAATCAACCTAAATGTCCATCAAGAGACAAATACATAAGGAAAATATGGTATGTATACAGAATGAAAACCACCAGTCATAAAAAAGCATGAGTTCCTTTACGATAATATTTATGGAACTGGAGAACATTATGTTAAGTGAAATAAGACAGGGAAATGAAAACATTGCATGATCTCACAGATATGTGAAAACTTAAAAATTTGATCTAACAGAAGTTGAGAGCAGAATAGTGATTAACACACTGGTGAGAGTAGAAAGGAGGGGGTAAGCGGAGAGGTTTGTCAATCAATATCATGTTCCATTTAAGTAGGAGGAATAAGATCTGATGTTCTTTGTAATGTTTGGGTGAGCTATTTTATTATACTCACCATAAGGAAAAGATATAAGTTTAAGATGATGGATATGTTAATTATCCTGATTACCCAATGTATACATGAATCAAAAGATCATGTTATACTTCATAAATATGTACAGATAATATGTATCATTCTACAAAAGATAAAATGAAACTTAAAAATAAAGGAATTTGCACCTATATTACATCATACATAGTAATCAATGCAGAATGAGTTAAAGATTTAAATACAGAACCTGAAATTAAAACAACTAGAAAAAACATAAGTAAAAACTATGTGATACTGTCCTAGTAAATGCTTTCTTGGATATGACACAAAAACACAGACAACTAAAATGAATGGATATCTGTATTCTCATGTTTGTTGAAGTATTATTCACAATCTCCAGGATATGGGAAAATTTTAAATGTCTATGGACGCTTAAGGAAACTATGGTATATACATAAATGGAATTTTAGTCAACCTTACAAAACAAAGAAATTCTGCCATGTGTGAAAACATGGACAACCCTGGAAAACACTACTGTAAGTGAAATTATACAACCACAGAAGGACAAATACTGCATGGTTTCATTTATATGCAATATCTGAAATAGATAATCTCATAGAACACAGTAGAATGAGTGTTGCCAGGATCTAGAGAATGGGGAATAAGGAGTCTCCATTTAATTGATAAAAAGTTTCAATTATACAAAATTAATAAGTTCTAGAGATCTGCTGTTCAAAATTGTTCCTACAGTTAACAGTATAGTAGAATTCATTTAAATAGGAGGACATGGGGCCAGTGCTGTGATGTAGAAGGTTAAGCCTCTGCCTGCAGTGCCAGCATCCCATATGGGTGCTGGTTTGAGTCCCAGCTGTTCCACTTCTGATCCAGCTCCCTGCTAATGTGCCTGGAAAAGCAGCTGAAGATAGTCCAACTGCTTGGACCCTGCACACATGTGGGAGACCCAGAAAAATCTCCTGGCTCCTGGGTTTAGCCTGGCCCAGGCCCATTTTGCAGCCATTTGGGGAGTGAAGATGGACGATCTTTCTGTCTCCTTCTCTATCTGTATTTCTGCCTTTCAAATAAATAAATAAATCTTAAGAAAATAAAAATAGATAGGGGAAACTTCAAAAAGTTCATGGAAAATGGAAATAAAAGGTAAATTATTTTGGTGTAAACAATTTTGAAACTTGTACATGGCTTTTTAATAATACATTTTCATAAGCATTTTGAACTCTCAAATTTCAGAGAATATATCTTACATTAATACTGAAATAACCAAGGAAATAAAATTTCAAGGTAATTTTCAGAAGAATAACAAAAACTTGTTTTCATAATTATACCACTACTTGAGAGGTTGCTATAGGGATTATGTAGTTACAAATTATTCATTTTCAGAGACATTCAATAATTTACCCGGATATTTCTATCATCTATCTATATCTATACCTATCTTTCTATCTATCCTTTTTATACTGTGTTCTCTGGAAGTACTAGGATTCAGTATAACTCCTTTGAGAGATTAGAGAATTATTTAGTGTTTACATGATGAGAAATAGAAAATCTGAAATGTTCGGTAGTGGGGAGAGAGAGAGAGAGAAGTTGAGAGAGAGAGAGAGAGAGAGAGAGAGAGAATGAAAATGAATATAAATATTCCTTGCCAGACATCTAAAGAGGCTTAACATATTCCCATGTTATTATCAGCATTAAGTACAAAACTTTCCCTAATGGTATGGCTTTCAATATTTGTAGGCTATGATATTTAGTGCTAGAGCAATTTATCATTTCTTTTTTAAAAAGATTTATTTGGCAATTTGTCATTTCTTTCTTTTTTATAGATTTATTCATTTATTTGAAAGTAATATTTACACAGCGAGAAGGAGAGGCAGAAAGAGAGGTCTTCCATCCGCTGGTTCACTTCCCAATTGGCCACAATGGCCAGAGCTGCACTGATCCAAAGCCAGGAGCCAGGAGCTTCTTCCGGGTCTCCCACATGGGTGCAGGGGCCCAAGGTCTTGGCCATCTTCTACTGTTTTCCCAAGCCATAGCAGAGAACTGGATTGGAAGTGGAGCAGCCGGGACATGAACCGATGCCCATATGAGATGCTGGCAGTGTAGGCAGAGGTTTTACCTGCTACACTACATCAGCTTTACCTGCTACGACACAGCACCAGCCCCAAATTATCATTTCTAAAAAAAAGACTGCAAAGGATTACTAAATGCAGAGATAAAAATTAATGTTTATATTATGAGGCACAACTAAGCTTTCTATATTTATGAAACTGTATAATAATAATTTTTCTCATTAACTATATAAGTATGAAGCAAGAGAAGATGACTATTTCTTGATTAGAGTATCCATCAGAGTTCTGGGCTTTAGTCAACAGAAACTGCTTCTGATTTATTTAAGCAGAGAAAGTATTTTACGAATATTTGAAAATCAAAGGAATTCTAGGAAGACAGGAGAATCAAGCTTAGCATCTATTAGACTGCAAAATATGCCCCCAAATAATGCCATAAAACAGTATTGCTATTGCTAATGATTAAAAACTTTACAGCTCAGTTAGTGACTACACTTCTCAATGGTACTGTTAAAAGCACTGTGCATTAGCAGGAAGCTGGATCAGAAGCACAGTAACAGGGATTCAGGCAATGTGATACCAGATGCTGCCATTGCAAGTGGCAACCTAACCCATCATGCCATAACCCTGGCCCTTATTTGTTCCATTCTTTATTTTTTTAAAAAGATTTATGTATTCATTTGAAAGTCAGAGTTACAGAGAGATATCTTCCACCCACTGGTTCACTCCCCAAGTAGCTTCAACTGCCAGGGCTGAGTCAGACTGAAGCCATGAGCCAGAAGTTTTATCTTGGTCTCCCACATGAGTTCAGGGGCCCAGACACTTGGGTCATCTTCCAGTGCTTTCCCAGGTGCATTAGCAGGGAGCTGGATTGGAAGTGGAACAACTAGAACTAGCACAAACATGGGATGCTGGCCTTGAAGGTAGTAGTACGCCTCGACAAAGGCCCCTTATTTCTTCCATTCTTAAGGAAGATACCTTAGCCAACCTGCTTGGATTTAGTTATCATGCTTTCTACATTCCACAATATATGCGTTTTTAAAAACAGGATGATGTATACTAAAAATACATGCAATTATTGTCAAAATAAATTTAAAAAGAATTATTTCCTATGAGCTTCAAAAATAAACAATCAGTTATTAAGACTACTAAGGCAATCTGTCACCATTTGTAATTTGAACAGACTAGGGTTGGTGTTGTAACATACCAGGTAAAACCACTGACTGCAATGCCACATCCAATATGGGTACCAGTTCAAGTCCTGTCTGCTCCACTTTTGATACAGCTCCCTGCTAATGCACCTTGGAAGGCAGCAGAAGATGGCCCAAGTGAATGGGCCTCTGCACCTAAGTGGGAGACCTGGAGGAAGCTCCTGACCTCTACCTTGGATCAGCTCAGCCTAGGCCATTTTGGACATTTGGGGAGTGAACCAGAAGATGGAAGATCTTTCACTATATATCTATCTCTCCCTCTCTCTCTCTCTTTAACTCTGCCTTTCAATAAATAAAATAAATCTTCAAAAAAAAAGTAACAGACTACATGGTAAATGATCTTTCCAGCTTGAGCTTAGATAAAAACACGGTATGGTGTGCAGGATCCCTGTCTTCTGCTACAATGATTTTTTTTTTTTAGCCTGTACAATGCTAACACATCAAATGCATCAAATTGCATCCTTATTGATGTACAGATAGAAAATTACAATGAGATGAGGGGGAATTAAACTAGTAAGTAACTTAGCTATGCCTTATATCTAAAAGGGAAGGCATCTAATGATATAGGCATTTTCAAAAAGAACTTTGCCATGGACAATTTGTCCACTCCAACTGGCACTCTCCTGCTTTCATTTTTGTACCCATGTGTTCAAAGCATTCTTTCAACCAGAAACAAAATCCTCACCATTGAAAATATCTGCTCTTTTCCACAGGTTTACAAGCAGGAAGTCGTCTCTGGGTCCCACCAAGTCCCATAGTTTGAAGTTTGTATAGTAACATCAGAAGATCCAGATGGGTTCAGCTGGGTGAGTATTTGTATTCCTTCTTTCTAAGATTATTTAGTGCTAATTTAATTTTCAACATCTCAAGCAGTGGAAATTCTGAGCATGGTAGTTCTTTTATTACTTGGCCTATTAAATGTGCAAATCTCTGAAGAGAAAATTACTTTTCTCTTTTCATCAGATAGAGCACAATCAAAATCCATATTGGGAAAAAAATCCTATGTGTGCCTCTTACAGAGCTAAGAAACATTTTCTTTGCATGAAGTAATCAAAAAAGTGTCATGTAAGTTTCCCCATTTCCCCAGGGAATGCTACTAGCCTCAATTCAACATGTTTCACTCGAAGTTTCTTGAAAATTAGAAAGCAAAATAGTGGTGTGTAAGCTTCTCACAGTTGTTCTTAACATGCATCATGAAAAAAAATAAAAAATGTTTACATGTCAATATAGAAGAATTAGCAAACCAATGAATTCTTTTTTATTTTGTAGAGAAAATCACACATTTAAGTCTTTAGATGAAGTCTTCAAGCCCTGAATTCTCCTTTTAGAGATGACAGCAGTGAGGCCTTATGAGGAGTTATCTGTGCAACTGTCACAGCCATGAAATGTATTATACTTCAGAAAACCATGCTAATTTGTAAATCCTGAGTTAAATAAGAGTTTAGCCAAACCACATTGTAAACCTTGTTAGGCAACAGTAAGAATATGTTTAAATAAGTAGAAATGAAAGAATGGTCCTATAACACCATCATATGCTAGCTAGTATTTGATATTTTACAGCAAAACATAAATTTTTTGATATTGCATATATTTAAAGATGAAAATATTAAAAAATTTTCAAGATAGACATTATGGAAATTAAAGGTATTCTGATAGGGGATGATTTTTAAAATTCCACTAGAGAATGAAGAAATTATGAAAGCATCTGAATTTATTATCTATTTTTACTCTTTAGGATATCATATTTCCAGAAGAGTACATATTTATTCTTTCCATTTAATATGATTTAAAATAGGTTTATGCAAATTTTATTTTTTAACTTTAGTTTGTAATGAAGTGATAACAGAATCAAGCCAGAGATTATATAGTTAAAATGTATTTTAAGTACTTAATACTGATAATGATTGTGAAGAATCTATGAAATATTCAGAAAATATCCAGATCATTTATGTTTGGAAAGGGTTGACACAGTCTTGATTAATGACATAGGGATGAATATAAAAGAGGACCAAAGCATTCTATCATTTGCTGAAGGAAATATCTTTTTAAGTTCCTTTTCTTGATAACTCAAGTTAATGGAGTTTACAAACAAGTTCTCACAATAGATTTCATCACAGAGGAACAGTATTTTAATGTGGTAATTTTCTTAGCACTTTTGTTACAGTTAAATATGGTGATAAATTAACCAGGCTCTATTGACTATAAAAAAGGAAAGTCGAATATTCTTCTAAGGAGTAGAACATATCCACTGCAAATTTTAAAATGAGCATTAAAGGGGGCATAAAAGAAACATGTTCATGAATTTCCACAGAGATTAAACTCCTGCAAAGATGGATTCTAGAAAAATATCTTTAAAATACAACTTTTGAACAGACATTGTGGCTACAATTACTGCTACCTCTCCTCTCTCTCTCTCTTTGAAAATCCCGTAGGCAAACTGGAAAGTTTAAAGAGTTTTTCAACAGATTTTTATGTATTTACTTATTTGGGAGATGGAGAGAGTGAGAGTGAGAGCGAGTAAGAGAGAGAGAGAGAGAGAGAATTGTCATCACTGCTGCCTTTCAGGGTCTGTAGTGCCAGGAAGATTGAATCAGGAATCAGGAAGTGTACCTAGGAATCAAACCGAAGCACTTCAGCATGGACCATGGGCAGTTTAAGCACTAAGCCAGATGCTAATCCCTAAAGGAGTTCCAACGTCCTCTTTTCAAGCTTAAAGTCCTTAAGGAAATTTAGTGTTTTCCTACAGTGCTTTTTAAACCTGAAACAACATGCCAAACATACAATATATAAAGAGAAAAAGAATTGGAAGTCACAACAGAAACAGTGTTACAGGTGAAATGGCAGCAAAGGAAGAAGATCTCAGTTCTTTGTCTCCTGTAAAAGAGTTTCCACACGGACAAGACAGAGAGAAAAGCAAGGTTTATTTAAGTCAGAAACCACTTGCTAAAGGGCCTGGAGGGGGGCTCTAAGAGAAGCAGACCACAGAGGCTGCTGGAAGTGGGGTTTTTTAAGCACAATCTTGGGGAAAAACTAGCAATCAGCTAACAATTAGTTAGAAGGCAGGGACAAAATTCATCAAAAGGCCAGATTGGTGATCTTGCTTGTCCTATCTAGCTTGCTCATGATAAGACAAAAAGTCATTAAAAGGCTGGCATCGGTGACTTCTTTTCATTCTCAAGATAAAATTAGAGACTCAGAAGGGTGGGATGGGCACTTTTGTCTTGATGAAGACAGCTTTTGCAGAGAAACATGCAGTGAAATTTGACACCTTAACCTTGCTAAAGATAACACTTGGGGGAAGCAAGCATTTTGCACCCTCTTAGAAGGACTCCCCTTTCCTCATTTTCCACGGGGACCAACCTAACTGCCTATTGACTCCTCTGACTCCTCACAATAAGACATACAAAATAAATGGCTTGGGGCCTGTGCTGTGGTGTAGAAAGTTAAGCCTCTGCCTGCAGTGCCAGCATCCCATATAGGCACCAGTTAGAGTATAGGCTGTTCCACTTCTGATCCAGCTCCCTGCTAATGTGCCTGCGAAAGAGCAGAGGATGGCTCCTGGACCCACATGAGAGACATGGAAGAAGCTCCTAGCTTCTGGCTTCGGCCTGGCCTAACCTTGGCCATTGTGGCCATTTGGGGAGTGAACCAGCAGACAGAAGAGCTCTTTCTCTTTCCTTCTCTATCTATGCCTTTCAAATAAATAAATAAACCTTAAATAGGTGGATTGTATTGATTAATGTTTCTTTTCCAAGATGAAATTACCTATTAGAATTATTTCTGATACATCTATCCAATATGGAAATACATGTCCAAAAGGCACTATTGTTCATTTTCCATGAAGGATGTATAAAGCATTTCCATGTTGGATGAATATAGTGGAAGCACTGTTAATACAGTAAAGATAAGAACCTGTCAGATAATCTTAAATCATTTGAGTTGATTTCACAGGAAAAACTAGAGAAGTGGGGCAAAGAAATCTGAATTCCAAAGAGATGTATACCTTTTGAAAGAGATCAGGGACACAGAAATAGCATACTTTGTGGCAAAGCTGTTCTGGTCAGGGTTTAGGGATGGTGTCTAAGTAAGGAGGGGAGGATTGACTACAAACTAGTAGAGAGAACTCTTTGGGGTGGTGAAAATATTCTATATATTGACTCCAGGGGAGGTGATATTGAAGTGGGAAAAGTCATGGAGATAGACTAAGTTCATGAGCTGAAGACCACACCTACCCCACCCCCATGTAATCCTATCATCAATCAGTTGATCGCTCCCTAAGATGTACCTCACCTTACCTGGAACCTGGGGGCAGTACTATGTAACAACTACACTTTTTGAAGCTAATAAAAAGCCTAGTGAATGGAGAGGGAGTCCCTTTTCTCTCTCCTCACTTTATGGACCCAGGACAAGCAGAGCAGGGTATGAAATTCCCCCTTTACCTTTCCTGGCCCCCTCTCCCTAAATGATGCCCTCATGTGCCTGTGTATTCTTCTCACTATCTAAATTAACCTTACCGTGCTGCTTGCCATGTTTGATCCTATGCTTAGAATTCTTCTCTAAGTAAAAGCAAGAGGCAGCCTAGCCCACAATAATATAACTTTATGCTCTTTTCAAAGACCATAAAACAGGATACCTAAAAAGAGTGAGTTTTAGTTTACACTTCAAAACTTTCTTTTTTAAAAATGTAATGAAATAATCATGTTAGTCGTGAAGGGTTGCGATGACCTTAATGGATGACTTTGGTTCTTTGTCTCAGGTGAAAGAATTTCCACACAGACAAAGCAGAGAGAAAAGCAAGATTTAAGTCAGAAACCTCCTGCTGAAGCAGCCTGGAGGGGGCTCCAAGAGAGGCAGAACCCAGAGGCTGGTGGAAGTAGGGTATTTTAAGCACAATTTTCGTGAAAAACTAACAATCACCTAACAATCAGTTAGAAGGCGGGAACAAAACCCATCAAAAGGCCAGGTTTGTAATCTTGTTTGCCCCCTCTGGCTTGCTCAGGATAAAACAAAAGAGCCATCAGAAGGGTGGGATAGGTGACTTCTTTCTATTCTTATGATAAAACTAGAAACTCAGAAGGTTGGGATGGGCACTTTTGTCTTGATGAAGTCAGCTTTTGCAGAGAAACAAGCAATAGGGCTTTGGCACCTTGATTTTGCTAAAGGCAACTTTTAAGTGAAACAATCCTTTTGCACCATCTCAAAGAGATTTCCCTTTCCTCATTTCCATGGGAATCAACCTAACTGCCCATTAACCCTTCTGACTCCTCACAAGACTTAGAAGAGTTTGAGTACATGCATAACATGAGTCATTCTTTTTTATATATGTAGAGAGATTATAACATACACTCTTGGTAGTGTTACTGCTGAAACAGCGGTGGAGAAAAAATTACCTCCATTCTTTGTCCCACATGGAAGAATTTCCAAGCAGACAAGTCAGGGAGAAAAGCAAGATTTATTTAAGTCAGAGAGCTCTTGGTGGGATGGCCAGGAAGGAGGTTCCTAGAGAAGGGGCTGGTGGTAATGGGGTTTTTAAGCACAATTTTGAGGGGGAAAAAAACTGACATTCAACTAACAATCAGTTAAAAAGACCTGATTTGTAATCTTATTTGCCCTGTCTTGCTCATGATAAAACAAAAAGCCATCCGAAGGCTGGGATGGGTAACTTATTTTCACAATAAACTGTGAGCTCAGGAGGATGGAATTGTCACTTCCTTGCTACTCTCATGGTAAGATTGGAAGCTCCCAAGGAGTGGGATAGGCAGTTTTGACCTTGCTAAAGATAACTTTTGGAGGAAGCAAGCATTTTACACCTCAATTTCCATTGCAACCAACCTGGCTGCCTATTAATCAGTCTGACTCCTCACAATAGTATATTTAGCTCAATAAGTATTTGCAGGGAAACATATTTATATACCTGTTTACCATTTATTAGGTGCTTTTAATTCTGAATTAGTTGTAAATTTGAACCCAGAATGTGTTTAGAGTAGGTGCTGGATGTTATTTCTTCCATATAGATAAGGAAACTGAGGCTTAGACAAATTAAATCACTTGCTTAAAAACAGACAAAAACAAAGAGCAGGTTCAAATGAGTTATACATCCTTCATAGAAAGTGAACAATAGTGCCTTTTGGACATGTATTTCCATATTGGATAGATGTATCAGAAATAATTCTAATAGGTAATTTCATCTTGGGAAAGAAACATTAATCAATACAATCCATTTATTTAAGATTTATAAAACCCTATGAGGGTTTTATATTATTTAATATAAATTTTATCCAAGGTATTTAACAAATGGATTATAGAATACATCACATATGTCATATGTTGAATAAATGAGGTTAAAGTGTTTTAATGTCTTTGCAATATTCACTAGAAGATCATATATCTCAATTAATATTAGACTTCAATAAATCAATGCATGCTTCAATATGTAGGGTGACTATTAAAAGCATTGTATAAGAGTGTATAATTTACAAGCTAAGAGTGAAAACAGCACACAAAAAATAATCTAAAGTCCAGTATGACATGGGTCATATTAAATGTTAATGGTCCAAACTCAATGATACTAATATAATAAGCCAAAAGACTGATTGGTTTATGACAATGGACAATTGTAATACTTAAAGCCCTGCACAACTATCCAGTCTCCTTTCTATCCACCTTTTCTGTGGGTCCTTTTCTCCACATTTTCATCATCTTTGAAGGCTTCCATGCTTTTTATCAGACTTGTCTCTCAATTTTTCTTTAATCTTGTAAAACTACCATGATGGCATCTTGACCAAGGGAATTATAGTAGCCCTGATGGTGAGCATAATTAACTTCATATATCCCTCATTAAACAATGTACCTTGAGAATTGTGTGGTTTAATCCTTGCATTTGTGAGAGAAGGGATACATATTTAGCTAGTGAAAAAGATGGTTGGGGTAATTGTTGGGGGAACTTTTAATTTAATTGGGAAGTAATTTGTTTGGAAATTTTCTTTAAAGATTTATTTATTTACTTGAGAGGCAGAGTTACAGAGGGAGAGAGGTCTTCCAGCTACTGGTTCACTCCTCAAATGGCTGCAGTGGCCCAGACTGGGCTGATCTGAAGCCAGGAGCTTTTTCTCAGTCTCCCATGTGGATGCAGGGGCCCAAGCACTTGGGCCATCTTATACTGCTTTCCCAAGCTATAGCAGGGAGCTGGATTGGAAGTGGAGCATCCGGGACATGAACTAGCACCCACATAGGATGCTGGCACCACAGATGGATGCTTAACCTACTATGCCACAGTGCCAGCCCCAATTGTTTAAAAATTTTTGAAAGCCCTATTAGAGCAGCATCAAGAAGGTCTGGACGCCAACAGTCTAAGGCACATATGGGAACTCAACAACAGCCTTAGACACCCAGGCTTTTCTACATTTTTTTTCTGTGAAAGTGGGAAGTTCTAAATTATAGACATCTTATGATAAGATTATTGTTTTTAGCCCTTGTTTACAATCCTGTGAAGCTGCTGTCTTCCTACTTTTTAGTTGTTGAATATTATGGTTAATGGTGAATTAAACCTGATTATAGAGTGGATTGAAATTATGTCTTAGCAAAAATCAAAGAAAAAAAAGAATGAAGGAAGAATGGATATTGAGAGGAGAGGGAGAAGGAAGAAAGTATGGCTATCTTCTTAGAACTCTACCTATGTAATACATGAAAATGTTCTCTTTATTAATAAAGAAAGAGAAAAAAGAACAACATGTAATTAAATCATTTTTACAGAATTCACTCTCTCTCTCTCTCTCTCTATATATATATATATACACACACACACACCATGCACTGTTTGAGACCCTGAAAACAAAAGAATGGGTAAAATAAGGTCCCTTTTCTTGTTTCATGCCACAACTAAATTAACAATAAAGAATCGATTGTACGAGCATGCAGTTCCCTTCTTAACAAGGTCATTTTTTCCTCAAACCAGTTTAAGAATCTCAGACCAATATAAAGTCATCAATTTTCTAGCATCCATCCATTTCTAAATCATGAAAACATCTTGTATTTTCCAAAAGAAGAGGAAATACCTTTTTTGCCTCATTTATAACAATTACTAGTCATCATATAGTACTTAGTATGTGTCAAAAAGATACTTTTCTAAATATTCTAGATATATCATCTCCATTAATCCTTAGAACAACTCCATAAGTTTTGCACTATTACTATATTAATTTTATAGATGTAGAAAAAGAAGCATAAAATATTATTTTAGTAGACGTACAGTTGATATTTGAGCACAAAAGCTCTAGATTTATTTTTATTCTTAACTGTTACATTAAATTACATTCCTAAAAGTGGAGTATCCTCTTAACCTCAGAAAATGTCAGCTCAGAATCACTAAGAATCAATGTCATGGAAGTTGAAAAGCAATATTCCAAGACACCTTAAATCTGGTGTTTTCAGAGAACAATAAGACCTTGAGTCCCACATCATCTCTCAGTTGTGTGATAGCTTGAGGACTAACCAATACTCTATAATGTTAGATCATAGAGCTTGGTGGAAAGAAAACAGACTTGGATATTATAAATTCTGTTTCTCATTCTTGTGTTTTAGGTCTATGATTTTTACATGCTCCTCTACCTCTATAAACTTCAATTTTTAATCTCTGAAGGGAGATATCAATCCTCAGGCAATAGTTTGAGAATTAATAATAAACATACGCTATGCATTAAATTACTCCACTATCTGAAATACAGCAATTGATATCAATTTATTACACTGCTGCTTTTTATTTCTTTAACATTTATTTTATTTTTTTGAAAGGCAGAGTTACAGAGAGAGGGAGAGACAGAGAGATGTCTTCCATCTACTGGTTCACTCCTCAAACAGCTGCAATGGCTGGGGCTGCCCCAGGCCAAAGCCAGGAGCCAGGAGCCTCCTCCAGGTCTCTCATGTGGGTGCAGAGGCCCAAGACACTCGTTTCTATATGGGACGCTGGCCCTATAGGTGGCAGCTTAACTCTCTGTGCCACAGCACTGGCCTCTATTCCATTGTTTTCTTAAACATACTGGTTTATGGAACAAGGACCTAAGCCTCAACCACTTTAGGTTTCTTGTTAGCCCTGCCTTCTTTCTTTTTTTTAAAGATTATTTATTTGCAGGTCAGAGTTACACAGAGAGAGGAACAGCAGAGAGAGGGGGAGAGACATCTTCCATCCACTGGTTCACTCCCCAATTGGCCGCCACAGCCGGAGCTGCGCCAATCCGTAGCCAGGAGCCAGGAGCTTCTTCCAGGTCTCCCACACTGGTGCAGGGGCCCAAGGACTTGGGCCATCTTCTACTGCTTTCCCAGGCCATAGCAGAGAGCTGGATTGGAAGTAGAGCAGCCGAGACTTGAACCTGCACCCATGTGGGATGCCAGCGCTTCAGGCCAGGGCATTAACCCACTGTGCCACAGCGCCGGCTCCACCCCTGCCTTCTTTCAAGAGATCAGTTCCTTCTCACATCCTGTATTGCTCCCCCCCTTCCCGCATTCTTCCCCAGGTTTGGAAGCCAGGGGGCAAAACTTGAAGAACCTGTATGGAGGTCTTCTCTGCCTACTGCCCCCCACTCCCATCCCTAGCCCACCTAAGATATAAAAAGGGTCCAGCCTGCTGGGGTTCGGGCCTCTGCATGTGTTCAGTCTGTGAGCATGATGGCAGTTGCTAGACCTCTGTGACTTTATTTTCTCTGAATAAATTTGGTCTGGCTGTGAGTTTGTATTCTCTCTCCTTTCTCTTTTCATTTCACTGGTATTCAATATTTATTTTTTCTTTTTCTTTTTTTCTTTTTTTTTCTTTTTTTAACTTTTATTTAATGAATATAAATTTCCAAAGTACAGAATACGGATTACAATGGCTTCCCCCCCATAACGTCCCTCCCACCTGCAACCCTCGTCTTTCCCACTCCCTCTCCCCTTCCATTCACATCAAGATTCATTTTCATTTCTCTTTATATACAGAAGATCAGTTTAGCATACATTAAGTAAAGATTTCAACAGTTTGCTCCCACACAGAAACATAAAGTGAAAAATACTGTTTGAGTACTAGTTATAGCATTAAATCTCAATGTACAGCACACTAAGGACAAAGATCCTACATGAGGAGTAAGTGCACAGTGACTCCTGTTGTTGACTTAACAAATTGGCACTCTTGTTTATGGCATCAGTAATCACCCTAGGCTCTTGTCATGAGCTGCCAAGGCTATGGAAGGCCCCTGAGTTCACTGACGCTGATACTTTTTAGACAAGGCCATGGTCAAAGTGGAAGTTCTCTCCTCCCTTCAGAGAAAGGTACCTCCTTCTTTGATGACCCATTCATTCCACTGGGATCTCACTCGCGGAGATCTTTCATTTAGGTTTTTTTTTTTTTTCCCTCAGAGTGTCTTGGCTTTCCATGCCTGAAATACTCTCATGGGCATTTCAGCCGGATCTGCATGCCTTAAGGGCTGATTCTGAGGCCAGAGTGCTGTTTAGGACATCTGCCATTCTATGGGTCTGCTGTGTATCTCACTTCCCATGTTGGATCATTCTCTCCTTTTTTGATTCTATCAGCTAGTATTTGCAGACACTATTCTTGTGTATGTGATCCCTTTGGTTCTTAGTCCTCTCATTATGATCAATTGTGAACAGAAATTGATCACTGGGACTAGTGAGATGGCATTGGTATATGCCACCTCGATGGGATTGAATTTGAATCCCCTGATATGTTTCTGACTCTACCGTTTGAGGTAAGTCAGCTTGAGCATGTCCCGAATTGCACATCTCTTCCCTCTCTTATTCCCACTCTTATATTTAACAGCGATCACTTTTCAGTTAAGTTTCAGCACTTAAGAAGAATTGTGTATTGATTACAGTATATTTTTTGTTTTTAAAGATTTATTTATTTGAAAGAATTACACAGAGAGAGAAGGAGAGGCAGAGAGAGAGAGGTCTTCCATCCTCTGGTTCACTCCCCAATTGGCTACAATGGCCAGAGCTGTGCTGACCCAAAGCCAGGAACCTGGAGTTTCTTCCATGTCTTCCATTTGGGTGCAGTGACTCAAGGACTTGGGCCATCTTCCACTGCTTTCCCAGGCCATAGCAGAGAGCTGAATCAGAAGTGGAGCATCTGGAACTCGACCTGGTGCCCATATGGTTTGCCTGCACTGCAGGCGGCTTTACCTGCTACACCACAGCACCAACCCCTCAATATTATATTTTATAAAATGTCATTTTTGTTCTTACCCCTCCAGGCCATGTTGTTTTCATGGAGTAATAAAAGAGTATTTTAAGAAGTGGTTCACTATTAATTTAATTAATTTAGGGAGCGTATCAACAGAAGGAAGACCTTTCTCTCTCTCACTTTCTATAACTCTACCTGTCAAATTAAAAAAAAATGATGCTTTTAAAAACATAGCATCAAATGAAAAGAAAAAATGTACACTGTAGAATATGGAGAAAATGAGCTAAGAAGTCTCAGGTCTGTTTTAGTTTAGTTTTCCCTCCATACTTCTTGGAACATATAGATTTTGAAACTACATTATTTTTGAAATTCAATCTGTTCCATATATTAACATGCATCTAAAATTTTGAATTCATAGAAAGCAGGATGATGGATATCAGGGGCTCACTCTCAAGGGGGAGAGACCGAGAATAGGGAATTTTTGCTCAAAGGGTACAAAGTTTCAAATAGGAGAAATAAGTTTTGAGTTCTGTTGCACAGCACGTTGAATATAGTCAATAATAATGAATAATGTATTTCAAAATAGCTGAGTAAATTTCAAATTTTTTAGTACAAAAGTAAGTTAATGAGGTGATGGATATCTTCATTGCACATTATGTAAACATATTGAAACAGTATATTCCATACCATAAATGTAGATAAATATGACTTACTACTTAAAATATTAAATATTTAATAAAACATTAAAATAATAAAATATTAAATAAATAAATTTAACAAAATGTTAAATATGCTAGCTCAAGCTGCTATAACAAAATGCCATAGAATGGGTGGCATAAACAGCATAAATAATTTCTCAAATTTCTATAGGCTGGGAAGCCCAAGAGCAAGATATCAACCAATTGAATTCATAAAGAGACCTCATTTTCTGGCCTACAGATGTGTGCTTTTGGAACTCTTTTTTAAAAGGACACTAGCCCTACTATGACAGCTCGACCTCATGCTCTCATCTAACTCTAATTGTCTCCCAAAAGGCCCAATTCTTATTTTATTCCCCAAAACCATTATTTTGAGTATTAGGACTTCAACATATAATTTTAAGGTGACACAATCATTCAATCCTTAGCAACAACTAAAATTTTCATGTTGTTTTCATTGTAATTCCCATTCTTGATTTAGTAAAACATAGCTTTTGATAAAAATGTTTTAATTGAGGACTATGACAGGGTTTTTAGAAGTTTCAAAGGAACATTTGAATTAATTTAAATTCAATAAATCATTCATTCACAAATTTTATGTTTACTTTTTTTCCCAAATAATTTTACTGGAGCATGGTTGCTTTGAAAATTAAGATGACTCTCCAGAGGAATGCTGCATAGTCCTGAGTGATAAGATCTTTATGAATTATGAAATTCATTAGTCTTTTCCATCTCTATTAGCATGTTTAGAAAATCTATATAAAAACAAAATAGATGTTCAATCATTTATTAGAGATACAAAGATAGAATATCTACGTGCTCATCTGTATTTAATTTTGGCAGTATGTAACAAACAACAGCAGACTTGCGGTTTCTCAGTTTCCTTATGAGAAGCTTCAAGATTACTAGCTGGGCTCATTTTTTTCCTGTTTTTTTCTAATTTTGGAAAATTAATAAATGATTTTCTTTTTTCATAAAAAGCTAATTGATGTGTTTTGAATTTGGTAGCTTTGGGATCCACAAGGAGGGAAGACCTATACTTCTGGGAATGGAGAGTCCCTACTCGTACTTCTGGAGAAGGATAGTCCTTGTTAAGGTCACGGGTGCCTAAAGGTCAACCAATGAGGATCAGACCTGCCTCAACTTTTAACCCCCACACCCTGTATCTAAAAAAGGAGCCCTCCCTACCTCTGATGCTTGACTTCCCAGGCCTCTGCTCTGTTGGGACCAGGGAACCTTGCCCAGGAGCAGAATCCCAATAAAAGCTTGTGAATTAATTGATTTGTCTGCCTGGGAAGATTTGTTACGCGCCGGACACCTAGCAGAATTCTGATATGAATATTGGAAATTGCTCATGGGAATAATTGTCATCAGTGAAAATAATAAACCAATAACTTAGAAATGGAAATGATGACAGAAGCACCATGGAGAATGTGTGTGGATTATCATGTATACCTTGGAACTAATTTAAATATAAACACATTAGTTAAATTTTGAAAGTAGATTTTTCTTCAGAAAATATATAATTTTGCTTTTGAATCCTTTTTCAACATTTGAAAAGTATTTTTTAAAAAAGTATGGGCCGGTGCCGCAGCTCACTAGGCTAATCCTCCACCTTGCGACGCCAGCACACCAGGTTCTAGTCCCAGTCGGGGAACCGGATTCTGTCCCGGTTGCCCCTCTTCCAGGCCAGCTCTCTGCTGTGGCCAGGGAGTGCAGTGGAGGATGGCCCAAGTGCTTGGGCTTTGCACCCACATGGGTGACCAGCATAAGTACCTGGCTCCTGCCATCGGATCAGCGCGGTGCGCCAGCCACGGTGGCCATTGGAGGGTGAACCAATCAAATGAAGACCTTTCTCTCTGTCTCTCTCTTACTGTCCACTCTGCCTGTCAAAAAAAAAAAAAAAAAAGTATGACTTCATCGGGGTTCCCTGGCTTGCAAATTTGTTAAGTTGTTATTTTCAAATAGATACAGTTGTTTGTAGACAATGACCTTCCTCTTTGATTGTGTTATGAAAAAAGCCAAAGTGCAGCCAAAAATTGTTCAAAAGCCTTTGACAAAAGTCATCAGAGGAGCAAAGCTAGGAGTAGTTGGCCGGTGACCAGTGCTGGAGCCAATTTTACTGCTGTATTACCAAATGTCTTTTGGAAGCCGCTGGTCAGAGATGCAGATGCAGCATTTGGAAACAATCCTTGGCACAAATTCATCAACGAGTTAAAAAGGCTGCCAGTTTCAAAGTACCTCCTTTCTCAAAAGACTGGCTGGTATTAGAGAGCAAGGCTGCAGCTCATCAGGAAGACTAAAGGGATTCATATTAAAAAGCTACTGACCTTTAGAATAGCATAATTGTGCTAGAGCATAGATTCATGTCATTTGATATTTTACAAACATTAAAAAGTTCATTGAAGAAAATCAGATACTCCAAATTTCAACTTTGCTATTTATTATTATGATTAGAGATGGCCAGATTTTCTAGTCTTATGTTGTATCTAAAAATGAATAAAAGGTAACAGTGGGGCAGAGGAAGATGAAGTTATTACTGTAAAGGGAGATTGTTCAATGTTTATGTGTACTCAGGATAGAATATTACTCCATACAATTAATGTATATTCTAGAAACAGGGAAGTTTCATTATGTGAAAGAATATTATTTGTTTTTCACATGGATTTCATGAAACAAAATACAAAGGTCTACATAATAAGAAAATGCTTTGTTAACTTTGGGGGCTTTCCAGTCACAATTTACAAGTATAATGAATGGGAGCCTCTAAGAAAAAAAAAAGTTTACTTTTGTAGAACACATATATTCTTATTTCTGTTCATAAATATGACCTCAAGAAATAGCAGTTCCAGGTTAAGAAAGCCATTCAAAACCACGGAACAGATGGTTTTCTTCTTTATCTCTCTATTGAGTGAAGTAAACCAATGACAATGAGTACGAAAATCAGGGAATATGACTTCAATATCAAAGTGCTCACCTTTATAATCTGAGAAAAGGGGCATAGAAATTACATACAAGGGTACTTTAAAAGGTTAGTAGAAAAATGAAATGGGGACCGGGCGCTGTGGCACAGCGGGTTAAGCTGCTGCTTGCAATACTGGCATCCCATATGTTGGTTCCAGTCCTAGCTGGTCCATTTCCAATCCACCTCCCTGCTAATGCACCTGGAAAAGCAGCAGAAGATGGCCTGAGTGTTTGGGTCCCTGCCACTCATGCAGGAGACCTGGATGGAGTTCCAGACTCCTGGCTTCAGCCTGGCCCAAACCTGGCTCTTGTAGCCACTTGAGGACTGAACCATCAGATAAAAGATCTCTTTCTGTTTCTCCTTTTCTCTCTGTAACTCTGCTTTTCAAACAAACAAATAAATCTTTAAAAATGAAATTAAAAGATAAGTTTATATTGCTGCAAAATTTTTGAAATATATGGACATGAGGAATGGCTTAAAACTTAATAGAAGATGCATATTATGAAATACCTATGTGTGGATTTCAAATTTTTATATCAAAACAATTTCTCTTTCGCATTCTTTTTCCATGAACTTTTTGAAATTCTTTTGTATGTGAGACAATAGTAAAGAAAAAATGTATAGGAGCAAAATGGACATCTTGTGATTGGACTGTTGTTTTTACCCCTTGTATATACCCTTGTGGAAAAGTGTCTTCCTATTTTTTATCTTGAATATTATGGTTAGTGCTGCAATAAGCCTGTGATTATAGAGGGGAGGGAAATTATGTTTTTGCAAAAATTAAAGAAAAAAATAAAGAAAGGAAGGACATGGATTGAAGGAGGGAAATAAGGAAGGAGGAAAGTATGGCTATCTCCTTAGAATTGTACCTATGAAATACATGAAATCTGTTCTCTTCATATGAAATTTTTTTTTAAAAAACTGTATGTAAGAAATTTGATCCTTTTACATAAATTTTAAAAAGTACAAAAATTCTGATAAGAAAGTCAATTTGAAAAAAAAGAAGAAAGTGAGGAAAAGGCAATACAATGACAGTAGAATGTAGGAGAATGAGAGTGCTGTTTTAATTGGGTGGACTGCTATGCCCTTTCTGAAGAGGTGATGTTTGGGCAGATAACTGAATCAAGTCAGATAGAATGCTCTGCAGATATATGGGTGAAAGCATTGGAGTATGAGAATACTGAATGGGCAATGGGCCTTAAGAGTGATCAGGATATTCCAGAGAACTCAAGAAGTATAGTTGTGGTGCAGGTGCTATGGCACAGTGGTGAGTGGGTTAGCCATAGCCTACAGCCCTGGCATCCCATGTGGGCTCCCATTTGAGGGGATTCTGTATCCAGCTCCCTGCTAATGCACCTGGGAAGGCAGCAGAGAGCAGATGGCTCATGTCCTTAGGCCCCTGCACCCACGAGGAAGTCCCTGAAGAAGCTTCTGGCTCCTGGCTTTGGCCTGGCTTAGCACCAGTCATTCATTCTCTCAGTAACTCTGCCTTTCAAGTAAATAGTTAAATCTTAAAAAAAAAAAAAGAAGAAGTACAGTTGCTAGACTCTACTGAATAACAGAAAGAGTGATTAAAAAAAAGCAGGGCATAGAAGTGGTTGGGTATGCCAGTATTATATTGCATGGGGTTAAGGCTCCCTTGCCATACCAGCATTCTATATCAGAGTGCCAGTTCCAGACCCGACTGCTCTGCTTCCGATCCAGCTTATTGCTAATGCACCTGGGAAGGCAGAAGAAGATGGCCCAAATAACTAGGTTCCTGCTACCCATGTGAAATCCTCAGATGGAGTTCCTGGTTCCTGGCTTTGGCTAGGTCCTAGACCTGACTTTTGCAAATAATTGGGGAATTGAATTAAGATTTTTCTCTCTTTCTTGCTCTGCTGTTCTGCTTTTCGAATAAATAAATAAATAAATAGTAGTTGGTTACCAGACTACGTCAGATATTATAGATCAAGATATAACATTTACATTCTGTGCCTAGTTAAATTGCTAATGGACTAGGGGCTTCTATGGAAAACAGTAGTATGATCTGATTTGTGTTTCATAGAAATAACTTTAGCTGCTGTGTGAAAAGTAGAATGTAGATGGTTTGTGTGGGTGGTAAGAAGAAGCAGTTGAGGGGCTGGCGTTGTGGCATAGTAGATAAGGCCCCTGTCTGTGGGGAGCAACTTGGACTGGACTGAGTTACTGGAATTAAGACTTATTCTATGCATCTGCTCTCCCACAATATGGCGCTGGGAGAGGAGGCAACAGCTTCTACCCAGCTGCCTCTCACCAACTTGACAAGCTGTAGGACTTGCTCCTGATTGGAGGAGAGCAGCATACTCGGCGTGTGGGCAGCCGAGTTGGGATTGGCAGAGGAGGACTATAAAGGAGGAGAGAGACGGCATGCACCAGGAACATCTAAGGGGAACATCTAAGGGGAACACCTGTGCAGCCCCCGAGAGAGCCGGCCGGCGGTGTGCCGCTCCCCTGCGGAAGTGGGGAAAGTGGCCAGGGGGAACCGCCCTTCCACGGAGGTGGAAGGGACGGTAGCCCACCCGGGAAGAACCAGCAGCAAACCCGGGGAGGGCCGAGCAGACAGAAGAACAGCGCAGGGTCCTGTGTCGTTCCTCCACGAAGAGGGGGAGCGACATAATGGTGCCGTGACTCAGATATGAAGCCTAGGCAGGGTCCTGTGTCATTCCTCCACGAAGAGGGGGAGCGACATAATGGTGCCGTGACTCGGATATGAAGACTAGGCAGGGTTTAGTGTCGTTCCTCCATGAAGAGGGGGAGCGACATAATGGTGCCGTGACTCGGATAGGAAACTCAGGAGGGAAGAAATGGGAAGAAGTGGAAAATATCAGAGAGAGAGACTAGCAAACAGCCTAGGGAAAAGCCGGATGAAAAAGGTGCCGGAAGAAGCTATTGAAAGCCTAGGCATAGACTCGGATACGGACTGTGGGAAAGAAGTTAGGATTTAAAGTGAAAGCAAGAAGAAACTTAGACTCAGATACGGACTGCAGGTTGAAAGTGAAAGTGAAACCTATAAGAAACTTAGACTTGGATACGGACTGTGGGGAGAGGCCAGGAGAAATGAGGGAGGAATATTGTTGGAAGAAAACTTAGGGAAACATACCGGGTAGAGAAAAATGTTAGGGAGGAAGAAGCCGCGAGTGCAGGCCGAGGCGGAGACTTAAGCCAGCTTGGAATTCTTCAAGTCAGCCCGGGGAGCAAAAGGCGAAGATCTGGAACCAGAGGCAGAGATGTGGGCCGCCAGGTTGAAATTCGCCAGGTTAGTCCGGGGAACTTGGACTGAATGCCGGTGGTGGCGGAAACGTGAGCTGGGGCTGTGTGACTCGCGGAAGCCGCCGCGTGCAGAGAGAGCACGGGGCGTGAATAGATAGGAAAGCGGGGCTGGCGCGAGGCAGTGGTACAGACGCGAAGGGCGTGGAGACCGCGGAGTGCGCGAAGCCAAGCCACACAGAGCCGGGAAGCCGCGCAGATGAGAGAGGCGCGGGCTGAAGCGGCTCAGAGCCGGGAAGCCGCCGAGAAGCAGCCTCGGGGCGGGCGCCGGGAAGTCGCAGGGATAAGAGAAACAGAAGTTTAGAAGTAAAATGAGAGAAATAGGAATGCTGGAAGATAGAAGCAAAATGGGAGAAATAGGAATGCCCGGAGATAGAGAAATAGAGAAATAGAAAGGCCTCCCCACAACATGGCAATGAGAGAGCTTGGATTCGGTCTGCCTGATTAGTGAGGTGATGAGCACCTGCGGGCGGCTAGCAGCTTATGCGCCGCAGGTCACCGAAGACAGGCACGTTATCAACACCAATAAGTCACCCCACAACATGGCAATGAGAGAGCTTGGATTCGGTCTGCCTGATTAGGGCGGTAAGCACCAGCAGGCGGCTCGACCAGAGTATGAGCTGCAGGTCACCGAAGATAGGCACGAATCAACACCAATAAGCCTCCCCACAATATGGCAATGAGAAGGCTTGGATTTGGTTTGCCTAATAGGGCTTGTAAGCACCTGCAGGCAGTTCTGGCAGAGCATGCGCTGCAGGGCACCGAACTCAGGCACGCATCAGCGCCTAAAAACCTCCTCACAACATGGCAAAGAGAGGACCCGGATTCGGTTTGCCTGATTGATAGGACTTGTAAGCACCTGTGGGCAACTCTAGCAAGCAGAGCAGAGTGTGTGCTGCGGGACACCGAAGACAGGCGCGTATCAACGCCAAAAAAAAAAAAATAAAAAGAAAGGGGGATTTGTGGGGAGCAACCCGGACTGGACTGAGTTACTGGAATTAAGACTTATTCTATGCATCTGCTCTCCCACAATATGGCGCTGGGAGAGGAGGCAACAGCTTCTACCCAGCTGCCTCTCACCAACTTGACAAGCTGTAGGACTTGCTCCTGATTGGAGGAGAGCAGTGTACTCGGCGTGTGGGCAGCCGAGTTGGGATTGGCAGAGGAGGACTATAAAGGAGGAGAGAGACGGCATGCACCAGGAACATCTAAGGGGAACATCTAAGGGGAACACCTGTGCAGCCCCCGAGAGAGCCGGCCGGCGGTGTGCCGCTCCCCTGCGGAAGTGGGGAAAGTGGCCAGGGGGAACCGCCCTTCCACGGAGGTGGAAGGGACGGTAGCCCACCCGGGAAGAACCAGCAGCAAACCCGGGGAGGGCCGAGCAGACAAAAGAACAACGCAGGGTTCTGTGTCGTTCCTCCACGAAGAGGGGGAGCGACACCTGTCTGCAGTGCCGGCATCCCGTATGGGTACCCTTTGAGTCCTGGCTGCTGCACTTCTGATCCAGCTCTCTGCTATGGCCTGGGAAATCAGTGGAAGATGGCCCAAGTCCTTGGGCCCCTGCATCCACGTTGGAGACCTGGAAGAAGCTCCTGGCTCCTGGCTTCATATCCTCACAGCTCCAGCCATTGTGGACATCTGGGGAGTGAACCAGCAGATAGAACACCTCTCTCTCTGCCTCTGCCTCTCTCTAATTCTACCTTTCAAAAAAATAAATCTTTAAAAGAAAAGGAGAAGAGGCACTTGAGTCTAATGATATATTGTACAATTATGATAAGAAAACTAAGATATCCACATTAATATCAAAGACTAAAATAAAACGTAGTAACAAGTAAACATTAAGGTGTAAATTCTTTACTAAACCATAAAAATTATAAATACATATAATATGTATTATACATATACATATATATATATATATATATATATACATCTCCTCACAAAGAATGGAAGCAGAAATTAACTGAGTTAAAAGGAGAAATAGATAATTCAATAACAATACTTGAATACACCAATACCTAACTTTCAATATTAGATAGAACAAATAGGCAGGATGTCAACCAGAAAACAGCAGGCATAAAAAATACTACAAACCAACTGGAACGAACCGACATCTATATAAATGCTGTAATCAATATAGGAACATCCTTTTCAATTACACATCGAGCAATTTTGAGGATAAAATGTGTGTTAGGAATAACACAAATGTCCACAAATGAATACATTTTATCGTATCAAAACCATAGTAATTATATTCTTTTATTAGTTCAGAATGATATTTAACACAAATATGTACAAGTTAAACAACTCAATCCTAAATAAAAAAAGTGAAGCTGTCACAATAGAAATTAGAAAACACTTTCAAGTGAATGCAAATATTCAATATAGTAAAATACATGGTGTGAAGCTAAAGCAATGTTTATAAGTAAAAATTATACTTGTAACTTCATATATTTACACATCAAAAAAGTAACACTCCACTGAAATCAATAATGAAGCATAAACTAAGCTCCAACAAGTAGAAGGATGTTAATGATAGTTATCATGCTGAAAATAAATGCAGGAGAGAAAAACAATAGTGAAATAAACAAAACAGACAGTTGGTACTTTATAAAAGGTCAACAAAACTGAAACATCTTTGTCAAGAGTGAACAAAAAAAAAAAGAGAAAATTCAAATGACTGGAATAATAAATGAAAGCCCCCTTATAAGTGGCTAGGGGAATATAAGGGAATACTATCAACAATTTCAAGGCAACAAATCTGGGAATCTAGATCAAATGGACAAATTTCAAGAAGACACAATTATTAACCAAATCTTACTCAAAAAGAAAGAAAACACTGAGTAGATGTGAATAAAGATGTTAAATATTTATAAGTGATGTTCAACCACCTAGGATTCCACTGACGTTTTAAAGACATTTAAAAAGATTGACACCAATCCTTCACAAACTTAAAAAGATAGACAATGTTGGACAAATTAAAAAAGTGAATAGATGAAATTGAAATAATATTATTAAGATGGCCAGCCTCACCAACCATGATGTACAAATTCTACAAAAAATATTGAAAATAATAAAAATAATAAAAATTAATAAAAACTAATAAAATAAAATAATAAAGATTCATGCTCCCAAATTCAAAATTTACTACAGAATTATAGTTATTATGACTGATTCAATGGCAAAAAGATATATATATATATATATAGAGAGAGAGAGAGAGAGAATAAAGTTGAAAGCTCAGAAATAAATGAATACAACCTATTCATTCCATTTAAGATGAGTATATAAAATGCATTCAAAAATATTAGCATGTATTACTGGGATAAATAGATATTCACACGCAAGAAAAAAATGGACCTTATATAATACCATTTACAGAAGAAGAATGTAAAATAGTAACTAGATCTAATTGTGAGATGAAAAATTATACAACAGTTAGAAGAAAATATGATTGCATGTCTTCATGTCCATGATCTAGGGAAACATAGATGAAATAGGCCAGTTTTTAAAAAATAAAAAACAAATTAACACAACTTATCAAATACAAAGCAGATAATTTGAATACCCCTATTATTATTAATGACATTGAATCCATAATTTAAAATTGTAAAAAAAACCTCCATGGAACAGGCATTTAACATGATAACATGGTTATCATGCTAATTGGGCCACCCATGTTACAATATCTGAGTTCCTGGGCTTGATTTTGGGCTTGAGATCCTGACTTCATCTTTTTTTAAAAATTTATTTATTTATTTGAAAGAGTCACACAGAGAGAGGAGAGGTAGAGAGAGAGAGGTCTTCCATCGATCCAATGGTTCACTCCCCAAATGGCTGCAACGGCCAGAGCTGCGCTGATCTGAAGCCAGGAGCCAGATTTTTCTGGGTCTCCCATGCAGGTACAGGGGCCCAAGTACTTGTGTCATTATCCACTGTTCTCTCAGGCCACAGCAGAGAGCTGGATTGTAAGTGGAGCAGCTGGGTCTCGAACTGGCACCCATATCGGATGCCAGCGCTTCAGGCCAGGCTGTTAACCCACTGCACCACAGTGCCAGCCCCGTCTTCATCTTATTGATAATGCACACCCTTGAAGGCAGTGGTAGTGGTTCAAATACTTCAGTTCTGGTTCTTGCAGGAATTTTGGAGAGTGAAAGGGTGAGTGGAAGTTCTCTTCCTATTTGTCTCATAAACATATAAATGTATAAATAAATAAATACAAATTAGAAGAACTCCAGATACAGATGATTTAAAAGGAGAATTTTAGCAAATATCTGAAGAATTTAAAATGACTCTACAAACTCTCTCAGAAAACTGAATGGAAGGGAAAACATTGTAATGTGTTCTGTGAGTCTGAAATCAGAAAAGAATATAGAAAAGATAGACTAGAGGCCAATATACATCTCAACATCCTTAACAAAATATTACCAAGTAGTATTCAATCACATGTAACAATTATTTATTATGACTAAACAGAGTTTATTCCAGATATGTGTGGTAAGCAAATATAATCTATCACATTAACATCTTAAAGGACAAAATCCCACATAACCATATCAATTGGTGCAGAAAAGTCACTTGTTGTAACTCTACATCATTCGTGATAAACCTTCTCGGAAAATAGGAATAACAGGAAAGTTACTAGTCCTAATAAAGAGTATCTGCAAAAAAACACAAATCCTACAGTCACAATTGTATTTAATAGTGGAAGAATGACTGCTTCTCCTGTAAAATTAAAAAGTAGGCAAAGATGTCTGCCCTCATAGCTTAGGTTTAACATAACAACAAAAATTTTAAAGGTTGCAGTAAGGCTGGGAATGAAAAGGGTGGACACATAGATCAAAAAAGAAGTAAAAGTGTCCCCACTTGCAGGTGTTATAATTTCAATATGTATAATAAAAAGAAATTAAAAAGAAACTCAAAACAAAAACAAGGAAGCAAAACATAAGAGAAACTCCTAGAATAAACAAATATACTTAACAAGATCACAGGATACAAGAAACACACACATTAATTAGTTGTTTCCATTTTTTAGAAGAACTCCAGATACAGATGATTTAAAAGGAGAATTTTAGCAGATATCTGAAGAATTTAAAATGACTCAACATGCCAGCAATGAGAAGCAAACTTACACACCAACTGATTTCTGATAACAATGTAAAAGCAAGTAAATGGAAGAAACAAAACCTTTTCAACAAACTATGTTATTTTAATTGAATATCCACAAGCAAAATAAATTTTGGCCATTATCTTACATCTTATGCAATAATTAGTGCAGAGATAGGATCCACCCAAATGGGGAATCTAGCATAGTTATTCCCCACTTTAGGTGGAATTGTTGAATGACTTCACACTCATTAATGACCAAATAATTTAGTAGAAGTAGGAAAAAGTGTTTTCAGGAGAAGAGAACTCTCATCCTAGGGCCTGGGGAACAACTATAGATAATTCCTCAGTAACAGTGAGCAAGACACAGTGATAACATAGTACACAAAAAAGCAAGGTACCATGAAATAAAGTTAACTGTGACAGCATATATGTAGTGATTACTAATAGAAATTGTCTGAAAGCTTTTAAGATTTATGTTTATTTATTTAAAAGGCAGAGTGACAGAGAGAGAAAGAGAGGGAGAGATGGAGAGAAAGTGACCTTCTATCTGCTGGTTCACTCCCCAAATACCTGGAGCCTGGAACTTTATCCAGGTTTCCCACGTGGGTGGTAGGGGATCAAACACGTGGGTCATCTTCCACTGCTTTCCCAGCCACGTTAGTAGAGAGCTGGATGAGAAGCAGAGCATCATGGACTTCAACCGATGTTTTGAAATGGGATGCCTGCCAGTGTCACAGGCGAAAGATTAACCCACTGCACCACAGTGCTGTCCCCTTGTCTGAACCCTTAATCCTAGTCTTCATCAAATTATAGTTATATCCATGTTCATAAATTTTGCAAGTATTTACTGCTACATATAGAACATATTTTCTTATATTGAGTTGAAAAAGCAGCAAGCTAACAGAAAGAAAAGATATTGTTTAACTAAAATGCACATTAAGAAATCATAGTATTCACACTATTGCAAAACTAAAAAGATAATGATTGGTAAACATGAATAAATGACATTTGAAGATATTGTGCATGAGTGCCTGTGTATAGAACATATTTTAACTTATGGCAGTTCATAATATTTTCATCTTAATATTCACTCTGTATTGTCTAAGGTCATTGGAAAAATTTTTATAAATTGAGATTTTTCCATAGTTGTAATATGGAATCCTGTTATTTAGATATATCTTAGATTATTTGAAAGATCTAAAATTAATATTTAGATTTAAAAATAGCACTTCCATAAATATATTTCTACTTCTTTCTAAATAAATATTAACCAATCTTTATTTATGAAATCATTAAATTTTCACTGTTCTTTGTAGAATACATTGTGAACATACAAATTAAAAAGTCCTTTGTACTGTTATTCCAGTTCCTTGCTTCTTTGCTGTCATACTCATGGATAGGTACTTAAAACCTAGTTTGCGTAGTTACATGATTTTTTTTTAAAGATTTATTTAGGGGCCGACACTTGTGGTATAATAGGTAAAGCCACTGCCTGCAGTGCCGGCATCCCATATGGGCACTGGTTCGAGCCCTGCCTGCTCCACTTCTGATCCAGCATCCTGATAATTTGCTTGGGAAAGCAGTGGAAGATGGCCCAAGTGCTTTGGGTCCCTGTACCCATGTGGGAGACCTGGATAAAGCTCCTGGCTCCTGGCTCCTGGCTTTTGGCTTCTGCCTGGTTGAGCCCTAGCCATTGAGATCATTTGGGGAATGGATGGAAGATATCTCTCTCTCTTCTCTCTCTCTCTGTCTCTGCTTCTCTGTAACTGTTTCAAATAAATAAATAGGTTTTTTTTAAATAATTATTTAAAAGGTAGAGTGACAGAGAGAGGTAGTGATGCAGATAGATCTTCTATCTGCTGGTTCACCCCCAAATGGCTGCTGTAGTTAGGTCTGGGCCAAACCAAAGCCAGGAGTCAGGAACACCATTCTAGTCTCCCACATGGGTAGCTGGGGCCTAAGTACCTGGGCCATCTTTCACTGCCTTCCGAGGTTCATTAGCAGAGTTGTCCAGACTCTAATTGGTAGTCAGACATGGAATACTGACTTAATCTGCTACATCAGGCCCCAGCCACAGGATTTTTGTTTATATGTTCCCAGTTCAGGCTTGTAATTCCAGCCTCCTATAGGTGTAAACATTGGGAAACAGTGGTGATGGCTGAGTAATTAGGCTGCTGTCACACGTATGGAAGTCCCGCATTGAGATCCCAGCCCTTGCTTTTGACCCAGCCCAGCCCATGCTGTTCTGGGCATTTGCAGGTAGTATATTGGAGATGGGAGCCCTCTCGCTCTTTCTGTCTTTCTGCCTCTCAGAAAAAAAAAAAAATCTCATTGTCCCAAATTTAGAGAATATAAGGGAACATGAAGAGTCATTTATAATCATTTCATCCAATTTGTTAGTGTTTTGTATTTATACAAAATTATTTTTTATATATAGACTCATTTGGACAATATATACCCGTATTATTCATCTGTTTGATGTATTCTTTCATTCGTGGTTATATGGAAAACGAATCTGAATCTCAACAGATATTTTTCTTTAAATAATGTTAGTGTATGAACTACTGTTTATTCTAACAACTATTTTCTTAAAATGATTTTAAGATTATTTTTTCTTATCAGGTAATGTGTGCTCATTATGAATTACTTGGAAAAATTCAGGACAATGTAAAGAATTTGTCCATCTTCTCAATACATAAACATGTGGAACGTTAACATTTTCAGTGAATGTCCTTACATTTCTATTGTATTTTTAAAATATTATTTATATGTTGTTTTATATACACGGTCTATACTTACCATATCATAAATATTGCTCTTACAAACCATGGCATATTTATAGGTTCCATGACATGACAGTGTATAAATGCATCACAAATGCCTTACTATTTGGCATTTATATTGGATCTGTATTCTCACGCTCATAAACAACTCCATGATGAACATCTTGGAGGGAAGTTTTTACATGTTGTAATGATTATTAGCATTTATTCCAATAAGGATAATTTAGGTAAAATTTATGCAGCTATTAAGTTTTTAAATACATGCATAGACAAAATACCCTCAAGAAAATTCATAACAATTTGTAAGCCTCCAAGTAATGTAAGAAAGTAACTGCTAGTAGTATTTTAAAAACCTGGGTATTATCATTTTCAAGTTTTTGTCAGTCTGGTATGTGAAAATGGTATTCTGTTGTATTAATTTGCAACTTTTTATTATTGTAGCTGAATCTTTTTGTGAATATTGATTATTTATATTTTAATTGCTCATACTCTCTTTTCTTATTTATAGGAATGAATCCATTTATTCTTATTCTTTTGTGTGTCACTTTTGTGCCACGTGTCAAACCATTTTGCCAGTGTTCTATGGTTAAGTCTTATTTATTAGTTATTATATTTATTGGTTAAGTCTTATTTATTAGTTATTGTATTTATTAGAGAGAGAGAGAAAGAGAGAGAGGGCTCCCATCTGCTGGCTTACTCCCCAAATGTCCACAGGGCTGGGACTAGGTGCAAGCCAAAGTTGGGAACCGTACAGTTCTTTCCTACATGGGTGGCATGACCTCAGTATCTTGAGGCATATCTAGAATTGAATATCAGACTCAGGTACCTGGATGTAGGACATAAGCAACTTAACTGATGTCTTAACTGCTGGACCAAGTATCCACCCCTGTAGTATTCTTTTAAGTTTACTTACTTTTCATTAAAAGTAAATAAATATTTTCCATTATGAATTCTACTTCTCTTGTTTTTGAATCCCTTCCTCAAATTTAGATTATGTAGGCATACTTCCTTCTCTATCTGCATTTTTCAGATGCATATTTCTGGAATGTGTTGACTAGTATATAAAGACCATCTAACATCATTTCTTCCTCATTTTACTAGCTATATATAAATACAAGTGCTTCTAATCCTTTCAAAAATAGAATTAAAATGCTACCCTATTATGCTCTTATTTAGATATTGACATACTACCCATGTGGACAGCATGAGAAAACGTGATTATCACATTATTTTTGGAAATAAAGTTTATTGGAAGACAGCCCCATAACAACATGTTTATGTATTTTCTATATTGCTTTCACAGGGCAACAGAACCATTGAGTAGCAGCAAAATAAGTGGCTATGTGGTTTGAAAAAAAGTTTACTATGTTACCCAGTTGCAGGAAAAAGTTTGCTATCTATTGGTTTTATGTAAATGTGTAATTTCTTTACTATAATTTTATAATAGCCTCAATTACAAAGCAAGAATAGTTCCCTTTTTTCTCTGCTTTCAGCAACATTTTAAACATATATATTAAATATAATTAAATATACATTAAATATATATTCATTAGTCTAGATTAGCTTTCATTCCTCATATTTTTCTGTGGAATTATATTAGATGTACAACTAAATCTGACTGAGTTTATTATCCATATAATATTAAATGAACTAGTATAAAATTTATAATAGTGCCTGGAAGATGATTAATATTTAATAAATATGGGTTAATTGTAGAAATTAAGTCATTCAATTCAGTGACCTGTTATGCATCTGAGTTTTCTTTGTATTTGTCCAGAACATTTGTTGTTAAGCTAATTCTATTTCATTTGAAAATATTTTTTATATTTCAGTCACAATTATGAATCTCTTCTATTGTTCATCTTGTTATTGCTGATTTATATAAATGCTATTAATTTTATGAAGTTTTACAGGAACTTACAAAGTTATTGAACTAAATAAATACTTTGCATAATTTGTATTTTTTAGTTGTCAAAATAAAACATGCTCAATGTATACTATACGGGAGGAAACATTATAAGCAAACTCAAAAGCACTATGAAAAAATAATCCTTCAGTACTAGAAATAAGAAATGACAAAAACTCGTGTTAAAGCATTGATAATCTTTCTCCATTCACTTTTACATTGCTAGTAGAGCAGCCAACTAATGAACCAACCAACCAAATAATCATTTGGTTTATTTATCTATGTGACAATCTCTATGACACAGGACTCAGTGCTGCCTGTTATATTATAATGAAATTAGCTGTTATTATTATTTGCAGATTGTAGTTTTAAGATAAAAGGAATAGTTTGCACCTCAGAAGTCAAGTCAATGAGAAGTATTTTGAATATAAACAGAAAATTGATGAAAACACTGTGATAAATAATACATAAGTAATACCAAGCTAAAGTTTTATGACTTTTCCTTTTGTAATATTACATCTTTAGGGGAACATGCTGTTGTTATCATGGAACTGAGAAATGCAGACTATAAATTTGGCACAAGTGGAGATAAAAATGCTCTTTCTAGATCTCTCAAATTATTCTCTTTATATTACATTTGGTTTTGAGGAAGGATAGAGAGTGGTCATCATTCCAAAAACCATAGTGAAAGTTACCAAATCAATGATGGGTTGTACAGTAGTATTACGTTGTACAGTAATATTCCTTACCTGCCATTCTACTTCCCACACTTTCAGTTACCTGCTGTCAAAATACATCCAAAAATTAAATGAGAAAATCCAGAAATTAATGATTCATAAGTTTTAATTATACACTATTTTAAGAATTGAGGTGAAATCATGTGCTATCCTGTTCCATCCTGCCTGAGATGTGAATCACTTCTCTTTCCATCATGTCCAGCTGTATACCCTGCCTGCTTGCTAGTCACTTATGATCCATATCACATATCAGATTCTAGTGGTTTCACAGTATCTGTGTTTATGCTCTCCCTATTTTGTTTATGAATGGCTCAAAAGTACAACATTTTATTAGAATATATTGTTACAGTTGTTCTAGCTTATATTAATTACTGTTGTTAATCTTTTACTGTGCCAGCATAACTTTATCATAGATATGTAATTATAGAAAAAAACAGTACATACAAGGTCTGAAACTATTCCTGCAGTTTTGGCATTTGCTAGGGATGCTAAAACATGTTTTCCCTGGTAAAGGGAGAAATAATGTACTTTCAAAAATATTGAAATAAGGAGAAAATCTTATCATATATAAACTGGAAAATATTTTAAAATAAAATAGAAACTGGAGAAAAGCAAAACTGTAGGAACCATAGAATAAATAGCTAACATTTTGAATTACTTTTTAAACTTTTATTTAATAAATATAAATTTCAAAGTACAACTTTTGGATTATAACAGTTTTCCCCCCATAACCTCACTCCCACCCGCAACCATCCCATCTTCCACTAACTCTCCCATCCCATTCTTCCTCAAGATTCATTTTCAATTATCTTTATATACAGAAGATCAATTTAGTATATACTAAGCAAAGATTTCAACAGTTTGCACCCATACAGAAACACAAAGTGTAAAGTACTGTTAAATTACCATTAATTCACATAGTACAACACATTAAGGACAGAGATCCTACATGGGAAGTAAGTGCACAGTTATTGACACTCTTGTTTATGACATCAGTAATCACCAGAGGCTCTTGTCATGAGCTACCAAGGCTATGGAAGCCTCTTGAGTTCACCACTTCTGATCTTATTTAGACAATGCCATAGTCAAAGTGGAAGTTTTCGCCTCCCTTCAGAGATGGGGACCTCCTTCTTTGATGGCTCATAGTTGTGTGTGTGTGTTTGTTTTTTTGTTTGTTTGTTTGTTTGTTTTTGCCAGCGTGTCTTGGCTTTCCATGCCTGAAAGACTCTCATGGGCTTTTTAGCTGGATCTGAATGCCTTAAGGGCTGATTCTGAGGCCAGAGTGCTGTTTAGGACATCTGCCATTCTATGAGTCTGCTGTGTATCCTGCTTCCCATGTTAAATTGTTCTCTCCTTTCTAATTATATCAGTTAGTACGAGCAGACATTAGTCTTGTTTATGTGACCCCTTTGACTCTTAATCCTATCATTATGATCAATTCTGAACTGAAACTGATCACTTTGACTAGTGGGATGGCATTGGTACATGTCAGCTTGATGGGATTGAATTGGAATCCCCTGGTATGCTTCTAGCTCTACCTTTAGGGGTAAGTCCGAGTGAGCATGTGCCAAACTATTCATCTCCTCCCTCTCTTATTGAAACTCTTATATTTAACAAGGGTCACTTTTCAGTTAAATTTAAAACCTAATAATAATTGTGTGTTAATTAAAGAGTTCAACCAATAGTATTAAGTAGAACAAAAAAATACTAAAAGTAATAAAGTAGTAAGTTGTTCCTCGACAGTCAAGACAAGGGCTGATCAAGTCATTGTTTCTCATAGTGTCCATTTCACTTCAACAGGTTGCCGTTTAGGTGTTGAGTTAGTTGTCACCGATCAGGGAGAACATATGATATTTGTCCCTTTGGGACTGGCTTATTTCACTCAGCATGATGTTATCCAGATTCCTCCATTTTGTTGCAAATGACTGGATTTCTTTTTTTGTTTTTACTGCTGTATAGTACTCTATAGAGTACATATCCCTAATTTATTTATCCAGTCTTCTGTTGATGGCCTTTGAGGTTGATTCCAGATCTTAGCTATTGTGAATTGAGCTGCAATAAACATTGAGGTGCAGACAGCTCTTTTATTTGTCAATTTAAATTCCTTTGGGTAAATTCCAAGGAGTGGGATGGCTGCGTTGTATGGTAGGGTATGTTCAGGATTCGGTGGAATCTCCAAACTGATTTCTTTACCAGTTTGCATTCCCACCAACAGTGCATGTCCCTTTTTCCCCACATCCTTGCTAACATCTGTTGTTGGTAGATTTCTGTATGTGAGCCATTCTAACCGGGGTGAGGTGAAACCTCATTGTGGTTTTGATTTGCATTTCCCTGATGGCTAGTGATCTTGAACATTTTTTCATGTGTCTGTTGGCCATTTGGATTTCCCCTTTTGAAAAATGTCTTTTGAAAAATGTCTATTTCCCCTTTTGAAAAATGTCTATTGGCCCATCTTTTAAGTGGGTTGTTTATTTTGTTGTTGTGGAGTTTCTTGATCTCTTTGTAGATTCTGGTTATTAATCCTTTATTGGTTGCATAGTTTGCAAACATGTTTTCCCATTCTGTTGGTTGTCTCTTCACTTTCCTGACTGTTTCTTTTGCAGTACAGAAACTTCTCAATTTGATGTAATCCCAATTGTGAATTTTGGCTTTGACTGCCTGTGAACATTTTGAATTATTTCTTTCTTGCATTTTCATATGCAAATTTACTTGACTGAAATATTATTTTACAATGTCTTTCCTTTTCTACCTAACATTTTGGTTGAAATTTTATTTTTATTTTATTGAATGATTTATTATTTATTTGAAAGGCATTGTGAAAGGAATGCATATATCAGTGCCAGGTTTCTAGGGCACTGATCAAAAGAAATTTTCAGGCAAGGAACTGCAGAACAAAACAAAGATTCTGTGGGGCAGCACAGAGAGAGGACACACCTACTGCTGTGGCTGGCTGCATGGCATAGCAAGCTGCTGGCTGGGAGTTGTCATCTTCACAAGTAAAGGGAGGAAGAAGCTGATGTGTGCTCCACTACTGGAATTTTTTGGCAGAGAATTCTACAGTCCCCCAAGGACTTTAACTCCAGCCTAGGCAGCTCAGTTGGGTCTGAGTGAAATCTTGGCTCCAAAAAGGGAAGCCATATTATCTCCTTCCCCTCCTTCACCCAGGCAAAGCACCATTCTCAATTGGCTCTGTAGATATGCACTACAGATCTTTTTTTCCATTGCTGTCAGAAGCAAAGACAGCCTGAGTCAGGGAAATTTACCAGAGACAGCCAGAATCAGGGCAGAGAGAAAACCGCCTGCACCCTGTAACTGTGGCAGTTTTGGGCCCCAGGACTGAGCTCACTTGCTCCACATGATCCAGGGGTTCCCTTAGCTTCTTGCAGCTAGCACCAGTAGTGGCCCCTAAAATTCGGACCTGAGCTGAGGAAGTTCCCTCCACAGCTCCTAGTGCATACTTTGGTAGCCTCGGGCACAAATACGAGCAACACCCTGCATGCTTTGTGAGATCTAGGGGTACTTTCATCTATGCCTTGTGGAACTGGGACTGTGGATGCTTGTATTATGACCTTTCAAATAATTACCACTCACTTGCAGTATCTGGAGTGCTCTACCTACATTGTTCTACTTCAGACAATTGGCTAATACTATCCCCAACAACCAGTTCCCACCCTGGGAGATTTGGTTAAAGACTACAATGTACTCTGCAACCCCAATACTGTAACAATCAGTGTTAATTTCCTCAAATGTATTGGAATCTATCTGGTGGGACATAGAGAAGAATCTGTCTACATGCCACCTCTCCAGACTAGTACCTGCTAGTATAAAATCTCCTGTATACCTTTGTAGTCACTCCCCTACATTTGGGATCATAGTTGTTTGTGTTTAAAAGCCCAGCACTATTTGAACTTTCCCAGCAGGACAGGAGGTAGCCCCCCCCACATTACACTGTCCTAGAGCCACAGCTATTGCTGCCACAAGCTCCAGGATCACACCCTTTGTATCCTTCAGTGACAAGAACAAGGCCTACGTATCACAATTCCTTATGTAACTGATACTGTACTCTCTGTGGATGGAAAATGCACACTCTAGGATGCCCACATTCCCCTCAGAGTCACACTTCTGCCCTTATGAACTTCAGTAGACTAGACCACTGTGTCACTTACAGACACAGGTGACATTGATGACAGCAAAATAAGTAATTCAGAGCTTACACATCTGGGTTCACCAAAACCAAGTTTAAAGCAATAAGACAAATGTTAGCCTGGATTCCATCAAATCCATAAACCTTAAACCTACCATATAATGAAGTAGGGAATATTACAATAGATGCACAGACATTTAATGTAGGGACACAGGAAACATGAAGAAACAAGGGAGCGTGACACCTCCAAAAGAACAAAAAAAAAAAGTTCTCCAGAATTAGATCCTAATCTGAAGGAAATCTATAGATCATCAAGAATAGAATTCAAAATAATGATTGTAAGGAAGCTCAATTTGATGCAAGTGAATACAGAAAGACAGCTTAAAGAAAAGAGAAAATAGGTGACAGAGTGAAACATTCAAAAAGGAGACAGAAATAAGAAGAATCAAATACAAATTTTGAGGGAAATGTCAATGAAATAAATACACATGAAAGCTTCAACAGGAGAATAGAACAAGTGTAGGAAAAAAAATTTATTCTGGAAAACAAGACTTTTGAAAT